>NC_042627.1:48423839-48725273 GCF_901001135.1 Rhinatrema bivittatum | reverse complement strand
TGGAGCTGGCGAGCTAGGGACATGAGAGTTTGGACCCGTTGAAGCGGAAGGTAGGCCTTTGCCTGTAAGGTGTCCAAGTCTGCCCCAATGAAAGATAAGGTTTGAGATGGGACGAAGCAAGATTTCTCGTAATTGACAAGAAACCCTAAGGAAAGGAGTGTGTTGATTGTCAATTGTAGGGAGGACCGGGCAATCTGAGGGGTGGAGGCCCTGATTAGCCAATCGTCCAGATAGGGGTATACGTGGACACCTTCCTTCCTGAGAATGCTGCTACAACTACGAGGCATTTGGTGAAGACTCGTGGAGCAGATGCCAGACCGAAAGGTAGTACTCGGTATTGATAATGGTCGCGGCCTACTAGAAACCGCAGATATTTGCGATGGGATTGTGTTATCGCAATATGGGTATAAGCTTCCTTGAGGTCGAGGGAGCATAGCCAATCCCCTCTTTGCAGCAGAGGGAGTAACGTGCCCAGGGTTACCATCTTGAACTTTTCTTTTGAAGGTACTTGTTGAGGGCCCGAAGGTCCAAAATTGGACGTAGCCCTCCTGACTTTTTGGAATTAGGAAGTACCTGGAGTAAAATCCCTTGCCTCGTTGAGAGGGAGGGACAGGTTCTATAGCATTTGATTGCAAAAGAAGGGATACTTCCTGTTGTAATTGAGTCAAGTGGCTGGATAGACTCCATGCTTGAAGAGGCGGGGAGTCTGTCGGAAGAGTTATGAAATTGAGGTGGTAACCCTGTGCGATAATTGCCAGCACCCACTGGTCTGAGGTAATCCGTATCCAATGCTGCAAAAAGTGGCACAGACGACCCCCTACAGGGATGTGGGGGAGTGGGATATGGCATGTGCTCCGTATCGGGAAGTCAAAGGCCTGCCGCAGGCCCGGGAGGTGGGGCTACAGCAGGTCTTTGTTTCCGAGGTTGGCGTAGCTGAGGTCTGGTGGAGGATCGAGCCGGACGAGGCCTAGTCGACGGAGGGTAATAACGACGTGGCCGAAAGAACGACTTTTTAGAGTCCTTCTTAGGTGGTGGTTTGGAGGATACCTCAGATGGAACAGACGAAAGTTGTTTCAACGTCTTGTGGTGATCCTTCAATTCCGCCACAATCTGTTGAATCTGTTCTCCAAACAGATTGTCCCCCAAGCAGGGTAAATCGGCTAGACGATCCTGGACCTCTGGGCGAAGGTTGGATGATTTTAACCAAGCCCAACGTCTGGCTGAGATGGCAGTAGCTGAGACTTTCGTGGAAGCATCGAAGATATCGTAGGCCGTTCTGATCTCGTGCTTCCCAGCTTCAAATCCTTTGTGAAGGAGGGCTTGAAGCTGTGGCTGGTATTGGTCCGGTAATGTGTCAGCGTAGTCCTGCATCTGTTTAAGGATAGCTCTGTTGTATTGAGTCATATAAAGTTGGTATGAAGCTATGCGAGATATCAACATAGCCCCATGATACACTTTCCTGCCCACACTATCAAGGAATTTGTTGTCCTTGATAGGGGGAGTGGAAGAGTGTGGTTTTAGGCGCTTGGCCTTCTTTTGCGCAGACTCAACTACAACAGAGCGATGATCCAGTTGAGTCTTCTGAAATCCTGGTGCTGACTGAACGAGGTATGTTGAGTCAGCTTTTTTATTAACTGGTGACACAGATGAAGGTGATTCCCAGTTTTTCTTTAAAAGATCCAGAAATACCTGGTGAATGGGGATGGAAGCGATGATTTTTGGGGCATCCAGAAATTGGAGCAGCTCCATCATTTGGTGCCTGTCATCGGTCTCAGATTGCAGCTGAAAACACAATTTCTGACATCTCCTTTACAAAATTTATAAAGGAGAGATCTTCAGGAGGAGATCGTTTTCTACTCTCTGTAGGAGATGGTGGGGATGGTAAATCTGTATCTGAAGATGTATCATCACCCCAGGTATCATAAGGATCATGTAGGGCTTGCAGTCCTGAAGGACCTGGTAGAGGATCCAAAGGCATCGATGGAATCGGTGCTGCAAGCGGAACTGTGAACGGCATCGAGGGCTTCGGGGGTACCGATGGAATCGGTGCCGATCTTGGAATCGATGGAGCCGAAGGATAAATCGGTGGAAAGGTATGTGAAGGCACCGATGGAACGACACCGGACGGGGGAATCCGGAACGGTGTTTCTCCTGTCGATGAATGTCCTTCCGGAGATGATGGTGTAGTCGGTGCTACTGGAATCACCGATGGAAGGGCGCGCATGAGTGCCTCCATACGATTTAGTATCGGTGCCAACGCTTCCACTAGAGGCTCGGTGGTCGGTTCCCTCCTCGGTGGCAGAGTCGGTGCTGAGGTCGGTGCCTGAGGCGGTGCCGGAATCGGTGCCGGTGGAGGCTGGAATCTTCGCATCGCATTCTCGATGGCCTCCTGGACCAGCCGGTCCAGTTCTGCCCGGAGACCAGGGGTAACCATACCCGGCTCGACGGGAGAGGGAGGCTGAGGCAGGGCCGGAAGTACCACCGTAACCGGTGGGATCACGGCCCCCGCACCCCGGGAGGGTGAGGGTTTCCTCGGTGCCTGCGAACGAGACGTGGACGGTGCCAGGTCTGACCGAGGCTTTTTCGTCGGTGGCTCGGCCTGTTCAGAGGTCGATGGTTGTGGATCCTCGACGGGCCGAGACTTGTGCCGTCGATGGCGATGCTTATCCTTCCGATCTCCTCGCCCATCCGGGGAGGGGGCAGGAGTCGACGGCCGAGAAGTCATCGGTGGAGGACGGTCACCGGAGGGTTGACGATGGTGGTGCAACTTCAACGGTGCCGGTTCCGATGACGTCGATGCTATCGATGGCGTTGGGGTGGGTGCATGGAAGAGGAGCCCCATCTTCTCCATCCTGGCTTTACGACCCTTAGGTGTCATTAGGGCACATTTAGTGCAAGTCAGGACATCATGCTCACTTCCCAAACATAGAACACAGACCCGATGGGGATCTGTGATTGACATAGTCCGGGTGCAATCCGGACAACGACGGAACCCCGTCGCCATGGCCTAGGGCCAAATTTAGCCGCGGGATTGGTAAGTGCCAACAGGCCTCTAGGGCCAAAATCGACGGCAGTCGATGAAAATCGGCAAAAAAACTTACCGGCTTTCGCGGAGGTGACAAAAATTTGTCGAAGGGAGACCCCTGAGGGGCAAATTTTCTTCGGAAAGAAAAAAAACCGAATTCCTGTCAGGAACGTGGTAAGAGAGCTCCTTTCACCGCGTGGCAACTGCTGCGCGGAAAAAAGAAGACTGAAGGGAGACCCCTGCTGGCTGCAGGGTCAGTGCCTTGCTGGGCATGCCCAGTAGGGGCCAGTCAAAGTTCTGTTTAAACTTTGACAGAAGTTTTCCGTGGTGGGCTCCATCCTCGATGTCACCCATTTGTGAGGACAACCATCCTGCTTGTCCTGTGAGAAAGGATCAATATTGTTTTGCTTGCACCAGAAAGTAAACAGTTTCCATTTGAAAGAATAATTCCTTCGTGTGGAAGGTTTGCGTGAAGCTATAAGCACTTGAGAAACATTAGTTGAAAGATTGAGTGATTGTAGGATTAAGCTTTCAACATCCATGCAGTCAGGGATAGGGATTGAAGGTTGGGATGGTGCAACCGACCCTGATCCTGAGTGATGAGATTGGGAGCTACTCCCAAGCGTATGGGATCCCTGACTGACAGGTCTAGCAGTGTGGGAAACCATACTTGTGGAGGCCAATATGGGGCTATGAGTATCATGGACCCTTTCTCCTGTTGTAGCTTCACCAACGTCTTGGTGATAAGCGGTATTGGAGGATATGCATATAGTAGACCTGAGTTCCAAGGGTGAGCAAAGGCGTCCTTGGCTGGTTGGTTCTTCTGTTTGTGCAGAGAACAGAAGTTGTCCACTTTGTGGTTCAGATGCGACGCAAAGAGGTCTGTTGTTGGTTGTCCCCAATATTGGAATATTTTGGTCGCAATGGAGGGATTTAGAGACCATTCGTGTGGTTGGAACTGGCGACTGAGTCGGTCTGCTAGTACATTTTGAATCCCTGCTAGATAAGTGGCCTGTAGGAACATTGAGTGGTTCAAGGCCCAGTCCCAAATTTGTGCAGCTTCCTGACAAAGGAGATACGAGCCCGTACCTCCCTGTTTGTTGATGTACCACATGGCTACAGTATTGTCCGTCTGGATTAGCACAGTCTTGTGTGAAAGGCAGTCCTTGAACGCATGCAGCGCATAACGTATAGCTCGAAGTTCCAGAAAATTGATTTGATATGTGGCTTCGAGTTTTGTCCAAGTTCCTTGAGTTCGAAGAGAGTTTACATGAGCTCCCCATCCCAAGGTGGATGCATCTGTAGTTAATGTTATCTGAGGGATCGGTTTTTGGAAGGGTAGGCCCTTGTGCAAATTGTCCTTGATTGTCCACCATTGTAGCGAGGCGCGTAGTTGGAGGGTTACTTGGATTTGATAATGCAGTGGTTGAATGGCTTGGATCCACTGTGATCGAAGAGTCCATTGGGTGAGTCTCATGGCAAGTCTTGCCATAGGAGTGACGTGAACCGTTGAAGCCATGTGGCCTAGTAAGATTAGAAACTGATGAGCTGTCACTTGCGGTTGTATGGATATGGAGTACGCCAACTGGGACAGTGTGAGTGCACGGTCTTCTGGAAGAAAAGCTTGTGCAAGGTTTGTGTTTAATTCTGCTCCTATGAATTGGAGTAGATGAGACGGGTGCAGGTGGGATTTTTGATAATTGATGAGAAATCCCAGTTTGTGAAGTAACTGTATTGTGTAATGTAGAGAAGTTAGTGCTCCTTGTTGTGAATGACTTTTTATTAGCCAATCGTCGAGATAAGGAAAAACATGAATACCTTGTTTGTGCAAATGTCCTGCTATCACTGCTAGGCATTTGGTGAATACTCTGGGAGCTGAGGCTAGGCCGAATGGCAAGACTTTGTATTGGAAATGTTGATGTCCTACCGTGAATCGGAGGTACTTGCGATGAGGCGGGAATATTGGAATGTGAGTGTATGCATCTTGAAGATCCAGAGAACAAAGCCAATCCCCTTTTTGTATGAGTGGAAGCATGGTGCCTAGGGACAGCATCCTGAATTTTTCTTTTCTTAGAAATTTGTTGAGATTTCTGAGATCTAGAATGGGACGTAGGCCTCCGGTTTTCTTTGGAATGAGGAAATACCGGGAATAGAATCCTCTTCCCTTCTGAGCGTGTGGTACGTGTTCCACCGCTTTTGATTTCAGAAGAGCAGATAATTCTGTTTGTAATTGAGGAATATGTTCGAGATGGGAGTTTTGTGGTGGAAACTCCTGAGGGAGAGATGTGAAGTCTAGGCAGTAACCTTGGTGAACGATGGACAGGACCCAGTGATCTGTTGTAATGTTTGTCCATTCTTTGTAAAATTGGGAAATTCTCCCTCCAACTGGCAATTCGGGATAAGGATTGGGTAGTTGGCTCTGCACTCTGGGATGACTTTCAAAAACCCGAGGTGGAAGCTATTTGAGGCGGAGGCTGTGGCTTTGAAGACCGTTGCTGTCTTTGTTGTGGACGTTGTTGAGTCCTTGGAGGCCGTGATCTGGAGGCCTGAGGATAATATCTCCTTGGTCGGTAGAAACGACGTTTAGTGTCCCTACGTGGTGGCCTGCGGGTTGGATGAGTTGCAGTGTCATGTGATAAAGTGGAGAGTTGCTTCAAGGTTTCTGAGTGTTCTCGAAGCTGTGCCACAGCATCTTGTACCTTTGTGCCAAACAAATTATCTCCTTGGCACGGTAGGTCCACTAATTTGTCTTGGACTTCAGGACGTAGATCTGAAGCCTTTAGCCAGGCCCATCTTCGTGCGCTGATGCCAGATGCCGCAGTTCTTGATGAGGTTTCGAAAGCATCATAAGCTGCCCTTACCTCGTGCTTTCCAGCATCTAGGCCTTTCTGCACAATTTGCTGTGCTGCCTCTTGTTGTTGCTGAGGCAGGGATGGTAGAAACTCTTCTATTTGTTTCCAGAGATTTCTCTGGTGCTGCGTCATATAAAGCTGATATGCAGCAATCTTAGAGTTTAGGATAGCTCCCTGGAAAATTTTCCTTCCCATGAGGTCTAAAAATCTGCTGTCCTTCCCTGGAGGGATTGAAACATGTGTTCTGGATCTGCGTGACTTCTTTTGAGCAGATTCTACTACTAGGGAGTTGTGAGGGAGTTGAGGTTTTTCAAAACCTGGGGCTGCTTGAACCAGATACGTAGAGTCTACTCTCCTGTTTACTCCAGGGGTTGTGCAAGGGTGTTCCCATATTCTTTGCTGAAGCTGTAAAAGCACTTCATGCACTGGGATGGCCAAATTATGTTTTGGAGGATCCACAAATTGTAGTATTTCCAACGTCTGTTGTCATTCATCTTTTTCGGCCTGGAGTTGAAATGGGATGGACTTGGACATTTCCTGAATAAAAGAGGAAAATGACAGGTCCTCTGGAGGTGACTGCTTTTTAGCTTGAGGTGGAGTATTCTCAGATGAAAAATCCTCTGAGGAATGCTCTGATTGTGTGTCCGACCATGTGTCCGAGGTAGGTTGGTAATGATGAGGCTCCAGCCTTTTAGATGGGGGAACTCCTGATGGTCCTTGTAAGGGATCTTGAATATTTGGAGAACCGTCACTGCCTTCATCCTCCATTTCCTGTTCGTCAGGTCCTGTAGGTAAGGATGTTAAAAGGTCTTGATACCTTTTAGTGAGTATAGCATGTAGTCTTCTCTCAGAAGAGGCTTCTGGAACTGGCATGGAAGTATGTTTATATTTTCCTGATGCCTTTTTTGTTGAAGTAATTTTTTCTTGTACAGATGCTCTAGTTGGAGCTAGAGTGTATAGAGGCATCGATTGAGAAGTAGTTGGAATCGATGAAGTAAGGAATGTAAACATGGAGATGGGAACCATTGATGAAATGGGTCTAGAAGCCATCGTGGTCATCGAGGTTTGTGAGATTATCGATGTCATCGATGGTTCTTGCAGCGCGAATGGTACTGTCATCGAAGAGGTAGTGTACGGCATCGAGGAAGTCATTGCGTGCATCGGCGATGATGGGGTCGCCGGCATCGGCTGGGTAGCCGGCATTGCGGTTGAAATCATCGGCAAGTCTGCCGGCATCGACAGGGCTGTTTCCATAGACACTGTAGCTGGTGTCGGCATCGACATCGATGTCGGCATCGACTCGGCGGTCGGCATCGACCTGGTGGTCGGCATCGACACAGTGGTCAGCATCGACACAGTGGTCGGCATCGGCGATGATGCCAGTATTTTATCCTTGAGGGCATCGGTGACTATCTGCTTGATCAACGTGGTTAAGTCTGTAACCGATGTCGATGGCATCGATTCCTGTCCGGATGTTACGGAGGTCGATGAAATTTTTTGTTTTTTAGGTACCGGTTCCTCCGGCGGTGGTAACTGAGGAATGGAACGGTGCCGTCGGTGCTTATGTTTTGAACGAGTATCAGATACCGACCTTGTCGATGACGCGGAGGGTGTTGGAGAGGAGGCATCCCCGGAACCCTCAGGAATTCTTTTCTTTATTAAGATCTTTTTTGTGATGCCCACTGGTGAGGATTTTGTGGAAGTCGTCGGCGATGGCATTGTCTGAATTTGAAAAATTTGTGCCATCTTTTCATGACGAAGCTTCCTACCTTTCACCGTCATTTCCTGGCATTGAGTACAAGCCGCGATGTCATGGTCTCCACCAAGACAGCGAACGCACTCGACATGCGGGTCCGTTATGGACATAGTCCGGTTGCAGGCCGGGCACTTTTTGAAGCCCGAAGTCTTTTCAGTCGACATCCGTCGATGAATATGATGTTTCTCTTGGCGAAAAACGTATCGTTTTTGTCACCAGCCGGTGACAAATGGAGTGAGACCCGTAAAGGGCAAAAAGTGTTATAAAACTTTTCTAGTTGTGAGGTAACTCACAGGGCTCCTATGAACCGCGATGCAGTTAGCAGCGCGGAAAAAAGACTGAAGTGAGACCCCTGTGGCAGGGAATATCATGGTATGCCGGGCATGCTCAGTAGCCTCAGGCAGCCAGTTAAAAGCTTCTAGAAACTTGCCAGAAGTTTTTCCCGCTTAAGGGCTCCGTGAATAATGTCACCCATATGTGAGGACTAGCATCCTGCTTGTGCTGGGATAATTTAATTTTTAGTAATTCTGTGAGGAAAATTCCTGTCAGGAATCTCTTCAGAGCTCTTTTTCCGCGAGGCTACTGCTGCGCGGAAAAAAGAAGACTGAAGGGAGACCCTTGCTGGCTTAGTGCCATGCTGGGCATGCCCAGTAGGGGCCAGTCAAAGGTCTGGAAACTTTGATAGAAGTTTTCCGTGATTGGGCTCCATCCTGATGATGTCACCCATATGTGAGGACTACCATCCTGCTTGTCCTGTAAGAAGTATGAAAACAAAAAAATAGGGGATAGTTAGGTTTAGGTTAGGGGTCGGGGAGGAGAGGGGAAAAGGTAGGAATGGTAGGGTTTAGGGTTAGGGAAGTTCCCTCCTTAACTGGAGTGGACTGGGGGGGAACTGGTCTAGGCCCGATCATGTTGCCGCACATACTTAATAAAATCTCATCCCCGCAAGAGTCGCAGGCCGCCTGCACATGCGCACATGGATGTTAAAATCCAGCGCACAAGTGTGTGCGGATATCGCGTTTTATAACACGTGCACGGCGATGCGCACATGTAAAGTCAGCGCATCCATGTGCATGCACTAAGAATCGTGCACACGTGGATGCACACACGGAGCTTTTAAAATCTACCCCTATGGGTAGGCCTGACCATCTTATTAGTCTCATTGAGTTGTGAATAAAAATCATTTTATGGGGTTCAAGTGTGCCTCTCATTGTATTTTCTCCACGGGCTAAACAAACACTGATTGCCCTACCTTGACATACTTTTTGTGCTCTTCATCTCTTTCCTGCTATATTTTGAGGATTTTTTTGATGCCTTTCTAGTTCTCTCTTGCTCACACTCTCCTTTCATTTCTCTCTCTTTCTCTCATGATTTGTTTCCTGTACTCTCTTGATGTCTCTTCAGCTGTACCTTGCTGTACCCCTAAATCTCTCTCTGGTTGTCTCTATCTGTTGCTAGGTGCATCTGTGTCTTGCAGCCTACCTTAAAAGGGAAAGGGAAAGAAGGGAAATAGAAATGGATCAGAGATTTTTCATAAAGGAGATTTTTCACAAAGGAGAAAGCAACAAAGTAACACTAAAATAGAGGAAAGGGAGGGCATATAGAAGTTTATGGGGAATTAAGAAGGTATATGGAATTCATAAAGAAACACAAAGGAGAAAGCAACAAAGTAACACTAAAATAGAGGAAAGGGAGGGCATATAGAAGTTTATGGGGAATTAAGAAGGTATATGGAATTCATAAAGAAACACAACAGCGAGGAAGGTTGTGGATGATTTTGGAAGGAAAGCAAAGAGGAATGTATGAATGGAGAGAGTAGCATAAGAACATAAGAAATGCCATACTGGGTCAGACCAAATATCCATCAAGCTCAGTATCCTGTTTCCAACAGTGGCCAATCCAAGTCACAAGAACCTGACAAGTACCCAAACATTAAATAAATCCCATGCTACTAATGCCAGCAACAAGCAGTGACTATTCCCTATTGATTAATAGCAGTTTATGGACTTCTCCAGGAATTTATCTCAACCTTTTTTTTAAACCCAGATATAGCAAATGTTGCTTACCTGATGTAACAGGTGTTCTCACAGGACAGCAGGATGTTAGTCCTCACAAATGGGTGACATCGAGGATGGAGCCCTGTACGGAAAACTTTTCTGTCAAAGTTTCAACAAGCTTTGACTGACACTGGCACACTGGGTGCACTGAGCATGCCCAGCCTGCAATTATCCCTGTGAGCCACAGGTGTCTCCCTCAGTCTCGTCTTATAGCTAAAAAGCACAAGCGAAACTAAAATAAAAGTATACAGACCCAACTCCGCGGGGTGGCGGGCGGGTTTCGTGAGGACTAACATCCTGCTGTCCTGTGAGAACACCTGTTACATCAGGTAAGCAACATTTGCTTTCTCACAGGACAAGCAGGATGGTAGTCCTCACAAATGGGTGAGTACCGAGCTGAGGATGCCCGGGAATGCACCAGATACACCGCAGATGCGCAAAGGCGTAACGACTGAGGTGGAAATGGGAACGGAGGGCATCCGCAACACCATAATGGGTTCGTGGAAGGATGTTGGGTAGTGAATTGAAAAAGGTAAGAGTAGTCGGACTGGCCAAACATGGAGCATGCCGGCTAGTCAATGTAAGCAATAATAGGCTGCAAAGGTATGGAGAGGACTCCAGGTTGCAGCCTGATAAAAAAGTACAAGCAGCAGTAACCAAAGGGAAGCTGTTAAGGCTAAGACGGACACAACAGTATGTGGATACCCACAGTGTTGTAGTGAAATGTCTGCTTGTTGGTAGGAAAGGAAATATAGACCACTTAATCAGAAGGATTAGGTCTGTGTGGCCACTGGAAGTAGCACCTTGACCCTTGCATGAAGGAAAGAGTCAAGTGGAATTCACATGGAATGCAGTGCAATGTAGATAGAATGTAAGCGCAGCATTACTGTCCAGGAATGTGGAAAACCCAGTCTCTCCCTAGGGCGAGAGAGAGAGGTTAGGAAAAATTAATAGAGTATTTCCTGAGGAAAGGAGATACAACATCTACCTGAAAAGGATAGAAAGTTGAATGCGTAGAACTACTCAGTGGCAGAGGAACGGAGTCAGGTGAGTATGGAAAGAGTGCATAACTCACGGACCCTGCTGGCAGGAATGACATTAAGAGGGAAAGAAGTTCCCTTGCCAAACTGTGGAAGAGAGGAATGGAAAGGCTCAAACGTAGAATGTATGAGACTTATAAGGAGAATATATATGTTCATTCCGTGATTAGAGAAATAGAGGCGGCTTTATAAGTGGATAATCCATGGTAAGCCGACTCAGAGAGGATTACCGAAAACGGGAACCCAACTCCCAAAACGATACACCTCCTAAGAGAAAGGTGTATCTATGTGGAGGATGTCTGGAGAACAGAATCCGAGGGAGTAAGAAAAAATGGTGGAAAAGTAAAAGGGGTAATACCTCTTTTTTTTTTTTTTTTAGCGTCAGGAGGTAAAGCCTGCCATATTAAACGGCAAGATTTATGTTTAGAAGGTTTTGTGACGCTACCAGAACCTAAGAACATCAGTAAGTCTATGATTTGGGACTGACTGGTGAGAGAATAAAAGGTTACTGATATGATGGATTGAGAAGTATGGGAAAGCATACTGATCTCAGTCAGGGAGTGGGGAAAAGAATACTGAACCCCATCCCAGTTCAACATTAGAAGAATGCTGGCTACGAGAGGCAGCAGAAGAGATATATTGAAGAGGCCTTTGATGGAAGAAAAGGCATCTAAGGGAACGCATAGGAAACATGTGCAGGGAGCAGAACCTGTGCATCGTATGGAATGATGCAGACGCCGAGGAAAGTTTAGTTAAACTCAGCGTTAAAAGATTTGCCCTGTACACATGTAATTGAGACCATTCGAGAGGATAGAACCTACGTGGAGAAGGTCTGATAGAGCGTTCATTAAATCTCTTAGATATGTGGCCCAAGGACGCATGAAGTGAACAAGGGCCAAGGGTAGAGCTGCGCAGCTGTCTAGCAGAGCAGCTAAGAGGTAATGCGTGCTTATGAGTTGGAAAGCACATTGTCCCTATGCTGTCTGTCTGTATGCACAAAGAATTGTTGCAAAAGCAGTATTGGAAGGCATAAGGGCATAACTCATGGGTGCAACGTCCAGGAAGTTTATGAGAAACTATGCTGGAGTGCAATAGATGCATAATGGGTTGACAGCTTTCAGGAGAAACTTTATAACCCTAAGGAATTGCGAGCATGAGTCGAAGAAGACTAGGTCCTAATTCGAACTGGGATAAGAATCAGGGACGAAAGCAATGAAACCACTTAGGTCCATTGAGTATAGAATGTCACTGAATAGAACCCATAGCAGTTTTGAATTATGAGAAAAACGCATAGTGGGAAGAAACCCCATAGCCCAACCATGAAAAGTTGAAAGGCTGAGGTTATGGAAAATATGCGCAGGGACATATAACAATGTATCAGAATGTCTGTGCGCATGCTGGACAAGAGGGTCTTAAGACTGTGGTGTCCAGAAGTGTTACAGAAGGGATTTATGGCAGTGACAGTAATCCCAGTTAGTAAATGTATAGTGAGTCCTGAAAAAAGTGAGAGCTCCTTGCATGTACTGAAAGTGGTTAGCAGTAGTCTATGCAAGGAAAGTGAATGATGTTACACTCCGCAGAGAAAACAGCATTCACCAACAGTGATGCAAGAGACAGTTCACTTACCGAAGCTGGTGCCAGCGGCAGAGCTTGGGGTTGTAATGTTGACTCACCATAAAGCACATAGAAACATTAAAATAATGTACTTACTGCAGTATGGAGTGATGGTAACCAAAGATACCATTGTACCTGTGACGTCTAAAGAAAGTTGGATTTTCTTAGGTCCAGGATGTGCGGAGAGTAACTATTTTCTGTTAAAAGAAAGAATAGTGCAATTAAAACTCCCCAACCCCCCTCCCTTCTCCCCTCTGCACTTCGTAGCGCCTGGGGGAGTGTACCGGGACTTTGGTACAAGGTGGGGAGGCCGCTCTGATATCTGACCAGATGGGAGACCAGGAGGTGTCCCAATGGAGGATATCATGTAGGCTCCTGCAGGTGTGTGAGCGGTAAGTGGTACCCGCATTTCTGTATGCTGTACAAGGAGACACTGAGACCTGTGGCCAGGCTTCAAGGTGGACTTGTACATGGGGCAATGGTTACTGAATCTCATGTTTAGCAGATCAGCCAATGCAGCTGGACCTTGGTTGGGAGGGAACCAAGAGTCAGAGCATTGGTCGGCACAGGGACTTGTTACTGACAAGAGAAGAAGCCCTGCTGCAATCCCAAGAAGATAGAGGGGTTCTCCTGATATTGTGGCTAACATAGCTAACATAGCGATATGTGACACTAATACAGTTCTAAAAGGCACATGACCCAGAACTTTTCGAACCACGGTCCGAATGGGAGAACACAACTCTATGGGAATGCCGCCGAAGCGGGTACTTACCATCCGACGTGGATCGCCGCAAGACGAGCCGGTGAAGATTGTTGACTCCGACGGTCTCCGGAGTCCTCGAGGGTAAGGCCGGGGACGTAAACGTCCATCTCGCTCTGAAACCCGGTATGGTGGCACAGGTACAGAGGAGACAGGCCAGGCGTGAGTGGCGTTTAGACTGCTAAGTGTAACAGATGGCCATAGTCCCACACCACTTGACGGTGGGGCACGCCAGGAACAGAGGAGCCCTAACGGAACTCATGTTCCCTTCCCTCGTCACAGCGGCTCGATGTGTCGTGACGCCAATGCAGAAGCTGTCGGACCTGGATCCGGAAGTTCTGGATCACCAAGGACTGCCAAAACTGTAGGAACAGTGCTGATGGCAGTGGTGATGTCGCTCTGCCCGAGCGTTGTCCAGCCTGGAGAAGGATGGCACCGATGTGCTGGATGGCGTCAGCGGCGGACGATCACGATGTCGGCGATGATGGGTGCCACGGTGCTCGGCCCGGTCTTTCCCCAGCGCCGAGATGGAAGCCCTCGTCGTCCTGGAAGGCGATCGATGACGAACTGTCAGCACGCCTGCTCTGCTCCTGACACAATGGAGTGTCTTAAGCTAATACGGGGCTTAAAAAAGAACCCAAAGCGTGGAGCAATGTGAGGAGGCGAGGGTATTATGTGGCGGTGCTATGTCGGTATTGACGATATTGAAGGCAACCTAAGGGGCTTCGAGGATATCATCAAAATGGGTATGAAAAATCGTCGATGACTGGCCAGGAGAATGATGACAGTGACGGGCACTGACAGCAGTGGCATAGGTATCTTTGAAACGATGTGGAATCGAATAATCGAAAAACATTGCCGTTATTGAAAAAGATACCGGCATCGACTGAGTCGAAGTCGAATCAATAGGGCGTCAAGGACACCGAAGGAAAACGGAGGTGTCGAGGGCATCGATGCATGGAGGCGGGCATTTATGCCATTTGTGGCATGGCCACGGGCATCAACTATAGGGCCACAGACGTTGACGGTATCGATTTGGACAGACTCAGATTTCCAAGTGTACATGGCATCGGTGCCCCAGACACGTGTGTCGGTGGCATCGATATGGACACGTATGGAATCGATGGCATGGATCTCCCAGTCGATGAATTCCATCCCGGCATCAACGCCAGTCCTGGAATCGGCATGGGCATCGATGCCAGCCATAAGGCTGGCATTGGCATCAACGCCCATCCACGGAATCGAGCCGGCATGGATACCCACCGATGGGACCCACCTGGGCATCGAATTTCACCGATGGGAGCAGCCTGGCATCGACTGCCCTCGATGGATGCATTCTAACATAGATGCCCATGGATGAAACACCTGGGCATCGGTGTCCATCGATGCAAAAGGACCTGGCACCGATGCCATCGACGGACGGCCATCCGGCACCAATGCCATCGACGGACAAGCCATCCGGCACCGATGTCCATCGATGGGGACCATCCGGCACCGATGTCCACCGATGGGGACCATCCGACATCGATGCCCACCGACGAATCGATGTGGCACCGATGCCCACCGATGGAAAAGGGCTGGACATCGGTGGGGAGGATGGGGCATCGATGGCATCCCCAAAAGGGGGGGTAGCATCGATGAAGTGACCCTGGGATCGTTAAAAAGTGTCTCGGGCAGCGGTGGCGGCGACCCGAGTATGCATGGCAGTGACTAACAGCGTGTGCGTCAATGGCATGCATCCGGGTAGGGACGGCACCGAGGAAGCCCAAGGAAAAAAACAGTGCGTAGGAGGAAAAGCCTGGTAGCACTGAAAAGCAAAAAACATGGATAAAGGCATCAGGGCACCGTGGGGGGAGGGGCGCTGATGACATATAAAAGCCCAGGGCGGTTTAGGAGGATCCCGGTGTAGCGATAGGGTATCGACTGCGTGAGGGTACCAGGGAACGAAGGACTTGAAGCTACAGAGGTCCTAAAGTTAAGGAAAAAATCCCTACCCCACTAGCATAAGCAAGCAGAGTGTCACAGAGATACTCGCAAGCTGTTTAAAGCTAACTGAAAAATGGGGGAAGGGAAGGCTTCAGTCAGTTAACAGCCTTAAGATAGTGACAGGAACCGACCGAAAAATAAGAATTAGTACTCACCGAGCGTCGTAAAAACGTACGCGGAGGGAGACCTGTGCAGGGAAAAGTGTTTTTTGAAGTGAAAAGTTAAGTGTTTCCATGAGGTAATTAGTTAAAAAATCCTCACAGAGCTCCAACCGCTATGCTGACTGCAGAGCGGAAAAAAGAAGACTGAGGGAGACACCTGTGGCTCACAGGGATAATTGCAGGCTGGGCATGCTCAGTGCACCCAGTGTGCCAGTGTCAGTCAAAGCTTGTTGAAACTTTGACAGAAAAGTTTTCCGTACAGGGCTCCATCCTCGATGTCACCCATTTGTGAGGACTACCATCCTGCTTGTCCTGTGAGAAACTAGTTGTCTTAACCACATTCTCTGGCAACAAATTCCAGAGCTTAATTGTGCATTGAGTGAAAAAGAATTTTCTCCAATTTGTTTTAAATGTGCTACTTGCTAACTTCATGGTGTGCTTCCCTAGTCCTTGTATTATCCGAAAGAGTAAATAACCATTTCACATTTAATCATCTGAGTCCTTTCACGATTTTGTAGGCCTCTATCATATCTCCCCTCAGGCGTCTCTTTTCTAAGCTGAACAGCCCTAACCTCTTTAGCCTTTCCTTATTGGGGAGCTGTCTCATGCCCTTTATCATTTTGGTCACCCTTCTCTGTACTTTCTCCAATGCAACTATATCTTTTCTGAGATACGGCAACCAGAATTGTACACAGTATTCAAGGTGTAGTCTAACCATTGAGCAATACAGGGGCATTATGACATTCTCTGTTTTATTCACCATTCCCTTTGAAATAATTCCTAACAGTCTGTTTGTTTTTTTGACCAACACAGCACACTGAGCCAAAAGCTGGGAATGAAGAACAAATTACAAATAACAGAGAAAATACTGAAGGATGTTGGGGGAAATCCAAGGAACAGAGGGTGCAGAAGTTTCAGACAGTGTTCATGCAGAAACTGTAAAAAATGGAAGGGTAGTGGAAAGCAGGGCATGAAATGGATATATAATGAAACATTTAAATCACATGGTAGGCATAGAGAAGAAAAATGAATATAAGAGACTATGTTCAGGAAGGCGCAGAAAACATTCAGGAAACAGTATGCTCAGTAGAGATGTGAATCGTGTCCTCGATCGTCTTAACGATCGATTTCGGCTGGGAGGGGGAGGGAATCGTATTGTTGCCGTTTGGGGGGGTAAAATATCGTGAAAAATCGAAAAATCGTAAAATCGCAAAACCGGCACATTAAAACCCCCTAAAACCCACCCCCGACCCTTTAAATTAAATCCCCCACCCCCAATGACTTAAATAACCTGGGGGTCCAGCGGCGGTCCGGAACAGCAGCGGTCCGGAACGGGCTTCTGCTACTGAATCTTGTTGTCTTCAGCCGGCGCCATTTTCCAAAATGGCGCCGAAAAATGGCGGCGGCCATAGACGAACACGATTGGACGGCAGGAGGTCCTTCCGGACCCCCGCTGGACTTTTGGCAAGTCTTGTGGGGGTCAGGAGGCCCCCCCCAAGCTGGCCAAAAGTTCCTGGAGGTCCAGCGGGGGTCAGGGAGCAATTTCCCGCCGCGAATCGTTTTCCGTACGGAAAATGGCGCCGGCAGGAGATCGACTGCAGGAGGTCGTTCAGCGAGGCGCCGGAACCCTCGCTGAACGACCTCCTGCAGTCGATCTCCTGCCGGCGCCATTTTCCGTACGGACCTCCAGGAACTTTTGGCCAGCTTGGGGGGGGCCTCCTGACCCCCACAAGACTTGCCAAAAGTCCAGCGGGGGTCCGGAAGGACCTCCTGCCGTCCAATCGTGTTCGTCTATGGCCGCCGCCATTTTTCGGCGCCATTTTGGAAAATGGCGCCGGCTGAAGACAACAAGATTCAGTAGCAGGAGCCCGTTCCGGACCGCTGCTGTTCCGGACCGCCGCTGGACCCCCAGGTTATTTAAGTCATTTGGGGGGGGTTCGGGAGGGTGGGGGATTTAATTTAAAGGGTCGGGGGTGGGTTTTAGGGGGTTTTAGTGTGCCGGCTCACGATTCTAACGATTTATAACGATAAATCGTTAGAATCTCTATTGTATTGTGTTCCATAACGGTTTAAGACGATATTAAAATTATCGGACGATAATTTTAATCGTCCTAAAACGATTCACATCCCTAATGCTCAGTAGCGCTAGAAAGAATTAAGAGGTATTAATAGGGCTAACAGACAAAAAGGGAATTGACTAGGTAGATTAAAGAACTTACGGGCCGATTCAGTAAAGTCCGCGGGAGAGCCCGCTCTCCTGTGCGCGCGATTCAGTATGCTAATTAGGCCCAGCGGTAAAACCAGGTAAAAGGAGGCGCTAGGGACACTAGCACGTCCCTAGCACCTCCTTTTGGACTGGAGTGGCAGCTGTCAGCGTGTTTGACAGCTGACGCTCAATTTTGCCGGCGTCAGTTCTTGAGCCCGCTGACAGCCACGGGCTTGGAAACCGGATGCCGGCAAAATTGAGCGTCCGGTTTTCGACCCGCGAGCCGACTTCAAATTTTTTTTTTTTTACGTTTGGAAAGTTTCGGGACCTCCGACTTAATATCGCCATGATAGTAAGTTGGAGGGTGCACAGAAAAGCAGTTTTTACTGCTTTTCTGTGCACTTTCCCGGTGCCCGAAGAAATTAGCGCCTACCTTTGGGTAGGCGCTAAATTCTGAAGGCAAAATGTGTGGCTTTGTTTTCTGAATCGCGTGGGAATATCTAATAGGGCCATCAACATGCATTTGCATGTGCGGGCGCTATTAGGTTCAGGGGATTGGACGCGCATTTTCGGCCCCTTACTGAATAAGGGGTAAGAGAAAACGTGCGTCCAATGGCGGGTTAACAGTGCGCTCCGTCTGAGCGCACTTTTCTGTATCGGCCCGTTAGTTTGCAAAGTGCTCTAGTTCCCTTAGATTGATAAAAAGGAAGTGATAAATAGAAACTATAAAAGTGCATCTGACAGCATCAATTTATATGCATAACTAATACAATTCAAAACAAAACATAGTTCCAAATATTATGCACACTAAGACAGATCTATAAAGAATAAACCTTTCTGCATCAGCTTCTCATTTAATCAAAAATTGTTTTACAGTCTAACAATTTCCTATCCAGATTTGGAAACCAAAAATTGTTTCTTTTAATTTCATCTTTCATTAAAATTGACATTTTTAGGGATGAATAACCATATTAATTTATGCAGATTATTCATATTGTAGTGCAGATTATTGCTTACCATTCTTTTCAGTTTCTTCCTAAAGTATTCATATTTTCGTTTATAATCCCTTGAGTAAGGCACGGCCTTTAAAATAAAATATCATCCATTTAATCGGGCTGCAAAAAATAATAGACTAATACAATTCTGAAAACAAAGTGTTAAAGCCAATTTGTGGAAGAATCCAGCAGGCATATCCTGCTGAAGCTTACCACTGATTTGACAGTTTAAAATACTTAAAAACTAAGCTATCTAGATAAATCACAGCTTCAAATCGTTTAAGCTGAGATTTAAGATTTTGAAAACATCACAGTGCAGCTCACATTTCCACCAGTGATATACTACTTACAAAAATAATGTTTTATACCCCCTGAGGAAGCCCAGCAAGGGCAAAACAGAAGCCTTTGCTGAGGATAATTAGAGCTATCATTTTATTTAATAGTGGATGCTTTGAACAAACGCGGTGGATTAAGTCACACTCATAGTTTGGCAGCCTTTGGAAACACATTTTTCTTGGAACTTTACTAGTATTCACTATTAAGCACATTATAGATGGTTTATAAGTCAATAATTTTTTTAAAAAGTGAAACGGTTTGGCATTTTCACATCACCAACAAATTTACTGTATTTGGTTATGAGCTGGCTTTTTTCAAAATTATGAGCTGGTACAAAAGGTGTTATTTAAAAATGTATTGGTGTGTTTCCCTTTTCATTTTTTTTTTTTAATTTGTGGCACTTTTTTCAAATTTTTGTAGTAATAACTGCTAGAGTTTATATAAATAAATAATAATGACAATGCCCACAGTAGAGGGCTTCAAATGACTACCCTTGATTTATTAGTTTGATCCCTTCTCCTTTGGTTTGCTATAGTCAATTATCTCAAGATAATGACCACGGCTGTGTTCACAACTGCTTAAATATGAGAAACGGTTGGAAAAAATGAACTTTTGAATTTGTTGGTTAAGTCCCAAGTCTGTGTTTTGTTGACCTACTAACACTGCTGAAAAATCATGTGGTTAAAGGTTTCAAGTAGGATTTGAGCGGGTTTCTTCTCTGTTTTTAAATCTTTTCTTCAATAAGTGGCACCAGTAATGAATGTTGCCGGAGTAAAGCTTTTCCCGTCGATAGCAGGGCTGAATTAGCCATGCTATCATGGGATCTGTCAATCAGGTCCGGGAGGCGGAGCTTGTCAAAGCAGAGATCAGAGCTTTGCTCTCTGCGGCTGCACGTGTGTTCCCATGCAGGAAAGTAACAGAATCTCCTCAGTCTGTTCTTTCCGCGCGTGGGATCGCATGCGGAGCTATTCTTCTCCTCAGCATTAATAGATCACAATCGGGAAGATTGTGAATTTTGCTCAAGGATGTCACCCAGAGCATTGAAGCAAAGGGCCTACAGGGTTCAGGAACTTTTTGCCTCAATGGAGCCATCGGTGGCTCATTCGTCGCCTGGCCCTGCGATTTTATCGGCTCCCTCAAAAAAAGAGGTCATTATCGTGGGATCCTCAATCCTCCAATCTTGGAGGTAAGCAGGTGGCAAGCCGACAAAGGCCATCGGATTTCCAGAAATCCAAAGAGCCAGAATCGCCGGCGCAGGACACATCGGCGCCAAAAATCCAGCGTCTAAAACTTCTGCGCCTAAGGCGCCTTATGCGCACACAAAAGGATTGACGCATATCACTTCGGCGCCTGAAGAAGTATCGGCGCACATTTCTATGCGCATGGCACCAAAGACACTTGTGCGCATGACACCAAAGGACCCTGCGCGCACGGCGCAGAAGATTTCTGCGCGCAGGGCACCGAAGACATCGGCGCGCAAGGCTCTGAAGACGTCTGAGCACACAACTAAAGAAAATCTATGCGCACGGCGCCGTCAACATCTGCGCGCACGGCGCCGACACCACCTGTGCGCCTGGTGCCAACCATATTTATGCGCAAGCGCCGATCACTCTTGCGCATACAGAAACAGGAAGATATGCGCACAAGTCTAAAACTGCGCATAAATCCAACTCCACACATAAGACACATGAGCACCTATCTCATGAATTACAAAATGAACTGAAACGAAGACGTGCAACCTCGCACAGGTCTTCTTCAGCCTCTCCATCAATAACCTCACCTCGTTCGGGTACTTCCCTTTCTTCGAGAGATAATTCGACAGAGTTTATAATAAAACGTAGAAAACTATCACCGTCTTCACGGAAAAGTCATACAGACGTGTCGTCCCACTATTATCATAAGCACTCACTACACTCCCACCACAAAAAGTCGGCAAAGAGGAGTGCTACATGGGAAGTAAGCCCTTCCACTTCAAAATCATCTTATATCCAACTTCAAATACCTTCTCTCACAGAAAGGTAATACAAATTGCTTCCTCTACCGCTTCTACAGCTTCAGAGGATTCGAGGGACATCACATGTGATGAGAAACAGAAGGACCATAAAATATACACTACTTTACCTCAGAACACACCAATGCACCCTAAAGCAGGTGGGTCACAAGAACCAGATGGTCGTAAGGTAATGCTCCCTTGTACAAAAGAGGCATTTTATCAATTGTCCCAATCCTTAGGTTTTTATGAAACTCTTCAGTCATCATTCAAAATGATGAATATTGCTGCTGACAGTTCTCCGGAACATAAGCCGCAGACTAATAGGGAACTGTCGGTGGAGCCTCCGACATCTCCTATAGCAAACCGACCAGCCTCACCAAATTATAAACAGGATACATCATTTGATTCTCCTTCATCGCAAACATTCCCATCATCATCTAGGGCAGGGGTGGGCAAGTCTGGTCCTCGAGGGCTGCAAACCTGTCGGGTTTTCAGGATACCCCTAATGAATATGCATGAAATAGATTTGCATACAACTGAGGCAGTGTGTATGCAGGTCTCTCTCATGCATATTCATTAAGGATATCCTGAAAACCCGTCTGGTTTGCAGCCCTCGAGGACCGGAATTGCCCACCCTTGATCTAGGGGATTCCCATCAGATCCACAGGAACAACCTCAGGAGCCGTATTCCCCTCCAGAAGACCTTACATACCTAAAATTTCTGGAAAAATTGGGTACAATACTGCATCTAGAGGTCCAAAAAGAGACAGACCCTAGGTCAGAAACCCTTGGTCTCCTAAAAATTTTTGACACTCCAGGGGAACCAACATTTCTTCCACCACAAGAGCTCCTGCATTCAGTCTTACAGAAATCCTGGGAAACACCTTACGCAATTGCAGTTTCTAGGAAAACGGACATAAAATTCTGTATGAGGAAAACATCACCGTACTCTGTACCACAATTACCTCATGCTTCAATTGTAGTAGAATCAGCGATGCAAAGATTTAAGAAAACAAAGTCACATTCCTCATACCCACCAGGCAAAGACAATAAATATTTGGATGAGTTTGGAAGGAAAATATACCATAACTCAATGTTGAACGCCCAGATTATGCACCATCAATTTTACATGGTACAATACCTGTATGAGTGCAAACAAGCTATAAAGGGTATGCTTTCCTCCACTGCGGATCAGATACCTCCACCTCTTCATGACATGGAAGAGTGTTCTCGTCACCTTTTGAGGTCAATCTATGAAGCCTATGAAACATCGTCTAGGGCATCGGCAACAGCCATAGCAACCCGCAGACTAGCATGGTTACGCTCAAGTTCCATACGTGAAGATTTACATGAGAAACTAACGAACCTCCCGTGTACAGGAGATAACCTGTTCAGAGAACGATTTCAGGACACAGTGGGTAAACTAAAGGAAGAAGCTCTAGCAGTACAATCATTAACATTACATCCTAACTATTCGACCACATGTCGTTATATTGGATCTACTTGTAGGCAATCCTATGCCAGGAGACCCTACAGATCTTACCAGTCCTTTCGTACACAGACTTACCCTGCGTACCAGCGTCCTGCTTCACAACAGAATACCTCAAACCTATGCAGAGGTAAACCACGTAGTCAGAGGCAGCAGGCACAACAACCAGCTACTGCAGTGAAAGTGACTTCATCTTTTTAGTTACCCAGCCACCACCACAACATCAAGCACCACCTGGCAGGATTCATTTCTGCCTGACAGCTTGGGAGAGGATAACATCCGATCAATGGGTTTTGGAGATAGTACGTCACGGCTACCAACTCCAATTTGTCACAAAACCCATATTACCTCATCTTTCCACTTTCAAGATTCACAACTTTCAACCTCAACTGGGGGAGGAAATTGTGTTGCTTCGCAAACAAGCAATTTGACAAATTTACCCAGGGACCCAATCAGTAGGATTTTATTCCCCATACTTCCTCATACCCAAGAAGTCAGGTGGCCTTCACCCCATCCTAGACCTAAGAGAATTGAACAAATTTCTCACCAAAGAGAAATTCAAAATGGTATCGTTGAAATCAATCCTTCCTCTGATCCAAACCAACGATTGGATGTGTTCCATCGACCTGAAGGATGCTTACACACACATTCCAATCCATCCATCCTGGTGGTGTTACCTATGCTTTCGCTACAGGCGTCAACACTACCAGTACAAAGTTCTCCCCTTTGGACTATCGGCTGCACCCAGGGTATTCACCAAATGCATGGTAGTAGTGGTGGCTCATCTCAGACAACAAGGTATAACCATCTTTCCACATCTGGACGATTGGCTCATAATTGGCCCAACTCCACACATCCTACTCGAGCACCTCCATCGAGTGATACAATGCTTGCAAGAATTAGGATTGGTGATCAATTTTCAGAAATCACACCTACAACCAACACAACAGTTACAGTTCATAGGAGCATGCCTGGACACTACGTGCAACAGGGCATACCTACCAAGCGACAGAATATCACAATTCCGTCTTCTGTTACATACCTTGAACCATACTCAGAGATCTTCAGCGAGACAGGTTTTAGTAGTCCTCGGCCACATGGCAGCGGCAAATTTTATGGTTCCCAACCCCAGGCTACACATGAGACGCCTGCAATGGGGCTTGAAACATCAATGGAAACAACACTCGCAACCATTGACACAGAAGTTATCATTGACCACCGAAATGAGGAAAGATTTAACATGGTGGCGCCTAAACTCCACCCTATCCAAGGGAGCACTGTTCAGTTCCCCTCCTCACAACGCAGTATTAACCACAGATGCGTCTCGCAAGGGCTGGGGTGCACACCTTGAGATTTACGAAACACAAGGGTTATGGACAATCTCGGAACAGAACCTGCAAATAAATTTATTGGAACTCAGAGCGATTCGCAATGCATTACGAGTGTTCCAAGACCACCTTAAAGGATGCAGGGTCATGATCTACACAGACAACAAAGTTGCAATGTTTTACATCAGGAAACAAGGAGGGTCCGGTTCATGGTCCCTTTGCAAGGAGACCTTCACAATCTTCGAGCATGCTCACCGAAATTGCATACATCTCCAGGCAACTTACCTAGCAGGAGTTGCAAACACAAGAGCGGACAAGCTAAGCCACATCTTTCATCCTCACGAATGGGCACTCAATACAGAAATAGCCCAAGACATATTCATGCAGTGGGGGACACCTTCAATAGATCTCTTTGCAACAGAGATCAATGCTCAAGTTCCCAAATTCTGCTCGATAAGACCAAGCCAATTCAGGATCGCTCAAGATGCCTTCCTCATCCCGTGGACGACAGGCCTCCTATACGCCTTTCCTCTCATACCACTCATAACAAGGACAATTCAGAAATGCATAGCAGACAAAGCTCAACTGATACTCATAGCCCCAGCTTGGCCGAGGCAACCGTGGTACAGTTTCCTTCTCCGACTATCCATCATGGATCCAATTTGATTACCGAATTGACAAGATCTTCTCTGCCAAGATCAAGGGACGCTTCTACACCCGCTACACTCATCTCTGCACTTGACAGCTTGGAGACTGAGAGGCTCCTTCTAACAGAACAAGGAATTTCCACCTCGGCACAATTCATCTTGTTAGAATCCAGGAAACTCTCAACAAGAAAAAATTACAGCTATAAATGGAAACGTTACTCTACCTGGTGCACTTCCAAAGGTGTACCACCATTGGACTGCTCACCTGAGTTGCTCATTGATTATCTTCATACATTATATACAGCTGGGCTAGCAACATCATCCATCAGAGTTCATCTCAGTGCTATAGGGGCATATCATAGACCAGTTAACAATATTCCTATATCCAATCACCCCTTACTATCTCGCTTCATTAAGGGGCTCACCCACATTCGTCCTCCGATCTCTAAGCCTCCAGTTCCATGGAACCTCAACATAGTTCTGGAACAGCTCATGCTTTCCCCATTTGAACCCATGGACTCGGCACATATTACATACCTCACATGGAAAGTGGTATTCTTGGTTGCAGTAACATCAGCACGAAGAGTTAGTGAATTACAGGCCTTGGTCCATTATTCTCCATATTTACAATTTCATCACCAAAAGGTAGTTCTCCGAACTCACCCATCCATCCTACCAAAAGTGGTTTCCCAATTCCACCTCAATCAGACCATGGAATTACCCACCTTTTTCCCTAAACTTCATGCAAATGATAAGGAAAAACTACTGCACACATTAGATTGTAAAAGAGCTTTAGCATACTACAAAGAAAGAACAAACTCGGACTCCCGTGTTTCTCAACTCTTTGTCTCCTTTGACACAAAGGCACCTGGATTACCAGTGGCTAAACGCACCATCTCCAGCTGGATAGCACAGTGCATCAAATTCTGTTACCATAAACAGAAACTACAACTACATTCAGAGCCGAAAGCTCACAAAGTCAGAGGAGTAGCAGCCTCATTGGCACACCTACGGAATGTGCAACCCATAGACATTTGCAAGGCAGCTACATGGTCATCGCTCCATACCTTCACATCTCACTACTGCCTTGATCAACAAGCAGCCACAGATGCGAAGATAGGGCAAGCAATCCTGCAATCTCTATCCTCCTGTCCACGGTGACTGCCACACTGTCAAGGATCACGTACAGACATGTATATCTAAACAACGTGATCGGGAGCTTGAGACTCCCATGACAGCATGGCTAATTCAGCTCTGCTATTGACGGGAAAAAGCAAGTTTGCTTACCGTAAACGGTGTTTCCGTAGATAGCAGGATGAATTAGCTATGCTGACCCACCCTCCTCCCTGGCAGTCACCAAGTCTTTGACTACACTAAGGCTTCATCACAGACTGAGAAGATTCCGTTACTTTCCACGTGCAGCCGCAGAGAGCAAAGCTCTGATCTCTGCTTTGACAAGCTCCGCCTCCCGGACCTGATTGACAGATCCCATGACAGCATGGCTAATTCATCCTGCTATCTACGGAAACACCGTTTACGGTAAGCAAACTTGCTTTTTTCCTTTTTATTTTTAAAAGAATTGTAATTCTTCTGGCATATATCCAACAATGGGTAGAGGCATGTGAGAAATTGAAACACACAGCAGTATGACTTGAATTTGAATCTATTTACAATAACTGTTAACCCATTGGTAGCAGAAATATAGATAGCAATTTAACATCCTGTAATTACATAGCATTTAATTACTTTGTAAATATTCTATACGAGGAATAAAAATTACAACTATAGAAATACTTACTGGTCCTGTTATTGCCACAGTTTGCAGTCGAGGATCTTCCCATTGTGTCCTTTTTGTATCTGGAAAATGTTTACACTTATTGTATTTTCTTACTAAGAATATTTAGTGAAATATCTTATCAGAAACTGGAAAATAGTGATCTAACACATACTGTGGTCTATGTAGAAGACTCTTCCGTCAGTGTGAATTCTCTCTTCCCATCCAGGCTGTAAGGAATTAACTTTTAATATTGTCTATATAATTAATATGTTTGTTATATTCACATTATCTGCACAAGCATTATTTACATATTCATGTGTAAATTAACTGTCTGCAGTATTCAAAACAAACAGTAAATTAAATTCAGAAGAATGTTAAATATTGGAACTACTTACTGGTAAAGGTCCTAGGTCGGTAGGATCCAAAGATTGTTTTCTCCTCATATGAGCTGGAATTTTCAATCTTGGATCTTCCTTTTTAAACAGATATAAAGAGAAAAGGCATAAACTGTGGTTTAAAAAAAATAAAAAAAGGCAGAATGGATAACTAAAGGTAGCTTTAATTTTAAAACATACGGGGGTAATTTTCAGCCAGAGTAAAAGGTCTGCAGGTACTTTTCATCTGCAGACTTTACACAAATTTTCAAACAACAGTACGCACTTGTTTTCACTTTGAAAATTATCCCGGCAAAACTACACACACACAATTGCACCAGCTATTTGGTGTATATAGTTTTGCTGAGAGAAGTTTTGTGCATACTTTTTAAAATTAAAATCCAGACTCCACCTCCCGGAATGCCTTTCACTCATGTGCATTAACGGAGAAATTACTACTTATCTGATAATTTCCTTTACTTTAATGAGGACAGGTTAATCCACACCAGTGGGTTATGCACCTCTACCAGCAGATGGAGATGGAACAAAGCTGACGTCATGGTATATGTACCCCTACACCAACATAAGCCCACCAGTATTCTCTGCAAAAGCCAACTGTGGACAACTAAAGAATACATGATCATAACCATTAATACAACCATTCAAACACTCAGTTAACAAGAAAAGATTGTCAGGCAGGGAGTGTAATATTACTAAGCTAGGGACTGGATCTGACACTTACCTGTAATCCCCAGAAACGCAGCCTTTCAGGAGGAGGACAATAGCATTACCATCCAGCAGCCAAAGGCGGGAAGGTGGATTAACCTGTTCTCATTAAATAAAAAGAAATTGTCAGGTAAGTTGTAATTTCTTTCTTAGCATTCAAACAGGTTAATCCACACCAGTGGGATATACTAAAGCTACTCCCGAATAGGGCAGGAGACTGCCCGTGGTCTGATCAATACCACCCACACAAAGGCTGCATCCTCCCAGGCTTGCAGATCCAGGCGATAATGCCTGGAAGTTATGTAAGAAAAAATGTCACAGCTCGGCAAATCTCGATGGGAGACAGCCATCTAATCTCCGCCCATGACATTGCCTGAGCCCTAGTGGAATGAGCACTAACCTGACCAGGAAATGACTGATCAGCATCCACATGTGCGGCTGTGATAACCTTCTTAATCCAGCGGGTTATCGTAGCCCGCAATGCCAACTCATCCTGCTTTCTCCCACTGTGAAGTTTAAACAGCCAGTCCATCTTTCTGAGAGGTTTAGAAACCGCTTGACACCCAAGGTCTGTAACAGGTGATATTCCTCCACTTCTCTCTTCCTGCCCAGAGTCAACAGGGATTGATTGATTCTACTGAAAATCTGAAACCAGCTTTGGCCAAAAAGATGGAACAGTTCACGTCTAGAACCGCTCCCGCAGAAACTCGCAGAGGCAGTTCTGAGCAAGACAGAGCCTGCAGTTCAGAAACTCTACGCGCAGAAAATAATCTTCTAGTAAGTAACCTCAGGAAGAGGCTACACTGTGGTCGAAAGGTGGGACCCACCAGAATTCAAGAACCAGATTAAGACTCCATATGGGCACCAGCAACTGCAAGGGGCATGAAGATGCTTCATCCCTTTTAAGGCCGTGCCACATCTAACTGGGCCGACAAGGGTTCACTATTACTGTGACCTCGGAAACAGGCCAGAGCCGCCACCTGTACCTTCAAAGAATTAAGGGCTAAGTCCATACACAACCCATCCTACAAAAATCCAAACTGAGTGGGATTTTAACCAAACGAGGATGAACCCCTTGTTCCTCACACCAAATTAAAAACATTCACCAAATGTGAACATAGGCTAAGGAAGTGAATAATTTTCATGCTCGAAGCAAGGTGGAAACCACCACAGTGGACTACCCGCACTTCCACAATCGAGCCTTCGAAAGGGCCACACTGTGAGACAAAAAATCAAGTTGGATCTTAGAGAAGAATAGGCCCCTGCCATAGCAGATCCCTGTGGACCGGTAATCGTAGAGGATATTTCACCAGAAGCCCTCGCAGATCTGCACATCACAGCCTCCTGAGCCAATCTGTTGCCACCAGAAGTACCAACCCTGTGTGTGTCTTGAATCTCCGAATCATTCTGCCCATCATGGGCTATAGAGAAAAACTATATAGAAGCTTGCCTTCTGGCCACTCCTGTATGAGGGCATCAATGCTCGAAAACTTCTGATTCTTCCTGGGACTGAACAGCAAGGAGCCTTTCGTATTATGTGATGTCACCAGCAAGTCTAGAAAAGGGAGGTCTCAGCAGTCCACTATGAACTAGAACGTTTCGCTGCACCATTCCCTTTCTCCTGGATCCAGACACTGTCTGCTGAGAAAGTCTGCTCTTACATTGTCTTTTTCTGCAATGTGCAAGGCTGAGATCTCCTGAAAACGTACTCCACCCATTCCATGAATTGGGTTATTTCCTGTGACACTTGCTGGCTCTTAGTTCCTCTCTGTTGATCGATGTAAGCCACTGTTGTTGCATGGTCTGATATTATTTGGAGTGCTCGATCCTGCAAGCAAATGACAAATCGCGAGCACGACAACCAAACGGCATGGGCTTCCAGCCAATTGATGCTTGAGGTATTCCTTTGTACTGCAGTGCCCCTGCACTTTCAACTCCTGACAGAAAGCCTCACAACCCTGGAGGCTTGTATCTGTTGTGTGTAGTAGTCAGTCTGGTGTTCATAGTGAAATATCCTTCATTAGATGATACGCCTGCAACCACCACTGCAGTCAGATTCAGATCTCCATCAGTAACTGAAATCATATCAAGGAGTTCTGAGACTGTGGACTCCAATGTATAAGCAGCATGCACTGAGGAGGAAACAATGCGCCCTCACCCATGGAACCACCTCATGGATAGCTGCCATTAACCCGTGCACCTGTAGGTAAGAGTACACTGCCAAGCTATCATTTCTGTCAATAGTCGCACCTGTGCCAACAGTTCTGAATGTGTGCTTCATGTTGAAAATGACACCTAGATTCTAGATTCTCCAGAGACTGGGATGGCTGCAGATTGTTCTTGGCCAAATTCACCACCCAACCTAGTTCCTGCAGCAAGGGTGTCTGAAAATTCTCTTTCATAGCTCTTGGTCCGAATTAGCCAATCATAGAAGCACAGGTGGATCAGAATGCCATCCTCTCTCAACACTGCTGCTACCATGACTTTAGAGACGGCTCTGGGCGTGGTGCCCAATCCGAAGGGGAGAGCTCAAAAAGTGACAGCATCACCTTAAAACAGCAAAATGCAGAAAACCATTGATGCTCCAGCCGGATGGGAATATGTAGATACTCTTCTGACAACCCAGAGACTTAATTAACTCCTGACTGTACTGCTCTTATCAGCGAATATAAGGTTTCCATGCAGGAATGAATCACTTGCAAAAGCCGGTGAACTCTCTTGAGTTCCAGGACGGGGCGAAGGAATATCAGCCTGAATTATCCTGAGACATGGGCCCTGGTATCTCAGTTCACAGGCTGAGGAGTCCTGACAACTTACACTCCACTGTGTCTCTGCTGCAGAGAGCTGCAGGGAGACACCATGAAAACATCCCAAGGCATGCTGAGATACTCCAGAACATAGCCATCTCTTATCACCTCTAGACCCCACTGGTCTGATGTGATCTTGATCCACTTCTGATAAAAAGAGAGTCAAGCGACCCACTACCTCCTGATCCTGGGAGTGGGTCGGCACACCCTCACTGAGGAGTTCGGGGAGGCATCACCACTTGAGCCCATGCCCCTTCTAGGCTGCCTAGGACAAAGGACAGAACCTACCCAAAAAGCAAGCCCAATGAAAAGTCGCTCCCCTGTAGGGTCGAAAATGTTTGAAAACCATCAGCAAAATGTACCGTGCCGAATGAGCGTGGTGCCTGCTTTTAATCCTCTAGTAACCGAGGAACTTGGGACTCACCCCACTTCTTTGCCATTTTTTTTCACTCCCAAACCAGAGTGATACTTAAAAGACCATTTCATAAGAGGCGGCTTTAGATTGTTTCGCCCCCCCATTCGTCAGCTATAGCTGACACGCAATCCTGCTTAGCTTCCAAGATCAGATGAGATTGGGCTCATCCAGGGTGGAGAGCACATAGGGATGTGCCCTGAATTCAAACCAGATCATCGACTTCCTGAGAAAGAGCAAGGAAGAGTGATCCACCAGGGAGCAGCAAGAGGCCATCTGCAATTCATTGCCACCACCTCGATGCCTGCTTAAGGATAGCTTCAATTCTCCTATCTGCACCTCTTTCAAGCTCCTCCCAGGGTTCTGATGGAACTCAAAAATGAAATGTCAGATCTATTAGTTAAAATTTGTAACCTATCATTAAAATCTTCCATTGTACCTGAAGACTGGAGGGTGGCCAATGTAACCCCAATATTTAAAAAGGGCTCCAGTGGTGATCCGGGAAACTATAGACCAGTGAGCCTGACTTCAATGCCGGGAAAAATAGTGGAAACTATTCTAAAGATCAAAATCACAGAGCGTATAGAAAGACATGGTTTAATGGAACACAGTCAACATGGATTTACCCAAGGGAAATCTTGCCTCACAAATCTGCTTCATTTTTTTGAAGGGGTTAATAAACGTGGAGAAAGGTGAACCAGTAAGAACATAACAACATAAGAAAATGCCATACTGGGTCAGACCAAGGGTCCATCAAGCCCAGCATCCTGTTTCCAACAGTGGCCAATCCAGGCCATAAGAACCTGGCAAGTACACAAAAACTAAGTCTATTCCATGTTACCATTGCTAATGGCAGTGGCTATTCTCTAAGTGAACTTAATAGCAGGTAATGGACTTCTCCTCCAAGAACTTATTCAATCCTTTTTTAAACACCGCTATACTAACTGCACTAACCACATCCTCTGACAACAAATTCCAGAGTTTAATTGTGCATTGAGTAAAAAAGAACTTTCTCCGATTAGTTTTAAATGTGCCCCATGCTAACTTCATGGAGTGCCCCCTAGTCTTTCTACTATCGGAAAGAGTAAATAACCGTTTCACATCTACCCGTTCTAGACCTCTCATAATTTTAAACATCTCTTCTCCAAGCTGAAAAGTCCTAACCTCTTTAGTCTTTCCTCATAGGGGAGCTGTTCCATTCCCCTTGTCATTTTGGTAGCCCTTCTCTGTACCTTCTCCATCGCAATTATATCTTTTTTGAGATGCAGCAACCAGAACTGTACACAGTATTCAAGGTGCGGTCTCACCATGGAGCGATACAGAGGCATTATGACATTTTCCGTTTTATTCACCATTCCCTTTCTAATAATTCCCAACATTCTGTTTGCTTTTTTGACTGCCGCAGCACACTGAACCGACGATTTCAATGTGTTATTCACTATGACGCCTAGATCTCTTTCTTGGGTTGTAGCACCTAATATGGAATCCAACATTGTGTAATTATAGCATGGGTTATTTTTCCCTATATGCATCACCTTGCACTTATCCACATTAAATTTCATCTGCCATTTGGATGCCCAATTTTCCAGTCTCACAAGGTCTTCCTGCAATTTATCACAATCTGCTTGTGATTTAACTGCTCTGAACAATTTTGTGTCATCTGCAAATCTGAATATCTCACTCGTCGTATTTCTTTCCAGATCATTTATAAATATATTGAAAAGTAAGGGTCCCAATACAGATCCCTGAGGCACTCCACTGTCCACTCCCTTCCACTGAGAAAATTGTCCATTTAATCCTACTCTCTGTTTCCTGTCTTTTAGCCAGTTTGCAATCCAGGAAAGGACATCGCCACCTATCCCATGACTTTTTACTTTTCCTAGAAGCCTCTCATGAGGAACTTTGTCAAACGCCTTCTGAAAATCCAAGTACACTACATCTACCGGTTCACCTTTATCCACGTGTTTATTAACTCTTTCAAAAAAGTGAAGCAGATTTGTGAGGCAAGACTTGCCCTGGGTAAAGCCATGCTGACTTTGTTCCATTAAACCATGTCTTTCTATATGTTCTGTGATTTTGATGTTTAGAACACTTTCCACTATTTTTCCTGGCACTGAAGTGTATTTGGATTTTCAGAAGGCGTTTGACAAAATCCCTCATGAGAGGCTTCTAAGAAAGCTAAAAAGTCATGAGATAGGAGGCGAAGTCCTTTCATGGATTACAAACTGGTTAAAAGACAGGAAACCGAGAAGGATTAAATGGTCAATTTTCTCAGTGGAAAAGGGTAAACAGTGAAGTGCCTCAGGGATATGTACTTGGACCAGTGCTTTTCAATATATTTACAAATGATCTGGAAAGGAATAAGATGAGTGAGGTTATCAAATCTGCAGATGATACAAAATTATTCAGAGTAGTTAAATCATAGACAGATTGTGATAAATTGCAGGAGGACCTTGCGAGTCTGGAATGGTAGATGAAATTTAATGTGGAGAAATGCAAGGTATTGCATATAGGGGAAAAATAACCCCTGCAGAAGTTACACGATGTTAGGTTCCATATTAGGAGCTACCACCCAGGAAAAAGATCTAGGCATCACAGTGGATAATACACTGAAATCGCCAGCTCGGTGTGCTGCAGCAATCAAAAAAACAAACAGAATGTTAGCAATTATTAGGAAGGGAATGGTTAATAAAACAGAAAATGTCATAACGCCTCTTTATCGTTCCATGGTGAGACCGCACGTTGAGTACTGTGTACAATTCTGGTCACCGCATCTCAAAAAACATATAGTTACACTGGAGGAAGAACACAAAAGGGCGACTAAAATCATAAAGAGGATGGAACAGCTCCCCTATGAGGAAAGGCTAAAGAGGTTAGGGCTGTTCAGCTTGGAGAAGAGACGGCTGAGGGGGGATATGATAGAGGTCTTTAAAATCATGAGAGGTCTAGAATGGGTAGATGTAAATTGGTTATTTACACTTTCAGATAATAGAAGGACTAGAGGGAATTCCTTGAAGTTAGCAAGTAGAGAAAATTATTTTTCACTCAACGCATAATTAAGCTCTGGAATTCGTTGCTAGAGGATGTGGTTAGTACAGTTAGTGTTAGGTTTGGATAGGTTCTTGGAGGAGAAGACCATTAAAGGAAAATTAGTTTCTTACCTGATAATTTTCATTCCTGTAGTACCACGGATCAGTCCAGACTCCTGGGTTATGCCCCCCCCTCTAGCAGATAGAGACAGAGAAATTCTAAAGAACATAAGAACATAAGAAATTGCCATGCTGGGTCAGACCAAGGGTCCATCAAGCCCAACATCCTGTTTCCAACAGAGGCCAAACCAGGCCACAAGAACCTGGCAATTACCCAAACACTAAGAGATCTCATGCCACTGATGCAATTAATAGCAGTGGCTATTCCCTAAGTAAATTTGATTAATAGCCGATAATGGACTTCTCCTCCAAGAACTTATCCAAACCTTTTTTGAACCCAGCGACACTAACTGCACTAACCACCTCCTCTGGCAACAAATTCTAGAGCTTTATTGTGCGTTGAGTGAAAAAGAATTTTCTCCGATTAGTCTTAAATGCGCTACTTGCTAACTTCATGGAATGCCCCCTAGTCCTTCTATTATTCGAAAGTGTAAATAACCGATTCACATCTACCCATTCAAGACCTCTCATGATCTTAAAGACCTCTATCATATCCCCCCCTTAGCCGTCTCTTCTTCAAGCTGAACAGCCCTAACCTCTTCAGCCTTTCCTCATAGAGGAGCTGTTCCATCCCCTTTATCATTTTGGTTGCCCTTCTCTGACATATATAGCAGGGCTCCACCTACAGTCAGTCAGTATTGCTCAGTCACAAAGCAGAATGGATGAAAAAAACCCAAACTATATACAGTAAGCTATAACCTTTAACTGGATCACTAACCCCAACTGGGAACAGACCCGGATGAATACGGAAAAACAAGATTGATCTGCAGACAAAAAGTGTACAATTACTGAAAAGAGTGGACTCTCCATTACCTGTACAGGGAAAGGAAAATTAGTTTCTTACCTGATAATTTTCATTCCTGTAGTACCACGGATCAGTCCAAACTCCTGGGAATTACCAGGGCTTTTTTCTTACGTGGGATGGGATCCGGAGAGGCCCGCTCTCAGCACACCTTCTCTAAATCCACCGGTCCCCGGAGCCTGGACATCCAGATGGTAATGTCTAGTAAAAGTATGCAAAGATTTCCATGTGGCCGCTCTGCAAATTTCCTGTGGCAAAATTGCTGACATTTTGCCTAGGACGCTGCCTGAGATTGTGTAGAATGTGCCTTAATACCCAACGGTAAGGACTTGCCACTCAACAAATATGCAGAATTTATGGTTTCCTTCAACCATCAGGCGATCGTCGTCTTAGACGCCATATTACCCCTTTTTGGGCCACTCCAAAGAATGAATAGATGATCTGAGACATGAAAACTATTAGTGACCTCTAAATAATGCATCAAGACCCTGCGAACATCCAACTTCTTTAGGTCTTAGCAAAAGAATCTGACCGGTAGATATCAGAAAAGGACGGGAGCTCTACTGATTGATTGAGATGAAAAGAGAAAACAACCTTTGGCAGAAAGGAAGGAACTGTTTGCCAAGAAATTCCGGAATCAGAAATCCTAAAGAAGGGTTCCCTACAAGATAAAGCCTGAAGCTCAGATAATATACGAGTCAAGGAAATTGCAACAAGAAATACAATTTTCAAAGTAAGATCCTTTAAGGTTGCGCGTTTCAAAGGTTCAAAGTTGCAACACACAAAGCTTTGAGGACTAAATTTAAATTCCAGGAAGGACAAGGATGTCTGAATGGCGGGCACGAATGCTTTGCTCCCCAAAGAAAACGAGATATATCCGGATGCGATGCCAACGGTCAACCCTGAATGGTACCTCCAAACAACCAAGAGCAGCAACCTGCACCCTCAAGGAGCTACACAATAAGCCCTTAGCTAAACAGCTTGAAGAAAACACAAAATATCCGGAACGGATGCCCGAGTAGGAACAACATCGCGGTCTAAGCACCAAGACTCAAAAACCTTCCATACTCTAACATAGGACAAGGAAGACGAAGTTTTACGCAATTGTAAAAGTGTAGTCACCACAGCATCCAAATAACCTTTATCCTTCAGACACTGCCTCTCAAAAGCCATGCCGCTAGACAAAAGCGATCGACCTGATTGAAACAAACGGGTTCTTGATGAAGTAGGTTCAGAAGATCCGGGAACCTCAGAGGAGCCTCCACCGTCAGATTGAGCAGATCCGCAAACCATGGACGACGGGGCCACTCGGGAGCTACTAGAATGACGTCTGCCGGATGTAGTTCTATTCGTCTGAGGACCTTGCCGATTAGTGGCCAAGGAGGAAACACAAAGTAGAACATTCGTCGGCCAAGGCAGCACCAGAGCATCTACTCCCTCCGCTGCCGTGTCTCTGAGATGAGCAAAGAAGCATGGAGATTTGGAATTCTTGAATGTTGCCATGAGATCCATGCAAGGAAGGCCCCACCAGTCGCAGATTAACTGAAAAGCTTTGTCTGCCAGTTCCCACTCTCCTGGATCGAGACGATGTCGACTGAGAAAATCCGCGTGAACATTGTCGACCCGGCAATGTGGGACGACGCTATGCTGACTAAGTGCTGTTCTGCCCAACAGATCAACTGATGAGCTTCCAATGCAACAGACTGGCTCTTGGTTCCTCCTTGGCGATTGATGTAAACTACCGTGGTTGCATTGTCGGACAATATGCGGACAGACTTCCCCTTGAGGAGCGGAAGAAACTTCTGTAAAGCCAGTCGAACCGCTCTGGTTTCCAAGCGACTGATGGACCACTGGGATTCCTCTTGGGACCATTGTCTTTGCACTGACTTTCTCAGACACATTGCCCCCCCAACCGGAAAGGCTGGCATCCGTTGTCACTACCGTCCACTGCGGAACCACCAAGGGAACACCGTGGGTCAAATTGTCCGAAATCAGCCACCAATCCAAGCTGGATCATGCAGACTCTGTCAGCGGAAGGGGAATGTGAAACTATTCTGATACTGGGCTTCATCGGGAAAGCAACGCCGATTGCAAAGGACGCATGTGAGCAAAAGCCCAGGGAACGAGTTCCAATGTCGAGGTCATGGAACCCAGGACTTGTAAGTAATCCCAGACTTTTGGAGGATGCTTGGACAACAATAGTTGTACCTGACCTTGTAATTTTAGAATGTGCTCTGATGTCAGGAAAACTCTGCCTTGATGAGTATCGAACAGGGCTCCCAAAAACTCCAATGACTGGGAAGGAACTAGCCGACTCTTGGTTAGACTGACAACCCATCCGAGCGTTTGAAGCAACTGAAGCACCCGGTGGATCACTTCCTGACAAAGGACCTTCAACTTCGCTCGAATCAGCCAATCGTCCAAATAAGGATAAACCAACAAGCCTTCTCGACGAAGCTGCGCTGCCACCACAACCATTATTTTGATGAATGTCCTGGGTGCAGTCGTTAGGCCGAAAGGTAGGGCTTGAAACTGATAATGACGACCCAGGATTGAAAACCGCAAGAACTTCTGATGATTGGATCCCGATGTGGAGATACGCCTCCATCAAATCCAGAGACGCCAAAAACTCCCCTTGACGGACCGCAGCGATGACGGACCTCAACGTCTCCATACGGAAGCGGGGGATCCAAAGGCACTTGTTCACTCTCTTTAAATCGAGTATGGGTCGAAAGGTTCCTTCTTTTTTGGGAACCACGAAGTAAATGGAGTAACGGCCCCTTCGCTGTTGAGACAAAGGAACAGGAACGATTGCGCCAATGTCCAATAGATGCCATAACATCTCCTCTATCGCCTGATGCTTGGTTGAGTACCCGCATGGGGAAACCAGGAACTTGGGATTGGGACAGCAAGCAAAATCTAAAGCGTAGCCGTGTCTTATCACAGAGATAACCCACTTGGTCCGATGTTATTTTGGTCCACTCCTCGTAAAACAGAGACAACCTGCCTCTGACAACTGTAATCGAAGAGTGAACCGGCATCACATCATTGTGAAGGCTTTCCACCCTGTGTGGACTGGGAGGTACCTGGTCTACCAAAACATCGCCCATAAAAGGACTGAGACCACGACTACTGCCTGGTAGAATTGTGTCTAAAAGAGGGAGTGGACGCCTGAGAAGCCCTAGGCTTTCGACCCCCATGAAACTGAGATTTTGAGGAAAAAGAACCCCTCTGTTTCGGCCGATTTTCCGGTAAACAATGAACTTTATTCTCTCCCAGAGACTGAATTAGATCCTCTAGCTCCTTTCCAAACAGCAGTTTGCCCTTGAAGGGAAGAGATCCTAGCTGGGACTTGGAAGATACATCTGCTGACCAGTTTCGAAGCCACAACAGTTGACAGGCGGAGACAGCAGATACCATGGTTCTAGCAGATGTGTGGAGTAAATCATAAAAGACATCCACACTGTAAGCAATGACCGCTTCAAGATGGCCAGCTCGAAGGGTTCCACCTCTGAGAGCGAATCATTGGCCTGAAGTTGTTGCAGCCAACGAAGATCCGCCCTCAAAGAAAAATTACTACACATAGCAGCTCGGACTCCAAGAGCCGAGACTTCAAAAATCTTTTTTAACAAAGCTCCAGCTTTCTATCCTGAAAATCTTTTAAAGCAGCTGCACCTGTAATCGGGATGGTGGTCTTTTTAGTAACGGCCGATACCGCTGCATCCACCTTGGGAATACGAAGGAGCTCTAAAGCTTCTTCTGGTAAAGGGTATGGCTTGTCCTTAGCCTTTGCTACTTTCAGACCCAAGTCAGGGGTATCCCATTCCCAGAAAATCAAATCTGTGGCTGAAAAATGAAAGGGAAAGGAGGAGGGCAGCCCACGGAGTCCCAACAATACTGGGTCTGAAGAACCAAGCTGAGATTCTTCATGAGGTGCCTCAATACCCAACTCCCCTAAAATAGCTGGAATGAGAGGTGCTAACTCTACCTTCCGAAAGTGACGGTGTACCTTAGGGTCGTCCCCTTCCACAACATGGGACCCCCTAGAAGCCCCCTGTGACTGGTCCGGGTCCCCATCAGCCCCCCCCCCCCCCCGGGCGGAGGCTGGGAAGGCTCAACTATGCCATCTAGGCTGTCAGCATCCGAGGAAGTAGTGGAATTCGGCTGAGGTGTCACTAACCTCAAAGGCCACTTAGAGGTAGGGGGGTCAAGCCCCTCAAAAGACTTGGCCCGATTCTTTGGCCTGGCCGGATAATCCAATAGTGAAGATTTTTCCAGCACTCGTTTTCCCTGCTCTCCGTGCCTTGAAAGCCTTGTGGAGAAGCAGGACAAAATCTAATGAAAGAGAGTCAGAAGAAGAAACTTCTGTATCCCCCTCGGGGATATTCAAGTTAACTTTTGCGCCCAACCCTCTTAAGTTGTCCCCCTCAGGCACCATTGGTTGAGGGGATAAAGGCGGCGGGAGAATGCCCTCCCCCGCCAGACAGGGCTGCCGAATTCGCTGACTCGAGGGAATTCATAATGGTACCCGTTCCTGCGCTCAGCGGGAACGGGACAACCGAAGGAGTCTGTAAGCCGTGAAAAACACCGGAGACTGACTGGACCTGTAAAACAACCCCCTTAGGGGTTGTGGAGGCTCCCTCTTCCCCAGACACACAATTAAAATAGAGGCCGTCCCTCGACAAATGCGCGTGTGGCTCCAAAAGCCCGGAAAGTCCGCGGCATTCTTTTATCTCAGAAAAGAAAATTCAAAATTTTTACCGCTAAAAAAATGAGTGAAAATGACAGTGAAAAAAGAAACAAAGAGACCCGACTCGACTGCAAGGGAAGGGAGAGTCCAGGTAAAGGCAAAAAAAATAAGTTTACCAAAAAAATAAATTAAAAAAAAAAATTATTTTATTGTACTTGCCCAATAGTCTCCGTGTCCTGGTCCAACTTGGGGGAGTGAGCTGGGCTCCCCGGTATCACCCCCAGTGCTGCACTAGGCTGTTAGTAGGGTCCTCGACCCACAGCAGCAGCAGCTGCCTCTGAAACCAATGGGGATGGTCCCCTCAGGACTTGACAACCCCTGGGAGGCTTGTCTCACTTCTGTCCTTCTTGAAGAAAAGAAAATTTAATAAAGGAAAACTAATTACCCTTACTGTTTATTATTTCCCCCCCCCCTTTTTTTTTTTTTTTAACTAATTGACTATCACAGACTGTAGGTTTTGCTCCTGCTCCATCTGCTAGAGACAGAGAAATACTGTCGGACTGTAGGTGGAGCCCTGCTATATACGTCACAGTTCTTTAGAATTTCTCTGTCTTCTATCTGATAGGGGGGGGGGGGGGCATAACCCAGGAGTCTGGACTGATCCGGGTATGTACAGGGAACTGCTATTAATCAAGTTGACTTAGGGAATGGCCTCTGCTACTACTGGCATCAGTAGCATGGGATCTTCTTAGTGTTTGGGTACTTACCAGGTTCTTTTAGCCTGGTTTGGCCATTGTTGGAAACAGGATACTGGGCTTGATGGATCCGTGGTCTGACCCAGTATGGCAATTTCTTATGTTCTTATGTTCCACGGGGATAGTCGCCTGCTTGGTGATGGCATACACCAGCGCATCAACTTTCAGAAAGCGCAACTGCTCTCTGCCGGATCCAGGATACCGCACTACCAAAGCTTATCCCCCTGTAAAAACAGCATCTGAGGTGCCCCATTCAAGATCAATCAATTCTTGATCATCATCCATAATACTTCATGTAAGGAATCTAAATGGGATTCTTGTTTGGCTTCAGCACCTGGCATCCCCAGCATCTTCAGTGCCTGAGCGATCCAAGTCGGCCACCCATCTCTATGAAGAAATGCAACATTGTGCTATACAGTTCCAACTCTGGAGGAATTTCCCATCCTCCAGGAGTAAGAGCCACTTTCACATTCTGTGCCACCTGGGTCCTCATCAGCGTGAACTGCAGCAGGAGTAGACACACTCAGATGCTTACCTGTGGCACCAGGTGTGCGGGGATTCGCAGACTGCGATCCTGAACTTAGGCCTACCACATCGTCAACTGAGCAAAAACCTGAAAGCAGGGCCTAGCCAACTGGCTGCTCAACCCGCCAAGCTGTTTTGCATCAGACTTGCGCATAGAAAAGAGCACGAGCGCCATCACGGCCCATACCAAAACCAGGGGGCGCCAGATCTGCATCCACTGAGAAGCCTTCCCTGCTGATGATCCAGTTAGGGGAGCCCCAAACTAGGCGATACCGCCGACAGGTCCCCCTCCGGACCCATTCCCGCATCACCTTATGGAACTCCATCCCCCCAGATCTTAGAATGGAACCCAGCCTCTCAACCTTCAAGAAAAGACTCAAGACCTGGCTGTTCATGCAGGCTTTTCCTAACTCCAATATTATTTAACTCCTAACAATCAACACACATCACCATCAATATCACTATTAGCTACCTCTTACAATGTAATTATATGTAATTAGCTGGTTTTCCTTTCCTTTTTCCTTCTCACTCCAAGTTCTATTTTTCCTTGTTACATGTAACTGCTTTTCCGCACTATTGTTCAAGTTTAAGTTTATTTTGCACTCCTGTTTCATGTGAACCAGCATGATGGGACTATTGTCTTGAATGTTGGTATATAAAAAAACTTAAATAAATAAATAAAATAAATCATGCAGGGAAGGCCGGCTCAGCAAAAACAGACAGAGAAAACTCTCCCTGAGCCTCCAAGTAGCACTGATACAAGTTTTGGGGGGGGGGGGGGGGGGGGAGAATACCAAGCTGAGATGCCTGAATATGGCCAACAGCACTAAAGTAAATGCCAGCTAGCAGCATGCTCCCAAAGCATCTGACCACTGTGCGCCCAGCTGTGAGTCTGTACAAGCAAGAGTGGACAAGGCAGCCAAAGAACAAGGCCTGTCCAATAAGCATCCAAAAATTATAGGCAAACACATGGTCTTGGTAGGTGCCCATCTGAGCGTCCACATCTAGGCACACGCTTGGGCACAAATGCAAGCTGATGGACAGTTTCACGGAAGACTTGTACGCAGAAAAGTGCGTGAATGCTGTTGCGGCCTACCACTCGACGACTAAGCAAAGCCTGAAAGCAGGGCCTAGCCAAAAAGGCTGCTCAACCCTAGACTCCCCCAGCTCCCTCAGAGGTGGGAATGGACGATGGGTTGTGCACTGAGGCTCGGAGACCAGAAGCGGAATGGAAACCCTCATTCCTCCTTCCTTCCCCCCTCCCCCAACTCCTTACCTGAACTCAGCCCGTCCCAGATGAGTATAGAGTCGGTCTCTGGCTGTTGGGGGGGGGGGGGGGGGAGGAGAATACAAAGGCCTTTCACTGCGGTCCTCAGCTTCCTGCACCCACTAGCCTCTCAGAAAACCAGCTACCAGACCAAGGCACTCGGTTTGAAGGAGAGATCCGCAGATATCACATCAGGAAAACTCGATGAGGGAAGGACAGATGAGGAAAACTCGATGAGGGAAGGACCGTAAGGAGAGCGGGGTAAATCAATTTCCTTCTTTTCTCCTTCATATTTTTTTTTTAAGTAATCCTCAGTAGGGAGATGCATGTCCACTATGTGCTGGAGATGAGGAATACTGGTGGGCTGATGCTGGTGCAGGGGTATATATACTGTGACCCCAGGTTTGCTCTGTCTCCATCTGCTGGTAGAGGTGCATAACCCAATGGTGTGGATTAACCTGTTTGAAGGCTAAGAAAGTACGCTTATACAATGTGTGTAAGTGTAATTTTATCCATATATAAGTTGAAAAATATTCTAAGCAGCCATTTCTACAGGTTATGCAATTACTTTACTTGCAGAAATCGCTTGGAAAATTCTCTCATGTGTTTCCTTATCAATGCTAAATACTTTCTTACACTCTCTCCACTTTACCTTCGCCTAAGCCCCAGCACAGAAAAAAGGTCAAGGCTCTTATTTCTGGTATACTGCGTATGATATATAGGCTTATCCAGGTAGTAAGACTGTGAGGTCTTAAAAGTCATTTATTACAGCATCTTTTTTGTGGGTATTTTAAGAGAGACAACTTTTCATTTGAAAATAAAATTATGTAAATAGCCCAGTGTGCTAATACAGGTTTTAGCAAATGGTCAATGCAATGATTTATTTATTTATTGAGCTTTTCTTATATTCTGCAAATATCCATACATTTTCAATGCAGAGCACAAAATAGATTCACAAATTACATATGACAAAACAATAAATCAATCACATATGGAAATATGTGCATAAACCATTTTGTAAATGATTTTTGCCATTTTCCTTGCCAAAATAAGTATTACAAAAGAAGGCACATGAAAATGTAAAAAGCAGAAGCAAGGAGCCAGCGCAGAGGCTCAGTCGCAAGGCTGTGCAACAGAGGACCTCAGTTTGATTTCTGGGGACAAGCTCCTTAGACCCGTTGAAATGGGAAGATGCTGTGAGGAAGGGAATTCCCCGTCATTGCTCAATAGCAACGTCTTAAGTGGCTGGACACAGAAGCTATGTTACTGCAGTCTTGAGGGAACTGCACTCCATCACCTCTGGCCAAGAAGCACTGCAATGGCTGGATGGAACGAGTTGGAGGGGGGGGGGGGGGGAAGGGGAGGGACATAAAATAGGAAAAAGCCTTGAGTAGTTGTGAATGAAGGCTTATGGTGCTGCTCCTTAATACAGTCCAGTTCCAAATGAGCTGGAAACAAAGAGGCAGAAGGAAAGTGCCACATCATTAAAAGTTGAAATAGAAGTACAATACTGTTCTATAGCTTTAAAGATAAAAGCAAAATTACCCATGTAGTAGTTTTGGTGATATGATTGATAAAGAAAGCTCTGCCATTTGGTGCATGACGCATTTCCCAGCCCTTGGGGAAAAATCCTTGCTCATATTCAGTTTGCTGGTTCAAGGGAGGCTGCCCAGAATCCCCTGTTATCTGTGTTTGTTGACAAACAGAAGCACTTTGATGAGATGACTGTGGAGATAATTCCATAGATGTCTGCTGCAGAAAATGTTTTTGAGAAGTTACTTTTATATTGTACAATTTTACAACTTGAAACAAAATATAATATGGTGAGCCACTTGAGCACTTGTTTAAACAAACCAAAAAAAAAATAAAAATCAAGAGAAGCAACTGAGAATAAACAAATTAAATTCCAGTAAACTTTAAAAGCTGCTGCACTTCAAATAGTTTCTTTAAACAATGTGCCCATGAAAACAATCTGTGGGTGACATTATGGAGAAAAGAAGGGTAGGGTTGAGGAGCAACTCATTTTGGGAGGGGGGAGAGGGAGGAGTAGAGCAGCAGGCTTCATGTGGGGAGGGTGGGGTGAAGAAATGGAGTGGAATAGCAGAGCAATGCTGCCGGTAGCCAGCTTCAATGGAGCCATGGAGCAGGCAATGATATGATCATGGGTCTGAGGTAGCCAGGCAGTTTACCACATTATATGGAAAGAGCAATTCTGCATCAGTTACTGTGAGTCATAGTAAACTGGAAGCCACCCTGGGCCCGTGTTTATACAAAAGTAATGGTATAACAATGCTACTTATCAATTTTTATTCAGAAATTCAGACTTAAGATGCATAGAACACAAATCTTTAATTTGCCATATTCATTAACTCACTAAATTTTAGGTTTTACTGAATGTACAATTCCCTTTTCCATTCCTTCACTTATTTTTTGCTGTCTGATCTCTGAACCTAATTTAGAGTAACCTTATGTTGTCAACATTCTTACTAAGTCTTATAAAACAAAATATGTATTTGAATTACCTGTATTGATGGCCTTTCCCAAGTAGTAGTTCTGGTATTATGGTCTATATAATAAGCTCTTCCTTTATCATCAAGTTTTTCTTCCCAACCCGGTGGAAGCCCAGACGACGTGGGCAATAGCTAAAAGTGTTAAAGAAATAAATTATGGCATTAATAAACAAAGACATATAAATCATTTACCTTAAACTATCAGTGCCAAATACAAATATATAAAAGAAACATCATAAACAATGTCTATCAATTCATGAATGTGCTTCTTAATTATAATTTTTTAATCAAGTCCAGTTGCATGCAGACCTGCCAAGTTTCTTTCCCAATTGCTTCCTATTGCAAATGCAGCATCCAATACTAGATAGAAATATTGTTGGGGGTGGGGGCAAGAGTATGGAGGAGGACAAGCCAAAATGACATTTCCACATATCAAGCCCACCCTCACCTGTGTCACATACCCTCACCCATTACAGAACAAGGGATCACAAGTTAGAACTACATGCAGACAAAAACTGAAATGGAAACCCCCAGCAATCAAGACTCTGCATGCAATGCAACATCAGAGAAATATAAACAAAAATGCATTTCTGCCTATACTGAGCAAAATACAAAGATATAAGACAGAGGTAGCAGCTCCTGTTCTGGAGAGCCACAAACAGGTCTGGTTCTCAGGGTATCCATAATGAATATGCATGAAATATATTTGCATACAATGGAAGCATTCTTCAGGCCCCTTGTCTTACCTCCTCCTCATCTCAGCCTTACCCATCTAAATTGCCAAGTCCCCACTGTCATCTCCCTCACTTAGTTGCCAAGTCCCCGCTCTCCCTCATCCCGAAGTCCCTGCGCTGCACCCATCTAATTATCTAAGTTCCCACTCTAATCCCCAATATCAAAGTCCCTGATCTTCCCCCACCCCCAAGTCTTGCAGTCCCAACATTTCTTAGACCCCATTCTCCCCCAAATTCCCCACAATCCTCAAGTCTGGGCTCTCCCCCAACTTACTCTCAATTTCATGAGCCCCTGCTCTCTCCCCAATCACTCACATTTCAATCCCTGAATCTTCCCCAACCCGTCGCCTTCACCACCAATGCTCTGGTCTCTGTTTTCCTTTGCTCCTTTCCCCCCCCCAAATCCCAGTATCTATGTTCTATCCCTGTGCGCTCCCATAACTCCAGAGTCTCCAACTCTTCCCCCATCCCAATCTCCAAATACCTGAAGTCCCCACTCTGCAAAAATCTCTAGTCTTTAGTCCTGCTCTCCATCTCCTCAACTTCAAACCATTTAAGCTCTTGCCTGTCTCCCCCTTTCTGTCCTAGCTCAGCACTTTTAACCCAGTTGTGGATGATCCTCCTGATGCCTGAGTCAGGGCCTCTTCTCTCCCCTCCCTCCTGTGGCCACACAGTTCAATCATCAGATGTTGGAATTGTGGAGGACTCTACAGGGAGCGCTACGAGGTTAAAACTGCTGATGTTTGAAACCCGCAGGTTGCCAGAAGTAGGACAGAAAAGAGATGCTGAGCCAGGAGAGGAAGGAGGAGGAATTATAGTTCTTGAAGTAATGTAGAGGAAGCAAACTATTTAAAAATGTAGCGTGAAAGAGACCCTTACAACCGGTACTGTAGGAAGTTCTTCTTGAGTATATGTTTGTAGACTCTCTCTTCTGGTCTGGTTCTTGAAATCACAAAAAGAGAAGAGAATAACCTTAATTTGCACATTGGTTAATTTTTGTTCAGCAGGGGTTTTCAGCTCAGTGCAATCAGGCCTCTACTAGGCTACAGTGCTATGAGCCTTCATTTCCAACTACCTGGTGTTTTACCATATTTTAAATCTTTTCCTCTCCCCTCTAGCCCAACCATAGCTGCAAGACTCCTTGGCTAGAGGCCACACACAGAGCATCGCTTTTCAGAACTAGGTATGTATACACCCAGAGTCTGGCCTCTAGGCCTCGCTTTGATGTGATGAATGGAAATCTATACCTCTAGGGACTATAAATGCTGTCTCTGTAGCATCCCAGATTGGTCCAAGAACAAGAAGCAGAGCTTGGAAACTAAACCAAAATCTCTCGCATGGCAACTTGCAGTGCATCAGGCCTGTCCAAATTTGTACTTCTATCTTAAATACTACAGATATAATTGCATTCCTTCTGAAAGCTAAAACTCTTTTTCAAATCAGAATTCAAATGTGCAAAAGATGGCATTTAGCTGCCATAAATGAATCATAAAAGTTGGTTTACTTATGACAGCTAAACTACTTTATATTTTCTAGTAAATGTCATATTTTGTTCATTTTAATCCTGACCTGAAGAAGAGAGTTTTAGCTCTAAAAAGCTAGTCATGAAATGTATTGTTAGTCCAATAAAAAGATATTACCTAACATACAAATATTTTTTTTATTTTTATTTGTTAACCTTTACTTCTGTGTATTCAAGTGGACTAACATGGCAACCACCCTGCTGTATTCCTTAACAAGTGTATTAGTAGAAACGTGACTCTAGAAATAAAAACATTTTTCCATTCATTTTAGTGAGGCCAAGTATGTTAAAATTTTAAATTTAGAGAAAAATGAATAAAGAATCTTTTTCTCAGAATGAACAGTGAAAAGGTTGCCAAAGTACTATTTAAAATAGTCCTTCAGTATTTAAAAATGCTTTCTCACAATTAATAAGTATTTAAAATGAAGGTATTTCATTAACAAATGCAGAGTATTAGGCAACTACAATTTCTACATATTGTAGTTACATATACTTATGGGATACAAAAATGAACTATACTATGTAGGCATTGCACATATTTATCTATAGATATTCTATTGATTTATGGAATTATAGCTTTGCCTAAAATTATGACATACATACATAATGTTATGTACTAATAGAGGAGCCTTAAAATTAACCAGGGCTAGGATCTGTCACCATGAGCCTTCATTCGCAACTATCCAGGGATTTTTTCTTCCTCTTTTATATCCCCTCCCAACTTCCTTTAGTCTAGTCCTCGGTGCGAGGGGGGGGGGGGGGGGTGCTCTTTCCCGAGCCTTACAATCATGGACCTTAAATCCAGCCATAGTACCCTAACCCCAGAAGACATGAACTTGGAATGAAACCCAGGTCCATCTACATGGCTGGACACAGCACTGCCACTGAACCAGTCCTGTTTTGTTTTTTTTGACAGATTGGGGTGGGATTGGGGACTTGGTGGGAGGGGAAGAATGTAGAGGAGATCATTATGTTTTTTGCAGATTGGGTTGGCAGTTCTCTATATATAATTTATTTATTTATTTTTTACAGATTTGGGTGGGAGAGTGTATTGGAAGTTTTTTTTTCTTCTACTAGACAGGTGGGAGATTGTTTGGTCATATAGCTTATCTTGAGATGCAAAACCTAAGAGGGGTCCATATTCAATCACTGAGCGGTTAGATAAGTTAGCTGAATACACCTATCCAGCTAATTTAACTGGAATATTCAGTGGCACTGCTGCACCACTGAATATACTCGGCTATCTTAAAAGTTAGCAAGATAGGTATACCTGGCTGACTTGCCTGCAGAATGGCCAGAGTTACCCCAAGAGTTGCTAACAATATGATTATTCTCATTTATTCTTTAATATGCATAAATCTATCCTGATGTCACATCCATGAATAATAATCTGACATAGCGTTTAACAGTTATGGGCTATAGGTGATGGAGGCCAGCTTCTGGGAACAAACAGTCATCCATCAATGTATTAATAAATGAGGGATTATATTGTAGGTCTGACATATAGAATATTAAAGGAGTTTTTGGTTATTATATAAGGGTTATATGTCTTGCTTAAAAAAAGTAATGCTTTCTTACAATGCAGGAACTCATTCGGACATTGGATGAACTTCCTGAAGTACTGAGTCTTGTGTTTAATTCTTCTGCAAGGTGAGACTGTATATCAAAACTGCTCTGCTCAGAAGATGCTTGAAGATTGTGGTTGCTGTACATTGTTGCCTCATCTTCAGTTATAATTTCCCAGCTCTATAAAAGGGAACAGTAATGCACTGAACACAGGAAAACATCCCATTCTTAAATTGCTAGATTCATTTTGTTATATTAATTTTTACCTCTGGAGACTCTCTGTTCTCTGGATTTTCAGTTTCTTCAGATATTTGCCGCCGGGTGGTAAATGCATGCTGTGCTTCCAAATGTATGCTCCCATTACCTGCACCAACTGTGCTATCCCTGTTAAGACAACAACATAAAAAAAAGATCACAATGAACACTTCATACTTTGTTGCTGCCTAATCTAGAACTGCTGCCATATAGGTCTAATGAGTTACAGCTGTTTTTTTTTTCATATAAGAAATTAGCAAGATTTTTAAATACATTTCTATTAACATCCCAGTTAATCTAAAATCTTGCTAAATTAGGAAGCATTCAAATGGAAAACAGTCTAGTTTATGGGCTTGAGAGATTACTCATCCACTAAGAAATACAAATTGTTTCAAGAGTGTGAATAAACTTCTGTATTGAATTAACAGCACAAGTAAATCCAACTTCTACAAGTATGTGTTTCAAAAAGAGAAACTATTAGATATTTCATTTCCCAGTCTTACAATGTAAAGTATTTGAGAATGGAGAGGCTCTGTACAACAAAGTTACTTATCTACAATGTGTGACATAACACAGTAATTGATGGCAGATAAATATCAAATGGTCAATCAAGTCTGCCCAGCAAACTGCTTATGGTAGCAAATGCCACTCCATGCAGATACTCCCTCTCCTTCTGTTAAGGATAGCAACTGCCACTCCGTGCACATTACCCCCACGCCTTTTATCAAGGGTAGTAAATGATGCTCTGTGCATATTCCCCCAACCCCCTATGCAGCAATGTTATACCTATAGTTTACCCTAGTTCTTCATTTCTATACTCTAGCCCAGGGGTCAGGAACCTTTTTGGCTGAGAGAGCCATAAACGCCACATATTTTAAAATGTAATTCCATGAGAGCCATACAATATGTTTAAAACTAAATACAAGTAAATGTGTGCATTTTATGTAAGATCACACTTTTAAAGTACAATAAGTCTCTGAAAATATTACACCAGGCCTTAAGACACCAATACATCTCCTATTAGGAAAACGGACCAAGTCAGGCTGCTATAGAATCCTACACAGAAACTACACGCCAGCAGAAAACCTCACCTGAATCACGTGCTGTCCCTCACCTAACATAGAATAAAGAGACCAAAACGCATAACAAGAAGCATGCAGACAAAAACTGAATTGGAAACTGCAACAAGCCAGAGTCTCTGTATGCAGTGTAACAAAGGAAAAAAGAAACATCACACATCCTTATAAAACAAATCAAGAAATATAAAATCATCAGCAGTAAAACTGTACTAACAAAAAGAACATATTTCGAAACAGCTGATGAGTGGAATATCCAATAATTAAAAACTCATATAAAACATTTCCAGATACCAACAAAATATTTCAAAATAGCAGACACAAAGATCCAGTAATGAAAAATAATAAGGATACAAAAATTTTTTGCTCTGCATACCTGGGAACGTTTGATATCCAGGTGTCCTGAGATTGTTCTGAATTAGCAGGAGGTGGGGTGGTTTGCTTGGAACTTTCTCCTCTCTCAGTCACATACCAGCGCTCTCTCTCACACTGGCTCTCAATGACACACCTATACACACATGCTCTCAGTCACTCACATATACAAATGTTTTTTCTCTCTCACTTATATAGGCTCTTAATTACACATTTACACACATGCTGTCTATCTTTTCACGCTTACACACACACAGGCTTTCAATCACATAAATACATGCTGTCTTTTTCTCTCACACACAGACTCTCATTCACATGCTTACAAACATGTCCTCTCTTTCTCTCATTTACACACAGGCTCTCAATCACATACTCACATGCTCCCTCACCTAAATCAGCTCTCAATCACACACATACACACATGGTCTCTCTCTCTCATTTAAACACAGGCTCTCAATCACATACTCACATGCTCCCTCACCTAAATCAGCTCTCAATCACACAGACACACATGGTCTCTCTCTCTCATTTAAACACAGGCTCTCAATCACATACTCACATGCTCCATCACCTAAACCAGCTGTCAATCAGACACAGACACACATGATCTCTCTCTTACTTATACACACAGGCTCTTAATCATACATACACATGATCTCTCTCACACACAAAGGATCTCAATCATACACACATACTCTTTCAAACAAACAGGTTTTCAATTACAAACTTACACATACAGGTTCCCAATGGTAAACTTACATTCATGCTCTCTCTCTCACAGGCAGGATCTCAATCACAGACATACTCTCTTTCACATATACAGGCTCTCAATCATTCACATACATGCAATCTCTCACTCACACACACAGGATCTCAAACACACATGCTTGCTCACTCATTCATTCACTCTCTCTCTCCCCCTTCCCCCCCCCCGGGAACTCGCGGCAGCAGCAGCCACCTCCCAACGCTAACCTCCTTCATTTTCAGCCCTCGCGGAGGCGAAGGCGGAGTCCCATCGGCCGCGGTTGAAGATTTTCATTTTCCTCCGAGCCGCGCTGCAGTCTTCTTCCCGTCGGACACTAGCGTGCCTGCGCGGGTCTTCCTGCGCAGGCACCCGATGCTCTCCACTTCCTCTTCCGGGCCGCGGGAAGAAGAGAGCACGTGCTCTCTTCTTCCCGCGGCCCGGAAGAGGAAGTGGAGAGCATCGGGTGCCTGCGCGGGAAGACCCGCGCAGGCACCCGATGACTCCAGCGCTGGCACCCGGCTGACACCCGATGACTCCCGCGCAGGCACCCAGATGACTCCAGTCGGCGTGCTCTCTTCTCCTCCCCCCCGCGGCCCGGAAGAGGAAGTGGTGAGCATCGGGTGCCTGCGCGGAAGAAGAGACCACGCTAGTGTGGTCTCTTCTTCCCGCGCAGGCACTCGATGCTCTCCACTTCCTCTTCCGGGCCGCGGGGGGGGGGGGAGAAGAGAGCACGCCGGTGCCGCTGACTCCAGCTGTCCTGCCGCGTTCCGCCCGGGCTGACAGCATTTTAAGCCCGGGCGGCGGAGGACCGGGGAGCAGCTGGGTCAGCGGGGAACCGCGAAGTATGGCGACACTTGTCTGCGAGCCAGATGCAGCCCTCAAAAGAGCCATATCTGGCTCGCGAGCCATGGGTTCCCGACCCCTGCTCTAGCCTCTAAGGATCTGCAGTGTTTATACCATGCCCTTTTGAATTCCAATATTGTTCTTGTCTTCACCACCTCTTCCAGAAGAGCATTCCAGGCATCTACCAACCTCTCTATGAAGAAATATTTTCTTATGTTGGTTCTCAGTTAACCTCCCCTGGAGTTCTACTGTTTCCTTTCCAATGAAAAGTTTGTGCATCATTAACACATTTCAGGTATCTGAATGGCTGTATCATATCTCCCAGCACCTCCTCTCCTCCAGGGTATACATATTTAGATCCTTCAGCTTATCCCTATAGGTCTTCTGATGCAGACACCACACCAATTTGATTGCCCTTCTCTGGACTGCTTCCAACCTGTTCTTATCCTTTTTGTAGATATGGTCTCTAGAACTGAACACAGTTCAGGTGAGGCCTCACTGAAGACTTGTACAAGGGCATTAATATCTTGGGTTTTTTTCCTGCTGGTTATTCCTTTCTCTGTGCAGCCCAGCATCCCTCTGGCTTTAGTCACCACCTTCTCACATTGCTTCATTGCCTTCAGATCTTCAGACACTATCACTCCAAGATCACTTTCCTGGTCCATGTACATTGGTATTTCACCCCATATTGCATACAACTGTTCTGGATTACTGCACCCCAAAATGTATGACTCTGCACTTCTTGGCATTGAATTCCAGCTGCAAACTTTAAACCACTCTTCAGGCTTTCTTAAACCACTTTTCATTCTCTCTACTCCTTCAGGCAAGTCCCCTTTGCTGCAGTATCATATGCAAAAAACCCCCTTTTAACTTCTTAATGTCACTCATTCAATAGTGCCAACATACAATATCCTAGAGAGCTATATGGCCATCTCCAGTCCTATATATTAGCTTAAAACAAGCCAACTCCATAAGGGAAGGGGGCAATATATATGGCTGATTATCCTGCTGTCCATACTCATTACAGGTAAGGAACTGTTTTCTCTGAGGATAAGCAGAATTAATCAGTCACAAATGTGTGAAATCCTAGCTAAGGGCTGTCTTCCAACCCAAAAGGGGTAAGAGCGGGAAAGAAGCCAACGGGTTAAACAAACAATTTTCCTATGAAGACAATCTGAAAGAATATAATGGGTTTTAATGGGGATGGAGTTGGATTCTATCCCTCGAACAGATTAGCCAAACCAGCTGTCATATTGGGAGTCAGTGTCCAGACACTAATGGGAATTAAATGTGAACTGAACTCCACATTATAGCCTTGCAAATCTCCTCAATGGCGGCCAACCTTAGATGCTGCTATGGCCCTAACATTATGAGCCGGCGACGGCGGTCCTCTACCTCCCCCCTCACAGGAACAGGACAGGAGAGACGAGGCACAGACAAAAGAAGAAAAACAGGCAGTACTTTTTTTTTTTTTTTTAACACACAGACACAGTTACCGGTAAATCAGGTCCGGGTCCAGCTGGAGGGAGGGAACCGGGCACCCTGATGTCACCCCCAGCCCTGATAGATGCTGGCAGTGGAGCTCCCCCATGTAACAGCGGCCTCAACCAGAGGGGATGGTCACCTCAGGACCTCATTACCCTCTGGGAGGCAGGCTCGGTGACCAGCAGGCAAGCCTCTGTGGTCTGAACACCAATCCGTCGTCTTCCTACTCTCAAACTGCTTTCTCTTTCTTTTTTTTTTTTTTACACACTAAATACCCACCTAAATCTAGGCCTCAGCACAGACTGTAGGTTTGGCACCCTCTCCACCTGCTAGGAGACAGAAGAATACTGCTGGACTGTAGGTGGCAGTTTTTGTTTGTAAACTTCTGTCTCCATCTGCTAGAGGGGGGGCCAAACCCAGGAGTCTGGACTGATCCGGGTATGTACAGGGAATAGGTGTTATCCCAGGACAGCAGGATGTAGTCCTCACATATGGGGTGACACCATTGATGGAGCCCTATTGCGGAAAACTTTCTGTCAAAGTTTCTAGAAACTTTTGACTGGCCCTGTGAGGCCACTGAGCATGCCCAGCATGCCATGATATTCTCTGCCACAGGGGTCTCTCTTCAGTCTCGTATGTAGCAATAAGCTTTAGCAAAAAATAAAATAATAAAACGTATCTGACCCAACTCCGCAGGGAGGCGGGTGGGTTTCGTGAAGACTACATCCTGCTGTCCTGGGATAACACCTACGGTATTACAAGGTAAGCAATTTTGCTTTATCCCAGGACAAGCAGGATGCTAGTCCTCACATATGGGTGATTAGCAAGCTAGAGGCTGAGTCATTTTGTAGTGAAGCAACAGTGAAGTATTGTTGTTGGAAATGAGGCAGCCAAAGATAACAGCAGATTGGATGTAGAAGGAGTTGGATTAAATGCTGAATCTTGTCGTCCTTGTTTGTCCAAACAGTAATGAGCTGCAAAGGTGTGAAGAGAACTCCATGTTGCTGCTTTACATATGTCAAGAAATGGCTCTGAACGATAGTGTGCTACTGAGGTTGACATTGCTCTTACTGAATGCGCCTTTACTCGCCCTTGGAGAAGAAGGCCTGCTTTTTCATAGCAAAACTGTATGCAATCTGCTAGCCAATTGGATAGAGTATGTTTACCTACTGCTTTTCCCGGTTTGTTTGGATCATAAGATCCAAAATGTTGAGTGGATTTCCTGTGGACTGCAGTTCGGTCTAAGTAGAATGCTAGAGCACGTTTATAGTCCAAGGTATGTAAGGCCCGTCCTCCTTGGTGAGAATGAGGTCTTGGAAAGAATGTGGGCAAAACTATGGATTGGAACAAGTGGAATTCCGTAACTACCTTGGGGAGGAATTTTGGATGTGTTCAGAGAACCACTCTGTCATGTAGAAAGTTTGTATAAGGTGAGTACATGACAAGTGCTTGCAACTCACTAACCCTTCTAGCTGATGTAATGCCTATAAGGAAGATAGTTTTCCATGTAAGAAATTTAAGATCACAGGAATTCATGGGTTCAAATGGAGAACGCATGAGTTTTGTTAAGACCAAATTCAGGTCCCATTCTGTGACAGGTGGTCGAATTAGTGGTTTGAGGTGAATTAAACCTCTCATAAATCTACTGATAAAGAGGATGTATGGATATTGGTGCATCTCCCATCTTGTTAATGTAAGCCGAGATTGCACTTACAGATGAGGTCTGGAGACCAGAGTCTGAAAGATGGCATAAATAGTCTAATAGAGATGTTGTGGGGCAGGAGAAAGGATCAATGTTCTTTTGCATGCACCACAAAGTAAACCTTTTCCATTTCGAAGAATAGTTCTCTCGAGTTGAAGGTTTACGTGAAGCTATAAGCCCTTGAGATACATTGGTTGAAAGATTGAGTGATTGCAAAATCAAGCTTTCAACATCCATGCTGTCAGGGATAAGGATTGAAGGTTGGGATGGCGCAACCGACCCTGATCCTGAGTTATGAGAGTGGGAGCTACACCCAGGCGAATTGGTTCTCTGATCGAGAGGTCTAGAAGTGTGGGAAACCATACTTGTCGAGGCCAATATGGGGTTATGAGTATCATGGACCTCTTGTCCTGTTGTAGTTTCAATAGAGTTTTGGTTATGAGCGGTATCGGAGGATATGCGTATAGAAGGCCTGAGTTCCAAGGGCGAGCAAATGCGTCCTTGGCTGGCTAGTGTTTCTGTCTGTGCAAGGTGCAGAACTTGTTCACTTTGTGATTCAGGTGTGACGCTAAGAGGTCTATTGTTGGTTGTCCCCAACATTGAAATATCCTCGTCTCTACTAAGGGATCCAGGGACCATTCGTGCGGTTGGAATTGACGACTGAGTCGATCCGCCACTATGTTGTGAATGCCTGCCAGATAAGTGGCCCGGAGAAACATGGAGTGTGTCAGGGCCCAATCCCAAATCTGTGCGGCTTCTTGACAAAGGAGATATGAGCCCGTACCTCCCTGTTTGTTGATGTACCACATGGCTACTGTATTGTCTGTTTGGATCAGAACAGTCTTGTGTGAAAGGCAGTCCGTGAACGCATGCAGCGCATAACGTATAGCTCGAAGTTCCAGGAAATTGGTTTGAAATGTTGCTTCGAGTTTAGTCCAAGTACCCTGGGTTTGGAGATTGTCTATGTGAGCTCCCCAGCCTAAGGTGGATGCATCTGTAGTTAAAGATATCTGTGGGACTGGTTGCTGGAAGGGTAGGCCCTTGCGCAAATTGTCCTTGTTCGCCCACCAAAGTAGAGATGAACGTAGCTGGTGGGTTACTTGAATTGAAGAAGACAGTGGTTGAATGGCTTGGATCCATTGTGATCTTAAAGTCCATTGAGTTACCCTCATGGCTAGTCTTGCCATAGGGGTGATATGAACTGTGGAGGCCATGTGGCCTAGTAATGTCAGAAACTGATGAGCTGTTGCTTGTTTCTTTGAGTGAAACATGTTTGCCAGCAGGGAAAGTGTGTCTGCCCAATCCCCGGGTAGAAAACGTTTTGAAAGTATGGTGTTCAATTCTGCTCCTATAAATTGAAGCAGGTGAGACGGAATGATATGGGACTTTTGATAATTGATGAGAAATCCCATGGAGTGAAGTAGAGTAATGGTTCAACTGAGAGAAGCCAGAGCTCCTTGTTGAGATTGACTTCTGATGAGCCAGTCGTCTAAACAGGGAAAGACATGGACACTTTCCTTGTGCAAGTGTGCTGCTATTACTGCCAGACATTTGGTGAATACTCTGTGAGCAGAGGCAAGTCCGAATGGTAGTACTCTGTACTGGAAATGTTGATGACCCACCATGAAGCGCAGATACTTGCGATGAGGAGGGAATATTGGTATGTGAGCGTAAGCGTTTTGAAGATCCAGAGAACAAAGCCAATCTCCTGTTTGAAGAAGTGGAAGCATGGTGCCTAGAGAGACCATCCTGAACTTTTCTTTCTTCAGAAATTTGTTGAGATTTCTGAGGTCTAGGATGGGACATAGTCCTCCAGTTTTCTTTGGAATGAGGAAATAGCGGGAATAGAATCCTCTGCCCTGCTGAGTCCAGGGCACCGGCTCTACAGCTCTGGCTCTCAGAAGGGTGGATAATTCTACTTGTAATTGGATTATGTGATTTTCGCTTAGAGGAAGAGGTCTCAGAGGATAAATCTCTTGGAGTTGAGAGGAAATTGAGTTGGTAACCTCGAGATATTATTGCAAGTACCCATTGGTCTGTTATTTGTAACCAATGGTTGTAGAAGCAGGATACTCTGCCTCCTACCAGAAGATCTGGTTGAGGATTGAAGAGATGGCTTTGGTCTCCAGGAAAAGCCTCAAAAGCCTGCAGCCGGTCCCGTCTGTGGCGAAGGTTGAGGCCTAGCCGCCCTAGGTTGTCTGGGCTGAGCTCTTTGCTGCGGCCTAGAAGATCTTCCCTTTGATGCTGGAGGGTAATAACGCCTCTGCCGATAAAAGGGTCATCTAGATTCTTTTCTTGGAGGCCGGCGAGATGCCTGGGTAGCAGAATCCTGTGGAACTAACAAAAGTTGGCGCTAGGTTTCTGTGTGTTCTTTTAATCGTGCTACAGCATATTGCACTTTAGAACCAAAAAGGTTTTCACCAATACATGGTAAGTCAACTAACTTTTCCTGAACTTCAGGCCTGAGGTCTGAGGCTTTAAGCCATGCCCAACGTCTTGCACTTATACCAGAGGCCACTACCCTGGAGGCTGTTTCAAAACCATCATAAGTGGCTCGGACTTCGTGCTTGCCAGCTTCAAGTCCTTTATGAATGATTGCTTGGGCTGCTTCCTGATATTGCTGTAGCAATGAAGTTGAAAATTCTTGCATTTGTTTCCACAGATTCCTCTGATATTGAGTCATGTATAAATGATATGATGACATTCTTGTATTTAACATGGCTCCTTGATAAATTTTCCTACCCAGGGAATCCAAAAATCTATGATCCTTGCCTGGAGGAGTGGAGGAATGCGGCCTTATCCTTTTTGATTTCTTTTGTGCGGATTCCACACCCACTGATTGGTGTGGAAGTTGTGCTTTTTGGTAGCCGGGAACAGACTGTACCAAATAAGTAGTGTCTACTCTTTTATTGATAGCAGGTACTGAGCATGGGTGCTCCCAGAGTCTATGCTGTAAGTCTAGGAGGACTTCATGGACAGGTATGGCTAAAGGAAAATTAGTTCTTACCTGTTAATTTTCGTTCCTGTAGTACCACGGATCAGTCCAGACAGTGGGTTGAGCCTCCTTTCCAGCAGGTGGAGACAGACTAAAACTTGAAGGATGCCCTATATCAGGACAGAGCCTATCCTCTACCCCTTCAGTATCACATATGTCAAAGCATAAAACAACAAACCCAAGAATAGGATCAAGCAAGTAACTGTAAAGCTCAACGGAGCAAATATAGAATAATGTAGAAAACATGGTATACCTATATGCTGTTGCATCAACTTGGTATAAGAAAATGACCAAGGCTTCTGGTGTAATTGCTCAGTAATCTTGCACAAAGAAATATATGGAAATCTGCAGACCTGCAAGAAAACAAGCTTCGAGAGGACAGAAGACAGACAGGGAAGGGCGTCTGGACTGATCTGTGGTACTACAGGAACGAAAATTAACAGGTAAGAACTAATTTTCCTTTCCTGTAAGTACCCGGATGTACCAAAGCTTCCCTAAACTGGGTGGGACCGAGACAGTCCCGCTCGAAGCACTTGCCGCCCAAAGGAACCGAACACCGGAGCATGTACATCCAGATGGTAGTGCCGAGCAAAAGTGTGCAGAGACATCCAAGTGGCGGCCCTGCAAATCTCCTGCGGGGAGACAGATTGACTCTCTGCCCACGAAGTAGCCTGAGAACGCAGAGAATGGGCCTTCAGACCCTCAGGAAGCGGACGACCTTGACAAAGATACACCGAGGAAATGGCTTCCTTCAACCACCACGCAATCGTGGTCTTAGAAGCCTGTTTACCGCGGTTGGGACCACTCCAAAGGACGAAGAGATGGTCCGATACCCGGAAGTCATTGGTGACCTGGAGATAGCGAAGCAAGACTCGTTTTACATCTAGCCGACGAAGATCGCCACCCGCCGTACCCGCAATCTCCTCCGGAGAGAACGCTGGGAGTTCGACCGATTGGTTGAAGTGAAAAGCGGAGACAACCTTCAGCAAGAAGAAAGGAACCGTGCTGAGAGAAACCCCGGAATCCGAGAAACGCAAGAAGGGCTCCCGACAGGACAGCGCCTGAAGCTCGGAAATACGGCGAGCAGAGGAAATAGAGACCAGAAAGACAGTCTTTAGAGTAAGATCCTTGAGCGTAGCGTGGCGAAGAGGCTCAATGGGAGCCGCATAGAGAGCCCGAAGGACTAGGTTGAGACTCCACGACGGACACGTGGCCTGAGAGGGGGCGCGGAGGTGTCTAACGCCCCTGAGGAAACAAATCACGTCAGGGTGAACTGCTAAGGCATGACCGTCCACCCGACCCAGGAGAGAGCCGAGCGCACAGACTTGAACGAATAGAGAACTGAAGGAGAGGCCCTTAGAGAGACCCTTCTGAAGAAAAGAAAGAATCAAAGGAATCGAGGCGGAGCGCGCAGGGACACCCGCCTCCGTACACGCGGACTCAAAAACTTTCCAGATGCGCACATAGGCCAGAGAAGTCGACTGCTTCCGGGCTCGCAGCAGGGTGGAGATGACCTCCTCCCTATAACCTTTGCACCTCAGGCGACGCCGTTCAAAAGCCAGGCCACAAGACAGAAGCGATCGGCCTGGTCGAAAAATACAGGCCCCTGCCGGAGGACACGAGGGAGATGACAGAGGCGCAGGGGCCCGTCCACCGCTAGATTGATGAGATCCGTGAACCACGGTCTTTGCGGCCACTCGGGAGCGACGAGAATCACCGGTTCCCAGTGGAGCTCGATTCTCCTGAGAACTTTCCCCACCAGTGGCCATGGGGGAAACACGTACAGAAGGACGTCCGCTGGCCAAGGTAGAGCCAGAGCATCCACGCCCTCTGCGCCGTGCTCCCTCCAGCGGCTGAAGAAGCGATTGGCCTTGGCATTGCGCAGAGTCGCCATGAGGTCAAGGTGAGGAGGACCCCACCTGTCCACTATCAGAGCCATGGCCGCGTCCGAGAGCTCCCACTCTCCCGGATCGAGCGACTGCCAGCTGAGGAAGTCGGCTTGAACATTGTCTTTTCCGGCGATGTGAGAAGCCACAAGGCACTGTAGGTGACGCTGCGCCCAAGCGAGGAGACGGCTGGCTTCTAAGGCTACCAGGGGACTGCGAGTGCCCCCTTGGCGATTGATGTAGGCCACTGTGGTGGAGTTGTCGGACAGGACTCATACCGCCTTGCCGCGGGTCAGGGGAAGGAACTCCTGAAGCGCCAGGCAGACCGCCAAAGTTTCCAGTCGATTGATGTGCCAGCGCAACTGAGTCTGCGACCATGTTCCCTGGGTGGACTGAGAAAGGCAGACCGCACTCCAGCCCAACAGGCTGGAGTCCGTGGTCACTATCGTTCACTGTGGAGCTTGAAGAGGCATCCCTTGCAGAAGATGAGGAAGAGGCAGCCACCACTGTAATTCGTCAGCAGTAGAATCCAAGAACGGAAGGACTACGTGGAACTGCTCAGACACTGGCTGCCAACGGGACAGCAAAGCTTTCTGTAACGGACGCATATGAGCAAAAGCCCAGGGGACAAGGTCGATGGTAGAAGCCATGGATCCCAGGACTTGGAGATAATCCCAGGCTGTCGGGGAGGGTAGGGCAATCAAGTCTGGACCTGATCGATCAGCTTGAGGGCTCGCGCCCGAGGTAAGAAAACCTTGCCTACTCGGGCGTCGAAGTGGGCTCCCAGAAATTCCAACTCCTGGGAGGGCTGAAGCTTGCTCTTGGAAAAGTTCACTGTCCACCCGAGAGAGGAAAGGAGCTCCAAGACGCGCTCCACCGTCCACCGGCAAGAGGTCTCCGACTTGGCCCTGATGAGCCAATCGTCCAGATAGGGATGGACGAGAATCCCCTCCCGGCGCAAGGCCGCTGCTACTACTACCATGACATTCGTAAAGGTGCGAGGAGCGGTCGCGAGGCCGAAGGGGAGAGCTCAAAACTAGAAGTCCTGGTTGAGAATGGGGAATCAGAGATACTTCTGATAGTCGCGGTGAATGGGAATATGAAAATAAGCTTCTGCGAGATCGAGAGAAGCAAGGAACTCTCCGGGGCGGACCGCCGCAATGACCGCCCGCAGGGTTTCCATGCGGAAGTGGGGGATCTTGAGAGCCCGATTGACCCTCTTGAGGTCCAATATTGGGCGGAAGGACCCGTCCTTTTTGGGCTGGCGCCGATTTCCCTTTCCGGGACTGGGACCACCGCTCCCAGATCCAGAAGCTTGGAGAGAGTCTGGACCACCGCGTCCCTCTTGGCCCGGCCGCAAGGCGAGCAAAGAAAGAGATCTGGAAGTTCCCTGACGAGGTCGAAAGCGTACCCGTCTCTGATAATGTCGAGGACCCACTGATCCGACGTGATCTTGACCCATTCCTCAAAGAACAGGGAGAGGCGTCCGCCGAGGTAAGGAACCGAGGAATGGGTCGGCTGAACTTCATTGCGTGGCAGGTTTAGCGGCGGCACGCACGGGCTGGCCCTCGCGAAAGGGCCGTCTGCCACGAAAGGACTGTGACCAGGACTGCGCACGAGAAGATCCCCCCCTCACAGAACCGCCCTGCCCCCGAGAAGTGAAGCGACGCTGGCCCCTGAAGCGAGAGCGAGAGGCCGCGAAGGATTGGAAAGACTTAGGGCGGTCCTCTGGGAGCTTATGGACCTTGTTGTCAGCCAAGGAGTCCATAAGCTTCTCAAGATCCTCGCCAAAGAGCATCTTACCTTTGAAGGGCAGCGTGCCCAGCCGAGTCTTCGAGGACTGATCAGCCGACCAGTGGCGTAGCCAAAGGAGCCTCCGGGCCGCCACTGCCGAAACCATCGCCTTCGCCTGGACACGGACCAGATCGTAGAGGGCGTCCGATACGTAAGCAGTGACTGCCTCCAGACGTTCGGCTTGTTCTGCCTCACCTGGTGGAAGCTCCCGGGTGCAGAGAAACTGTTGGACCCACTGGAGGCCCGCTCTCATCATGAGACTGCTACAACAAGACGCCCCGGACCCCAAGGACCAGAACGTCGAAGATGTGCTTTAGGTGAGCCTCCAGCTTACGATCTTGTGAATCCTTCAAGGCCGTGGAAACTTCCACCGGAATCGTGGTGTGCTTGGCCACAGCAGAAACATAAGAATCCACCGATGGATATCGCAACAGCTCCAAGCCCTCCCCCGGGAGGGGATAGAGCTTATCCATCGCACGCCCCACCCGAAGCGCACCCTTAGGAGCCTCTCCCATTCCCGCAGGATAAGGAGCTTAAGCATGGGGTGGAAGAGAAAGGCCGAGGCCGGAGCCCTCCCAGAACCGGGTTCATATCCTTAGGGAGCGAGGACATGAGATTATCCACGGAGGGACTCTCCAGACCCAGCTCCTGCAAAACAAAAGGGAGGAGGGGCTCTAATTCCTCCTTACGAAAAAGACAGAGGGCTCTAGGGTCATCCCCCTCTTGGGGAGGGCATCCGCCGAATCCGAAGAAGCAGCGGGGTCAGAGGACACAGGAGACACCAGGGAGGGGGGGGGGGGGGACGACCCCCGGGACCACCTGCACCCGAACTGGTCCCTGGGGCTCCGCGGCCGGTCCAGTGGTCAACAGCGCTGAGCGAGGGATTTTTGGCGGGGGGGGGGGGGGGGGGGGGGGAGGCTTTCGTCCATCTCATGCAGGCTAGCTAGATAAGATTTGTGCATGAGGAGGACAAAATCCGCTGAAAAAGGGACCCTGGATTTGGCGGGGGGGGGGGGGGGGGGGGCGAGGGAAGGTCAGGACCCCCCCACCTGGGCACCCGCAAGGGCCAAATTGGGGGTTAAATCAAAAGAATCTGGCCCCCCAGCCCCAGGGAGCACTGAAATCGGCCCCGATGAAAAATCCAATATGGCGGCCGTTCCCGGGCTCTGCCAACCCGGGAAAGGCCTAGCCATGCCGGGAGGAGTGGAGCCCCGGGCCTAAATTTGCTTGTCCTGCCGAGGAGGGACCTTCCCACCCGGCAGGCAAGCAGTACAGAGGCCCTGCCGCGAAAAACGCGAAGAGGGCAGCCACAAGAAAGGCAGGCTGCCAGCCGGGACATAGCTAAGCCACGGCTGAAGAAAAAAAAAGCTGAAAAAAAAAGCTTGATTGACACAGCCTGCACAGCAGGAGAGAGCAGGCGGGAAACCTGCTGCCTTCTGCTTCTCTGGCTGCCGGTTCTAGCCCTACTCTGACCAGAAAAAAATAAAAAAGCTGGTCAACTGCTGCAAATAAGTTAGAGGTAGGTAAGTACCTGCAACTTATTGAAAGTTTGAAACTTTTAAACTCTTTTTTTTTTTTTTTTACTGAGCGCAGCAGCGGGTTAAAAACCCTCTCGGCAGCCAGAGGGGGAACGAGGCCCAGAGAGCGTCGGTCCCCACACCTGGAAGCGTCCACGGACTCAGGACTATGCAGGCAAACCCCTCCTGCAAAAGGGGCAAAGCCCCCCTGAGCCGGGCAAGAGCTGGTAGACTGACATCTCCCACACAAAAACAGTAAAAGCACTAAAAGAAGGCAAAATTTCCTTCATAGATTTTTTTCCTTTGTTTCTAAAACAAGCGGGAATCAAAGAACTACTTGCTTGAGCCGAAAAAGAAAGAAGAAGAGGCTGACTAGCCTACAGCAGAGAACCGAAGGGGAGATGCTGCACCTGCTGGAGACAGACGAATACTGAAGGGGTAGAGGATAGGCTCTGTCCTGATAGGCATCCTTCAAGTTTTAGTCTGTCTCCACCTGCTGGAAAGGAGGCTCAACCCACTGTCTGGACTGATCCGGGTACGTACAGGAATACGTGTTTTGGAGGATCCACAAATTGGAGGACCTCCAGTGTTTGCTGTCTAGCATCTTCCTCAGTTACCAGGGTGAAGGGTATGGTGTCCGCCATATCCTAAACAAAGTTTGTGAAGGATAAATCCTCCGGTGGAGATTTCTTCCTTTGTTCTGGAGGGGAAGGATCTGACATAAATCCTTCAGTGGAAGTGTCTGTATGCCTGTCATCCCATGTCTCATATGGATCGTCCTGATGTGGAGACATTGGAGAAGATCTTGGTGGATGAGGAAGTCCAGAAGGACCTGGCTGCGGATCATCTATAGGTATCCGTCCAGGAATGTCTTCTCGTGGCTTAGATGGAATGGCACCGACGATTTCATCAAATTTCTTCATGAGAAGTTGGTACAGTGCAACTTCAGGATGTCCTGGAGCCCCAGGTGACATTGGCATCGACAGCATCAGGTCAGGCATCGGCGATGGAATCGGTGTCAGTATTGATGGTCGCCTTGGTATTGACTTAGGCTGTGGTGCCGGCATTGGTGCAAGCACTGGAATCGACATCTGTTGATCCTTTAAGGCCTGGAGCACTGCTTGATGGATGAAATCCGACAATTCCTGCGTAACAGCTGGTGCAGGCAGAGCAGCTGTATGCGGTGGCAGTGGAGGTGTCAATGTTCCTTCCACAGAGCCCTGTGGAGGTTCGACAACTGGTGTGTCTCTATGGGATGAAGGCCTTGGCTTCTGAGGTACCAGTGTTTCCTGGCTTCTAGACCGTTTCGCGGTCGATTCCTCCGGGGAGAGAAGCGCCTCTAGTATCGATGGGTGTCGGTGTCGATGGTGGTGCTTCGAACAGTGTTCGGTTTAGTCATTGTGGAGGGAGATGGAAGAACAGGAACAGGAGATGGCAGACAGGAACAGGAGATGAGAAATAAGTGTGATACCAACAGCTATTGAGGGAGATATTCACATTTTGTGTTTCTTTTCAACATTATGATTACAATAGCTGCAGAAGAATAACCCTTCCTGTAGTTACACGATGTTAGGTTCCATATTAGGAGCTACCACCCAGGAAAAAGATCTAGGCATCATAGTGGATAATACTTTAAAATTGTCGGCTCAGTGTGCTGCAGCAGTCAAAAAAGCAAACAGAATATTAGGAATTATTAGGAAGGGAATGGTTAATAAAGCGGAAAATGTCATAATGCCTCTATATCGCTCCATGGTGAGATTGCACCTTGAATACTGTGTACAATTCTGGTCGCCGCATCTCAAAAAAGATATAGTTGCGATGGAGAAGGTACAGAGAAGGGCAACTAAAATGATAAAGGGGATGGAACAGCTCCCCTGTGAGGAAAGGCTGAAGAGGTTAGGGCTGTTCAGCTTGGAGAAGAGACGGCTGAGGGGGGAATATGATAGAGGTCTTGAACGAGTAGATGTGACTCGGTTATTTACACTTTCGAATAATAGAAGGACTAGGAGGCATTCCATGAAGTTAGCAAGTAGCACATTTAGGACTAATCGGAGAAAATTCTTTTTCACTCAACGCACAATAAAGCTCTGGAATTTGTTGCCAGAGGATGTGGTTAGTGCAGTTAGTGTAGCTGGGTTCAAAAAAGGTTTGGATAAGTTCTTGGAGGAGAAGTCCATTAACGGCTATTAATCAAATTTACTTAGAGAATAGCCACTGCTATTAATTGCATCAGTAGCATGGGATCTTCTTAGTGTTTGGATAATTGCCAGGTTCTTGTGGCCTGGTTTGGCCTCTGTTGGAAACATGATGCTGGGCTTGATGGACCCTTGGTCTGACCCAGCATGGCAATTTCTTATGTTCTTAAGTTGTAGATGGAATAAATGCTCCATCTTTTCTTGGCAGGCTTTTCTTCCCTTCGCGGTCATTTCTGCACATTTGGGACAGGTTGTTACGTCATGTGTTTGACCCAAACAAAGCACACACTCAAGGTGTGGGTCTGTAATGGACATTGTCCGATTACAGATGGGATATTTTTAAAATCCCGTGGCCATTTTAACATTGACAGCCATTGATGAAATGAGAAGAAACGTGAGAGGAAAACATTTTACTCATTTTTACTCAAAGAGTAAAAACGAGACAAAGATTTACTCACCAGCCGGTGGAAACCTGAGAGATCCCGATGTGGGAGAGAATGAATGTGAAATCTGATTTTTTTTTTTTTTTTTTAAGTCAGACAAAAAAACTGTGAGGAAACTCACAAAGGCTCCTGCTCCACGATGCCTACAGCAGCACGGAAAAACGAAGACTGAAGAGAGACCCCTGTGGCAGAGAATATCATGGCATGCTGGGCATGCTCAGTGGCCTCACAGGGCCAGTCAAACGTTTCTAGAAACTTTGACAGAAAGTTTTCCACAATAGGGCTCCATCAATGATGTCACCCCATATGTGAGGACTAGCATCCTGGTTGTCCTGGGATAAGAATCATTTCACTTTCAACAACCAGGCTTTAAAGGCCAGAGAATGAATGTTAGGAAGAAAATGTTCCTTGATTCTGAATGATCAAGGTTGGGACAGTGCCCAATCTGAAGGAGAGGAAACCAAACATCACGATCAAGAAGGTGCTATAAGGATCACAGTTCTTTAGTCTCTTCTGAGTTTTAGCAGGGGAACTGGAGAATATGCATACAAAAATGGTATCCCCCAATGTGGTGGAAGGCAATTGATAATCTGTCTTCTGATTTTCCCCTAGAGCAGGAGGTCAAGACCGTCTTGGTCACTACAGTTGCAGATAGGTCTATATTGGGTATTTCCTACTCCAGAAATACATTTGCCACCTCTTAATCCAGGGACCACTTGTGGGGTCTAGAATACAGTTGAGCCTGTCTACCAGGTTGTTTTCCTTTCCTGCCAGATATGTAGTTCTTAAGGTTATTCCATGAAAATTGGACCACTACCACATCTAGACAATCTCCCAAGTAGAGGAATAAACCCATTCCTCTCTGCTTATTTAGGTAGAACATGATTATCTAGTTGTTTGTATTAGGTCACTTTTGTTGGTCACCTGATCTCTGCAGTTTATAATTCTATGAAATTGATACGATAAAGTTTTTCCTTAACTGATCAAGGGTTGTAGGTGTGAAGCCATTGAGTATGAGTCCTCCAGCTAAGGTTGGAGGCATCTGTCATCAGAAAAATTTGGCAAAGGGGAATTTGGAAGGACAGCCCCAAGGTTAGATAGACATGGGAAAGCCACCAGTGACAAAGATGCACTCCTCTAGTCCTTGAATAGCTTGATTCTGTGAAATCAGAATAGAAAAGATCCTCTTGGTATCGTAGGGTCTTCATTACTAGGCCAGTTCTGCAAACAGTAGTGCTGTGGAACAAAAAGCAGAGCTAAGCAATTTGTTTTTGAATGTGTCTAAAGTCTTATGATCTGATTAAGAAATGAATGATTAAGTCATAACTATCTGAAAACGAGAATTATTTTAAGCCCGCACCTGGAGTATTAGATCATAAATGAAACTCCAATTATTCCCCTTTTTGTAGGAGATAAACATGTTTTCCAGTTGAAAGAGTGAAAAATATCACATTATGCTCCATCTAAGATAGAAGACTAAAAGACAGCTTGTCCTCGGATCTAAAATGGTCGATAAGACTTAAGACAGAGAAAAGGGGCATCTTATAGCTTACATCATACTAATTACTAATCAGTATATCTTTGGATGAAGGAATAAACCCCATCCATGATTAAGAACATAAGAACATGCCATACTGGGTCAGACCAAAGGTCCATCAAGCCCAGCATCCTGTTTCCAACAGTGGCCAATCCAGGCCATAAGAACCTGGCAAGTACCCAAAAACTAAGTCTATTCCATGTTACCGTTGCTAGTAATAGCACTTATCCACATTAAATTTCATCTGCCATTTCGATGCCCAATTTTCCAGTCTCACAAGGTCTTCCTGCAATGTATCACAATCTGCTTGTGATTTAACTACTCTGAACAATTTTGTATCATCTGCAAATTTGATTATCTCACTCGTCGTATTTCTTTCCAGATCATTTATAAATATATTGAAAAGTAAGGGTCCCAATACAGATCCCTAAGGCACTCCACTGCCCACTCCCTTCCACTGAGAAAATTGTCCATTTCATTCTACTCTCTGTTTCCTGTCTTTTAACCAGTTTGTAATCCACGAAAGGACATCACCACCTATCCCATGACTTTTTACTTTTCCTAGAAGCCTCTCATGAGGAAAGTTGTCAAACGCCTTCTGAAAATCCAAGTACACTACATGTACCGGTTCACCTTTATCCACATGTTTATTAACTCCTTCAAAAAAAGTGAAGCAGATACTAAATATTATGTACATCCCTAATCACACCCCCCCTCCCCTTTCCAGTCCCTGACCTGACACCACCCCCCCCCCGCTCACCTCTCCTTCTCTCCTCCTCCCACAGGATATATTATGTTAATAATCGCCCAGGATAAATCTCTAAGTCTCGCTACTCTATGATTTTTAGTTGATTATTTTATCACTCTGCAGTTGTTATCGTTTTAAATCTTTCCTGTCTTCCAACTCCCATGTTTTTCGCTCCCTGTTTTTTGTAACTTTACCTTCTACTTAGCTGTTAATTGGTTTCCCCTGTTATATTGTAAACCGGTACGATAAGAATTTAAATAAATAAATAAATACATGATATACGTTCCAGTCACAGGAACTATATGCATGCTTGAGATCCACAATGCAGTCTCCTTTGTTTGTAAGTGGAATAATGGTGCCCAGGAAAAATGTGTTCAAGGTCCTTACGTCTATGATGATATACTCTAGTTTTCTTGGGTACAATAAAATGGTTTGAGTAGAATCCCTGCCCTCTCTCCTGTGGTGGGACAGGTTCAACTGCTTTGGCTTGCAAGAGCGATAAAAGCTCCTTTTCTAGCAATTCCTAGTGTGAAGGAAAATAAGATGACCATTCAGAGAGTGATTTGGTGGGATGCTCAAGAAACAATTTGTAGTCTTCCTTTATAATCTAGAGAACCCATCTATCTGAGATTAAGGGCCAATGGGTTATGTAAAACACTCAGCCTGCCCCGACAGGAAAATCATAACACATGGAGAGTGGAATCCTGGCTATGCATTTTAGGACCAGGCAAAAATCTATCCTTGGTTTTGACAACGTTGACATCTGGGTTTTCAATCTATTGTAGTTGCATGGCTTAATATACTGAGAATAATATCTATTCAAAGGGAAAGCATGGTCTCCTCACTGGATCACTCATGTATCTCCTTGAGGTGGAGGGTGGATTAGAGATCATGGCAGCAGACAGCATCTGAAATGCTGAACAGTGATCTTTAATCAGTTTGTCTATTTCCTTGACTATCTCAGACACAATTCTCTCTACTGCATGGCACGTCTGCAATCTTGCACATCTTCCCTGAGACACACAAACTGTGAGTCTGCAGGCTCCATTAGCCAGGGCAAACACTCTTGGTGCTATCCCAAAAACATCATTGGTTGAATAGAACAAGGGCTTTCCACATGCTTCGCCTTGGTTTGGTAAGTAAACTCTTCTTATTTTCTTTGTAGGGAGAAACTTTCAGAACTTCTATGTCACTTCCTGAATGGTATGCATACATTTGATCATAAAAATATGATAGATACTATGTTGGAGCTAAGTATAACATTCTGAAATAACTTTTCTCCATATAGGTCCAATAGCCATGAGGTCAGCAAGAATAAGTCTTGGGCTTCTCAGCCCTTTTCAGGGCAATTTCATCAATCACAGATTGGTTTGGGAACTGATGAATCCTAGAGCTTCCAAGACACTGTGAACCATGTTCAGTTCTATATAGCCAGGTAAGTAGGACTTATACGGCTAAGTAGCAGCCACTGAATATACATTGTAACTTAGCCGGATAAGTTCTGGCCAGCTCTGAATATCAGGCCCGGTAATTCATTGTCTGCCCTCTTTCCAAGAGGACGTACTGAGAGTGGGGTCCTTTCCATTTTTTCTGCACATTCTGTTGTAGATATTTATTTATTTTATTTAACATTTTTCTATACCGACCTTCATGGTAATAGCCATATCAAATCGGTTTACATAAAACAGGGAGGAACTTAACAGTAAATAAATAATCAATTATCATTTAACAGAAGGAGCAAAAGTTACAATCAACAAGGAGGCTAAAACTTGGAAGCATAGATAGCTGGAAAAAAATGGAGTAGAGGAGACAGATAACTGAGCACATAATAAAAGTAATTCCTTTGTCTGAGAAAGGCAACATGAGGTGCCTTTGGCTCACTCTCTAAAGAAAAAAAAATGGTCTCAGCCATTTTCTGTACAAAAACTGGAAAATATATATCTTCAAGAGATTATTCGTCACTTGTGGAGAAGGGTCTGATGGAAGATCTGAATATTTCTCTTTGGAACCAGAATCGGGCCTGTAAGAAGCACCCCCCAAGATGCCTCAGACTCAAAATTCAAATTATAACTGAAGTTAAGTCTGGGAAGGCACCAAATCTAAAACCATAGCTTTAACAGGCATACATGCAGTACAGTTGGGAAGGTTTCCTTCTATGACGCTTTATGTCTACTGCTTGATACAAACAGTACTGATGCCAAATCTCAGCATCAAGACAACACCAGTGCAGAAATGCTCATTGTCAGTGTGAAGGATTCAAGTATTGGTTCTATTGGCACCAAAGATAGTGTCAAGAGTATAGATGTACCAGCACATCTATACTCTTGAGGTGCCAAGAGAGGTTTTCCAGTTTTTCCTAACTCCTTCTCAGACATTGCTGAGGCCAAAGGTGGAGGTGGGTCCTCCTTAATAATCTCCAAAGTACTCATAGCTTTGGTATGGAACTTTGGAGAGTGCTGCAGCTGTGATTTAGTATGAGAGGATAAGCTCGCCCCCAGACAAAGCTGCTTGGGAGGACTTATAGCCAATGTTGTGATCTCCCTGTTCTCAGGCTCATGCACTGATGAAGACTAATGTTGATACTGCAGTGCCTCTGCATGATGTTTGGGACAGTGTCTATCTGAACCTGAACTTCGACTCAGAACCACCTTTTCTGTGCATCAAGTGGGAGAGTAGGAAGGTTCCCAGCTCATGGGCCTTTTCTTCTAGCCCAACTCTAGAGAAAAAGTCAACCTCTCAGTGCTGGGGGATTGTTGGAAGCCAATGAGGCAGCGGGTTCTTCAATACCGATGCCTTTGGTCCCAACAAGGGGACATTGAATTTAGAAGTTTTGCCAAAGATGTCAAGGGTATGTAATCTTCGGAACTTGCTAGTCCTGGGTGACACTTCTGAGAAAAAGCCACAACCAGGGACAACATGTCCTAGTCTCAGAAAGCACATGCAATTCTCCTGATAGTAAGTTATGGATATCTTGTGACTGCGTTACAGGCAATGCTTGAAGCTACTGGATGTCGTCTCATAAAACCGTGAAGAAAACAGATGCAGCAACATCGAAAGATGAAAGAAACTATGGCAAAAAAAAAAAAGGCAGTCTGGAGTCACTGTACTAACCCTCACCAAGAAGAATATATATCTTGGGATCAAGTGCCTACATCAAAAAAGGAAAATAAAAATTAGAGTACCAAAAAAACCCCCAAACCTTACCAAGATATTAAAGAACCAAAGAAATAATAAGAATTGACTGGAGAGAGCTTATCACTAAGAAAACCCTTTTTCTCCTTAAGAGGAAAACCATATCCAATATTGTCCATAGACAAAAAAAAAAAAAAAGAGGATCTATGAAATAGTAGCTGAGTGAAGTCCTGCTCATGACAGAACCAGTCATCTAGGCTTTTGCAGAGCTCTTCAGGAAATTCTCTTCGGTGGTGTTGAATGTCATCATCCATTTCTGGGTTTGATTAATCCTGCTTGTCCTCAGAGAAATTAATATACAATTCACCATGTCCCAAAAAAAAAAAAGCAAAATAAATTCACCTTTTACAAGATTCGCTGAAACTGAGGAATAGATTACTACCATTTTAAAATAAGTAGCAATGCTTCCTGAATGTAAAGTTGCTTATAATCGTAATACTGTTTTACAGCCTCAAATCAAGCACATATTGTATTAATGTTGGCAATGTGATATACTTTTTATTTAAAAGATAATTTTCGAAGCCACTTCCAAGAATAAAGCAGTGCTTTACATGTGGAATTTGTTTTTTTTTTTTAATAAAGCTGTTTACTTGACATATGGGTAAACTTACGTGATGTATACATGCAAATTTGCCTGCATTGAGCAAGGGCACTCCAGGGGGCAGGGCCGGGGAGGGGTTTGCTCTTATGTACATACTTTTGTAGTTTCTAAAGTATCCATGAACATTTTCCCAAAAAAACTCTTTGAGGTAATTTTCAAAAGAATTTACATGCTTAAAACTGGGTTTTACATGTGTAAATGCACGTACTGAGTTGTTGGTCTTTGCCACTGTGTTCTTCTAGATTGATGGTTAACAAAATAAGTTCTGCCAAGGATATCTTGTCTTTCTTCCCAGCCTGAAGGTAGGGGAGACAATTCCTGCTGCTGTTGTGGCTGGTCAGCAGCATCTGGTTGATCCAATATAATCCAGCCAGGCTTAAAAACACAAGTGTCATTGCATTAATTTATCTAAGACTTTTTTAAGACTGTCATCAGATAATCTTACATAAAACTGAAAAAAAAAATCAAAGGCTTTATCTGTTTTATATTTGTCTAACAGTAATAAGGCATTCAATCTAGATACAGAATTTTAAGAGAAAACAGCTTACTTAAAATATACTGTCTCCTTTTGAAGGTATATAGTACTATATTATAGGTGATATACACACACATCTTTTCAATCCATCTGACTGAGCTGGCATGTAAAATTCTCAGAAAAAAATTAATCTTCAAGTTGGGCATGGCTGAAAATATTAGATTAGTTGCAGGACATAACATTTATTACAAATAATAGTCTAATTGCAAGCTATCTATACATCAATGTAAATAACAAATTGCACTGCACTTATGTTTAATATGTATGGTTACAGATTCCATGCAGCATATGAGAAATGCTCCATGTAATCTGTAACTATACATAGTAAACACAAGTGCAGTACAATTCATGTTACTTTCATTGATGTATACATAGCTTGCAATTTGACTTTCTCAAACTATAGATATGAAATATTCTATGGACATCAAATCTATAGATACATAGCACTGACAAACTGACATTTTAATGAAAGATGCTCCACAGTATTCTCTGACATATCATTAAGTTGCAAGAAAATATGTAAAGCAAAATTGCTTACCTTGTAATAAGTGTTATCCCAGGACAGCAGGATGTAGTCCTCACATATGGGTGACATCGGTAATGGAGCCCTATCACGGAAAACTTTCTGTCAAAGTTTCTAAAAAGCTTTGACTGACACTGGCACAGTGAGTGCACTGAGCATGCTATGATCCCTGCGTCCACAGGGGTCTCCCTTCAGTCTCATTTGTAGCATTATGCGTAAGCGAAAATATAAAAGAAAATAATAAAACGTATCGGACCCAACTCCGCGGGGTGGCGGGTGGGTTCTGTGAGGACTACATCCTGCTGTCCTGGGATAACACCTATTACAAGGTAAGCAATTTTGCTTTATCCCAGGACAAGCAGGATGCTAGTCCTCACATATGGGTGATTAGCAAGCTAGAGGCTGAGTCATTTTGTAGTGAATCAACATTGCAGTATTGTTGGTAAAAATGAGGAAGCCAAAATCACAGCAGGTTGGATGTAGAAGGAGTTGGGAATATATTGGAAACAAGTTCTGTAAGACAGATTGTCTAAAGGCTGAATCTTGTCGTTCTTCTTTGCCCAAGCAATAATGAGCTGCAAAGGTGTGAAGGGAACTCCATGTTGCAGCTTTATATATGTTAATAATGGGCACTGGACGATAGTGTACTACTGATGTAGACATAGCCGTTACTAAGTGTGCTTTTACTCGCCCTTGGAGAGGAACTTTGCTTTTTCATAACAGATTTCGATAGTCTGTTAGTCTGTAGGAGAGAGTCCGTTTTACTCCTGCGACTGTTGGTTGGTTGATTTATATATATATATATATATATATTTATTTATTTATTTATTTTTATTTTTTTTTGTGAAAAGAAACAAAGAGTTGGTTGGATGTCCTATGGACCGCCGTGCGGTTCAGGTAAAAAGCTAGTACACGCTCTCAGTCTAAGGTGTATAAGACTCTCTCTCCTTGGCTAGAGAGAGGTCTTGAAAAGAAAGTAGGCAAGAGTATTGACTGATTAAGTGAAAATCTTTGACTACGTTTGGTAGGATTTTGGGGTGAGTGCAAAGGACTACTGTGTCATGCAGGAACCCTATGTAGGATGAGTATGTGACGAGAGGTTGCAACTCAGTGACCCTCCTAGTCGATGTAATGGCTACTAAGAAAAATACTTTTTATGTAAGAAATTTCTTGTCGCAGGAATGTATTACACTTAGGTCCCATTTAATGACCAGTGGTCGAATGGGAGGCTTAAGGTGAAGTAAGCCTCTCATAACCCGACATACTAGGGGTTACGCTGTTATTGGAGTATACCCTTTTTCCTTGTGGTATGCCGCTATGGCATTTAGGTGTACCCTTACAGAGGATGACTGGACACCAGAATCCGAAAGTTGATATAGGTAATCTAGTACAGAAGGAGTGGGGCAAGAAAAAAGGTGAAAACCTGTTTGTGTGCACCACTTGGTAAATCTAGACCACTAAGGTTTACGTGCGGAAGGCTTTCATGAAGCTACGAGAACTTTAGAGACTTGTGTTGAAAGATTAAGTGGTTGTAGAATTGCAAGCTGTCAGGGCAAGAGTTGTTAGGTTGGGATGACGCAACTTGTCCTGATTCCGAGTTACGAGAGTGGGCGCTGTGCCCAGGCGAATTGGTCTGTGATCTAGAGGTCGAAGAATATGGGAAACCATACTTGTCGAGGCCAGTATAGGGCTAAGAGGACTATTGTTCCTCTGTCCCGTTGTAGGTTCACGAGAGTTTTGGGTATGAAGTATGGGAAGCATACTTGTCTCGGGCAGGACGTGGGCCTGAGGAACAGTGATCTCCGTCCCAGTTCAGCATTATAAGAATGCTGGCTATGAGAGGTAGCGGAAGATACACATTTAGGAGGCCCTTGATGGAAGAAAGGCGTCTATGGGAACGCATTGGAAACATGTGTAGGTAGAAGAATCTGTGCACCTATGGTTCAATTCGGACGCAGAGGGCAAGTTCGGTTGACCTCAGCACTAGAAGATTTTCCCCGCTACACATGTAGTCTGAGACCATTCGAGAGGATGGAAACCTATATGGAGACGGTCTGCTAGTGCATTCGGTAAGTCTCTTAGATAAGTGGCCCGAGGATGCATGGAGTGAGCAAGGGCCAAGGGTAGAGCTGCGCAGCTTCCTTGCAGAGCAGCTAAGAAGATGTGCGTGCTTGTATGTTGGAAAGCACATTGTCCCTATGCTGTCTGTCTGTATGCACAAAGAATTGTTGCAGAGGCAGTATTAGAAGGCATAAGGGTATAACTCATGTTACAAGATCCAGGAAGTTTATGTGGAACTGCTTGGAGCAGAATAGACGCATATTGGTGAGAAGATTTGTGGTCAAACTTACAACCTGAAGTAAATGCGAGCATGAGCAGGATCAGACTAGGATTTTGGTTCCAAATCCGTGATATAGAGAGGGACGAAAGTGGCTGAATAGCTTAGACCCACTGATAATGGGACGTCACTGAATCTAACTCATAGCAGTTTTGGTCTATGAGGGAAGTGCATAATGAAGGTTATGGAATATGCGCGCAGGGAAATGTAGGAATGTATTAAAATGTCTGTGCGGATGCTGGACAGGAAGGTTATTGTGACTATGGTGTCCAGAAGTGTATAAGGGAATTATAGCAGTGACAGTAATCCCAGATAGTGGACTGCCTGTGGTTATGCAGCTGTCCATGCAAGGAAAAGCGTGAATGATGTACTCCATAGAGAAACAGCAGTCACTGATATTGATTCAATGAAATACCCCAGTTGTCGCAGCTCGTGCCACCGGCAGAGCTTGGAATTGTAATATTGTTGATTCACCATGAGGCACATAGAAAGAATAGAGGTAATGTACTTACTGCATTTTGGAAACATGGTAACGAGAGATACCATTTTACCTGTGCCTTCTGAAGAAAGTTGGTATTTCTGAGGTCCAGGATGGGCGGAGAGTAACTACTTTCTGTTGAAAGAAAGAATAATGTAATTAAAACTCCCCAACCCCCCTCCTTCCCCCGTTCTGCGCTTTGAAGCGTGTAGGGGAGTGTACCAGGAACCTTGGTACAAGGTGGGGTGGCTGCTCTGATATCCGCCCAGTTGGAAAACCGGGAGGTGTCCAATTGGAGGGGTTGATGTAATGTGGACATCAGGTAACCTCCCACGGGAGTGAGAGCAGTAAAGTCTTACCCGCATTTCTGAGTGCTGTACAAGGAGACATCGAGACCCATATCAGGTTTCGAGGTGGACTTGTAGTTGAGGAAGCATGTGCTGGATCTCGTGTTTAGCAGAACAGTAAATGCACCTGGAACTTTGGTACTGAAACAGGAACCAAAAGCTAGAGCATTAATCAGTACAGAGCCACGTTGCTGAAAAAGGGAGGAAGCCCTGATGCAAACCCAAAGAAAAGAAAGAGAGGTTCTCCTGGTATTGTGGCTGACATCGCTGGCATAGCGATATGTGACACCAATACAGTTGTTGGAAAGTACATGACCTAGAACTTTCTAACCATGTGGCCAGAATTAGAGAACACATCTCAATGGGAATGCCGCAGAAGCGGGTACTTACCAGCCGACGTGAACCGCCAAAGGACGAGCCGGTGAAGATTGCTGGCTCCGTGGATTTCCGAAGTCCTCTAGGGGTAGCCTGTGGACGTCAATGTCCGTCTCAACTCTGATACCTGGTATGGTGGCGCAGGTATAGAGGAGACAAGGCTGGGCGTGGCTGGCGCTTAGACCGTAATGAGCGGAGAGCCAGAATCCCGCACCAATGTCGATGGGGTACGCCTTGGAACAGGGGAGCCGATTAACGAACTCATGAACCCAACCATTGTCGCAGCGGCTCGATGTCTCTTGATGCCAGTGCAGAATTCTGCGGACCTCGATCCGGTGTTTCTGGAGCAGGAAGGACTGCCAAAACTGTGCAGAACAGTGCCGATGGCAGTGGTGATGTTGCTCGGCCCGAGCATTGTCCAGCATCGAGAAGAATAGCAGCAATGTGTTGGATGGGATCGGTGGCGGATGGTCATCGTGTTGGTGACGATGAATGCCAAGGTGCTCGAATTGGTCATTCCCCAGCGCCAAGATGGAAGCCCTCGCTGTCCTGGATGGCAATCGATGATGGTTGTCAGCATGCCTGCTCTACTCCTGATACGGGGCTTTAATAAGGACCCAAAGCATAGAGCACTGTGTTCAGGCGAGAGCATTATGTGGCGGTGTTATGTCGGCATTGACGGTAATTGAAAACATTGCTGGTTTCGGAAAAATGATATGGGCATTGCCGGAGTCAATGACCGCATTCATAAAAACGTAGAAGATGCCGATGGGAACAATGTGGGTGTGGAGATCATCAATGTATGGAGGCCGGCGCCGACAATATCTGCGGTATGGCCACGGGCATCGACGGTATCGATTGGATCGACTTGGGCAACAATGACGTCCATGGCAGTTATGCCACGGACATGGGCACCGATTGAATCAATGTTGACATGGATTTCATCCATGGAAAAGCATTGGCATGCATGCCCATCAATGGAAATAGCCTGGGCATCAATTTCCATCGATGGAAACAGCCTGGCATCGGTGGAAACAGCCTGGCATCGATGGCCATCAACGCCCATCAATGGAATACATGGAAAAAGTCCTGGGCATTGATGGCATCCATAATAAAAGGATGGCATCGATGGAAATGACCCCAACATCGACCAGAGTATGGATGTAGGCGACGAGACAAGGTGTCAGTCGATGGCATCCATCTGGGCAACAATAGCACCGATAAAAGTTAAGGAAATAAATCAGTGCCATGGATAAAACATAGATGGCACTGATAGAAACTATGTAGGGAGGATGGCATCAGGGTACCGCAGGGGGAGGGGTACCTGTGGCATCTAAAAATGCAGGGTGGTCTGAAGTGGGGTACAGACGGTAGCGATGGGGTATATTCTGCGCGAAGGTACTGAGGAAAATAAAGGACCTGAATCTACCAGGTCAGTGGCGGCACCGGTAACCGTGGAAGTCCCTGTCCCACTAGCGCTAATAGCCAAGCAGAGTGTCACAGAGGGACACTTGCAGGCTGTGTGTGACTAACTGAAAAAATAGGGAGAGGGAAGGCCGCAGTCTGCTGGCAGCCAGAAAGGTGACAGGAACCGACCGAAAAAATATGGCATGGTACTCACCGAACGTCGATTAAACCAACATGGAGGGAGACCCGTGCAGGGAAACGTGTTTGTGAAGTAAAAATGTAAATTTTTCCATGAGGAAAAAAAGTGTTAGAATTTCTCACAGAGCTCCTAATCGCTAAGCTTACAGCAGAGCGGAAAAAAGAAGACTGAAGGGAGACCCCTGTGGACGCAGGGATCATAGCATGCTGAGCATGCTCAGTGCACTCACTGTGCGCCAGTGTCAGTCAAAGCTTTTTAGAAACTTTGACAGAAAGTTTTCCGTGATAGGGCTCCATTACTGATGTCACCCATATGTGAGGACTAGCATCCTGCTTGTCCTGGGATAATATAAAATATAAAAATATGAATATGAAAACATTGCCAGCCCAATAGAAAATAGTGTGACAAAATCACAATCAGCTTTTGTCACTATTTTACACAAAAGTGTGTACTAGAGACTATGTGTATTGTTATATCTGTGTAAAGAAGCTTGCTACATTGTTCTAAACATAGACTGAACATAAATTTTGAACAACTTTTTTAGGAGTACATATTAAATCTCTTAAATGGCTAGTCTTCATGGTGTTAATGAAATTGTTTTCATTATTAATGGAAAACTGTATTAAATAATAGAACAATTTAGCTGTATAAAAGAATAAGAGTACTTTCCTATAGTATCATCTGTGGTCCACATTCTCAGATGATATCTCTATGAAGACTATCCCCTCTCCCCCTTGATTTTTGTCGTCTGAATTAATCAAAATCAAATGATCTCGGAGTATTCAAGTAAAACATAATAAGGAACAAATCTACCCAATAATTTCACAGACTGAATATATTCTTCAGTCCCCAAATCTGACATATAATCCATAGTGCATTTATAAGTGTGCATGGGTACACACAGGCAGATGAGCATATCTGCTATTCCCCAACACATCTATCTATATGTAATATGCTTCAACCAAGGGTGAGCAAGTCCTCAAGGGCCACCAACCAGTTAGGTTTTCAGGATATACCTAATGAATATGAATTGGAAAGATTTGCATGCACACTGCCTCAAGTTGTATGCAAATATGTCTCATGTATATTCATTAGGGATATCCTGGAAACTCAATTGTCTGGTGGCCCTCAAGGACTGGAATTGTCCAACCCCGGCATAGACAGACACATTAGATGGTGTCTCTGTCAGGGACAAGCAATAGTGAGCACTACTCATGTATGGGACAGGTGACATACCCACACATGTAGCATCTGGTACTAGGAGAATAGGAGGCACAGGTCAGTGAGGCAGGACATGATATAAGGGGAATTAGTGGTGCAAGTTGGTGGCTGTGTGGGCTAGGAGGCTCAGGCATTAGCCTCCCACCAGCACAGCCAGAAGATGATTTTGGGACAAGCACAGAGGATCTCCGAGGAAGAGAGGGGGACGATAAAACAATGGTGGGCAGACTGGATAGGCCCCGTATGGTCTTTATCTGCTGTCATGTACTAAGTTTCTATTACAGCTGGTGAAATTAGTGGTGCAGGTCAGTGCATACAGAAGTCAGTAGCCCATGTGGGCCAATGGCTGGACCAAAGAGCTGTGACAGCTGCATTGGCCCCCTTGGACCGAAGGAAGAATGCAATAGCATCAGTATGCATGTGGAAATAAGATGGTGAGAGGAGGAAAGAGTACTAAGGTCAGACTGAGAAGGAGAGATAAGAGAGTGCTGGGGTTGAAGGGAGGAAAGAGTGCTGGGATTGAGCTAGGCAAGGGGAAGAAGAAAGTGCTGGAAGAGGATGAGAACAGGCTCAGTGGGGGGAGGAGCTGGAAAGCTAGGCAGAAGGGGGAAGTGTGCTGAGTTCAGACTGGGCAGCTAGGGTTGGGGAGAACTGCTAGGCCCAAGCTGGGCAGAGGCAGTAGAGTGTTGTGGTCAGGTTGGGAAGACAAATAACCTCCACTGAATTTTCAATGGGTGATATCATCTTAAAGTATCTTAAAAGGGAAATGTACAACTTACGAAAGTTGATGAGTCAAAGGCTGGGTAGACTGCACCATTATAATGGCTTCTAACCCTCAATTTTTGGTCTATGACTCTAAGGCAGGGGTGGTCAACCATTGAGTAAGCCACAACTGCTCTAAGGTATCAATGTTCTAACCTGCATAATGTTTGGATTGTTATCCCAAGTAATGTTCCAAAAATAATGAGCATGATAAATACCGATTTAAAGTGGGATTTACTAAGCTCAGAGAATGCAGAATGTGGCTGTATTAAATTAAATGTAACCATTTTAGTGTGACTGCACTCATCACCCCATACCTCATGCTAACTAGCATGGTGAATTTGGACCAGTTAGCACAGGGTAAAAAATGCTAGGCAGGCTGGCACGAAGAGGAAGGAAAGAAGGGGGGCACAAATACCGGGCCTCACTTTCTTCTAATACCGTTCTTTCCAGCAACCTATCTTCCCGATAGACTCTGATCTTCCCTCACCTCACAGAGATTCCAACTCCACTAGGGAAAGGGAGGAGTGGAGCCTGCAGTGATAAGAAGGGTTCACTTGGGAGTGGGGTCCCAGATCCAACCTCTCTCATAGTTAAAAGCTGGCATGCTAATGGAAAGGTTTGTGCTCTATGAGATAACTACACTTCCCAAGACTGCACAACATTTAATTTGACAGTGTGGCCACAGTAAATTTAGTGCACTTTAGGAAACAGTGTGATAAAAGATAAAACAGTTCATAAATAGTATAACACACACTACTTAACAAATAGCCCATTAGTACACAGGCCCAACTGCCCAAGTTGTATCCAGCCAGAAGCTACCGTGTTTCCCCGAAAATAAGACAGTGTCTTATATTAATTTTTGCTACCAAAGATGCACTAGGCCTTATTTTGAACATTTATTATATTCTGAATAGTTGTCTGGTTATGCTGGTTTGTGATGACAACTAACTGTGAATCCTGCAGGGTAAAAAAATCACAGCTGCATGCTCTGGTGTTCTGTGTGACGGGCATGCTCCCAAATAAAAACTTTGCTAGGTCTTACTTTCGGGGGAGGTCTTATATTTAGCAATTCAGCAAAACCTCTACTAGGTCTTATTTTCGGGGGATGTCTTATTTTCGGGGAAACAGGGTAGCTACCTGATTCTGAAAGAAAATGGGCGACAGTGGACTATTAAGAATAGTTTTATCAGAAGTCTGCATTATAAGAATGAAACAGTGGCCTTTACTCTTAAGATGTTCTTAGTAATTTCTTATTCTCAGCACCTTTTTTTTGCCTGGCATTTCTCTTATTTTTCTGTAAATCCAGCTCAATTGGAACTGGTATCCGTTGGACTATGGCACTTCTGCAGCATCCACAGTTGGCTCAAGGATCAGATGCCTCTTCAATGGCAGTGCACAGCACTTGTCACTGAGCCATTAGGTTGGCCCAATACATCATGCTTGATATTGCATACATATAGCATGTTGCATTTCCTCCAGCATCTTTCCCAGAATAGAGGTATTATTATTTACTAATTTTTGTCAAAGTATGGCTTATGTGAGAGAGAAAAAAAAATGTGCAGAAGGACATCTTTACTAGAAAGGATGGCAAAAAATAATTCCCAGATATAAAATAAACAAAGAAAATACAATTAAGAGCTATCATATCAGAAAAAGTACAATTAATTTCTTGGGAGGTGGCTTATGAATTTGGCATGTCATCCCCACGCAAAACAGAAAAAGGAAAGGGAAAGTAACAAAAACAATCAGTTCAATAAAGCCAAAAAGGTGAATACAAAGGGCAGCTGGAAAGCTATGACTACAAATGCTCGTAGTTTAGGCCACAAAATTCCAGACCTGCAGGCCCTAATGATGGAGGCAGACTTGAACATTGTTGCTGTTACGGAAACCTGGTTCACCGATTCCCATGATTGGGATACAGCCACCCCGGACTGTAACTTGAAAGGAAAGGACAGAGAGGAGAAGACAAGGGGGAGGAGTAGCTCTTTATGTCAAAAATATCATCCAAACAACTGAACTGAAAGGGAATTAGTGTAAAGAAGAAGCATTGTGGACCATTATTTAAAAAAAAAAAAAAAAAGATGGTGCTTCCATTTTTACTGGTGTGATCTACAGGCCACTGACTTCAATGGAAGAACTGGGCAGAGAACTCATTGAAGATATCCAAAAGATGACAAAGAAGGACGAAGTGCTGCTTGTTGGAGATTTTAATCTGCTGGATGTAGACTGGAGTATCCCTTCTGTGGAATCTACGAGAAGCAGAGAGATAGTGGATGCTTTTCAAAAGGCTCTGCTCAAACAAATGGTAATGGAATCTACAAGGCAGGGTGGGATACTCAATCTGGTCCTCATTAATGGTGATAATGTCTCTAATGTTCAGGTAGGAGCTCATCTGAGCACCAGTGATCATCAGACGGTGTGGTTCGATTTTGCAAATAGGATACAGGGAAGTCACACTAAGACCTGAGTTATGAATTTCAAAAATATGGACTTTGTTGAAATGGGGACATACCTGGAAGAAGAACTAGAAGACTGGGTGAAAATGGATGAGGAGAAACAACAGTGGGCCAAGTTAAAAGGAACTATTACAAAGGCAACAAATCTATATGTTAGAAATGTAAACAAGAGTAAGAAGAAAAAGAAACTTATCTGGTTCTCTGAGGTGGCTGAAAAAATAAAGGCAAAAAGAATAGCAGTCAAGAAGTATAAAGGATCCCAAAAAAAAGGAACCCAAGAAGATATATTAAAACTGAGGGAGACGAAGAAAGAAATAAGGAAAACAAAAGGTCAGGTGGAAGAAAGGATGGCCAAAGAGGTAAAGCAAGGAGACAAAACATTTTTCAGATATATCAGTGAAAGAAGAGAGGTCAGAAGTTGTACAGTGAAATTGAAAGGTGAGAAGGAGCAATGTGTAGAGAACAACAAGAAATGGCAAAATATTAAACAAATATTTCAGTTCAGTATTCACTAAAGACAACCTTGGAGAAGGACCATTGCTAATTAACAAGACCATAAATTGGGACGGAGTAGACGAAAATCTCTTTTACAAAAGAGAATGGGAGTATGGGAGGAGCTAGGCAAACTGAAAATGGACAAAGCCACAGGGGCCAGATGAGATACACCTCAGGGTACTGAGAGAGCTCAGAGATGTTCTGGTGGGTCCGCTGAAGGACCTGTTCAATAGATCCATGAAAACAGGAGCGATGCTGCGGGACTGGAGAAGAGCGGTGGCGGTCCTGCTTCACAAGAGTGGTAGCAGAGAGGAGGCTGGAAACTACAGGCCAGTTAGCCTCACCTCAGTGGTTGGAAAATTAATGGAGAAAATTAATGGAGACTCTGTTGAAGAAAAGAGTAGTGAACTATGTACAATCCAGTGGGTTGCTGAACCTGAGGCAGCATGGATTTACCAGGGGAAGGTCCTGTCAGACAAATCTGATTGGTTTTCTTGAGTGGGTGACTAGAGAATTGGATCGAGGAAGAGTGCTTAATGTTATCTGGATTTCAGCAAAGCTTTTGATACTGTCCCACATAGGAGGCTTGTGAATAAAATGAGAAGCTTGGGAGTGAGTGCCAAGATGGTGGCGTGGATTACAAACAGGTTGACTGAAAGGAGACAGAGTGTAATAGTAAATGGAACGTACTCTGAAGAGAAAAGCATGTTAAGTGAAGTGCCACAGGGTTCAGTATTAGGACCGGTTCTGTTCAATATCTTTGTAAGCAACATTGCGGAAGGGATAGAAGATAAAATTTGTCTATTTGTGGATACTAAGATCTGCAATAGAGTGGACATGCCTGAAGGAGTAGAGAGAATGAAAAATAATTTAAGAAAGCTTGAAGAGTGGTCGAAGATTTGGCAGCTGGGATTCAATGCTAAGAAATGTAGAGATTACTTACCTGATAATCTCGTTTTCCTTAGTGTATGCAGATGGACTCAAAACAAGTGGGTATAGTGTGCTCCTGCTAGCAGTTGGAGAAGGATCTGACGTCAGCACGGGGTACATATACCCCCACAGGTGCAGCAACTCAGTAATCTTCCTTGCAAAAGCTTTATGGATATATGTGTGACTGACCGATCAATTAAATGAACAGGATTACCCTGACCGATTGATAGTAGCTGGAGAACGCCAGGGTTCTCAACCGGAAGGCGTCGACACCCGGCAGGGTGGATGCCCTATATAAGAAAGCATGGCTTACCGTGAATCGGTGCATCCCCATGTATACCGGCAGCCGGGCGGGATGCTGAGTCCATCTGCATACACTAAGGAAAACGAGATTATCAGGTAAGTAATCTCTACATTTCCTAGCGTGTAGCAGATGGACTCAAAACAAGTGGGATGTACAAAAGCTACTCCCGGACTGGATGGGAGGCTGCCCGAGGTCCGTTTAGGATTGCCCTCGCAAATGTTGTGACCTCCCTGGACTGGACGTCCAGACGATAGAATCTGGAGAAGGTATGGAGGGAGGACCACGTTGCCGCTTTACATATCTCTGTTGGCGACAGCATCCTAGTTTCTGCCCAGGAGGCCGCTTGCGTTCTCTGCTAGAGTGAGCCTTGACCCGTAGAGGTGGTGGTTTTCCCGCCTCTACGTAGGCCGCCTTGATAACTTCTTTGATCCAGCGGGCGATGGTTGCCCGTGAGGCCGCTTCCCCTTGCTTCTTCCCGCCGTGAAGGACGAACAGGTGGTCCGTCTTTCGTACTGCTTCTGACATTTCCAGGTATCTGGACAGAAGCCTGCCGATGTCGAGATGGCGCAGTATTCGAGCTTCTTCCGACTTCTTCAAACCTTCCGTGGTTGCAAGGATATGGTTTGGTTAAGGTGGAAGTGTGAGACTACTTTGGGTAAGAAGGAAGGAACCGTGCAAAGATGGATACCCTCTGGAGTGATTCCGAGAAACGGATCACGGCAGGACAGCGCTTGTAGCTCTGAGGTGCGGCGTGCTGAGCATACGGCCAGCAGGAACACCATCTTCAAGGTTAACAAACGGAGGGACAGGCCTCGAAGGGGTTGAAGGCAGTCCTGCTAGAAATTCCAAAACTAGGTTGAGGTTCCACAGGGGCACTGGCCACTTCAGTGGCGGGCGAATGTGTTTGACTCCTTTCAGGAAACGTGAAATGTCTGGGTGTGTGGCAATGCTGTTGCCTTCATTCCTGGGACCGTAGCAGGATAGCGCTGCCACCTGAACCTTGATGGAATTGAGGGACAGACCCTTCTGAAGTCCATCTTGCAGGAAATCCAAAATGATAGGGATTTTAGCGGCATGTGGATTGGTGCTGTGAGTGTCGCACCATGCTTCAAATACCCTCCAGATCCTTATATATGTTAGTGATGTGGAGAATTTGCGTGCTCGGAGGAGTGTATCTCTTACCGGCCCCGAGTATCCCCTTTTCTTCAGTCTAGCCCTCTCAATGGCCAGACCGTAAGAGAGAATTGAGCTGGATCCTCGTGGAGGATGGGACCTTGCCGCAGCAGGTCCCTGCGTGGAGGCAGGGGTAGTGGATTCCCTGCCAGCAGTCTTCTCATGTCTGCGTACCAGGGTCTTCTTGGCCAGTCCGGGGCCACTAGAAGAACTAGGCCTCTGTGCCGCTGAATCTTGTGTATAATGGCGCCCAGCAGGGGCCATGGAGGAAAAGCATATAGCAGGATCCCCTGAGGCCATGGCTGTACTAGAGCGTCGATCCCGTGGGAGAGAGGATCTTGTCTGCGACTGAAGTATCTGGGTACTTGACCGTTGGACCTATCCGCTAGTAGGTCCATACCCGGAGTCCCCCACTGATCCACAATCATCTGGAAAGCTGTGGGCGACAGCTGCCATTTCCCCGGGTTTAGGCTTTCTCTGCTGAGGAAATCTGCCGTGGTGTTGTCCTTCCCGGTGACGTGGACGGTGGAAATGTCCTGAAGATTCGCCTCTGCCCAAGCCATCAGGGGGGCTATTTCTAAGGATACCTGTCGGCTTCTGGTTCCGCCCTGTCAGTTGATGTATGCCACCGTGGTGGCGTTGTCCGACATCACTCTGACTGCTCTGTTTCGAAGTCTGTGGGCAAATCGCAGGCATGCTAACCTGACTGCCCGTGCCTCTAGTCGGTTGATGTTCCACCCCGACTCTTCTCTGTTCCACCGCCCTGGGCGGATAGCTCTTCGCAGTGTGCTCCCCAGCTGCTCAGGCTGGCATCTGTAGTGAGCAGGGTCCAGGTTGGGAAGGACATCCTTGACCCCCTTGACAGGAGTCTCTCCAAGGTAGCTGCCAGCGCCGCCCTCTTGAGGGGCGGACAAGGCGATTCCACAAACTTGTCCGGAGGGAGATGAAGGAAGTCCAGGTAATACCCTTCCCGGACAATGGCGAGGACCCACTGGTCCGAAGTAATCACGACCAACCTGCGGTAAAATAGGGTTAGCCTGCCCCCTATGGCTTCTTCCCCCAGATGGGTCGGCTGATTCTCATTGTGGGGTGCGGCCAGGACCCGACCCCGAGCCGGCTCCCCTCTTGTTGTGCCTGGTCCGAAAGGACTGGTTCCTGGTCTGAGAACGAGGTGCTGGTACCGAGCCCTGTAAGGATTGAAGCGTTGAGAGCTTCTACCTCTGGATGGTCTAGGAAAAGGGCGCTGGGTCCTCCTTGACCTGTCTTCCGGTAATGGAGATGCGCCCCATTTATTAGCCAGTTTCTCGAGGTTGCTGCCAAACAGGAGGGATCCCTTAAAGGGCATTCTTGTAAGGTGAGTCTTGGAGGAGGAGTCGGCCGACCAATTTCGTAGCCAGAGGTGTCTTCTGGCTGCCACTGAGGATGACACTCCCTTGGCTGCTGTACGAACTAAGTCAGAGGCAGCGTCAGTGAGGAACGAGAGGGCTGATTCCATTTCTTCTCCCGGGGTGTTGTTCCTGGCTTGTGATAAGCAGGAGCGCGTCACCATGGTGCAGCAGGTCGCAATTCGTAGGGACATGGCTGCCACCTCAAAGGCTTATTTCAGAATGGCGTCCATGCGCCGGTCCATGTGCATCCTTGAGGGCCGCCCCTCCCTCCACCGGAATGGTGGTGCGCTTCACAATTGCGCTAACTATGGCGTCTACCATCGGGCACGCCAGCAGCTCCTTGGTTGCCGGGTCTAGGGGGTACATGCTAGACAAAGCCCGACCCCCTTTGAATGAAGCCTCCGGCGCATTCCACTCCAGATCGATTAACTGCTGTGCTGCTTGTAGAAGAGGAAAATGGGGAGCCATTTGACGCAGGCCCTCTAGCAGGGGGTTCATCCTAGGTTCCCCTGGCCCGGGATAGCCAGCTCCGACAGGCATTGAGAGACCAGGTCTGGAAGATCCTCCTTAGGAAAGAAGCGTCTCATGGTTTGATACGGTTCTATCCCAGAGGGGAGTTCTCCCTCCTCGGGGGGTTCGCCATCTTCCTCGGAGTAATCCGAGTCCCTATAAGTGGGGCTTCCGGGTGGCGGGTGGCCATGCGTAGGTCTTGAGGGTCCCGGGGCAGGGTCATCCGGTACGTATGGGTCCGGTCGGGGATCAGACTGCATCTTGATGAAGGCATGAATCCCCTTGAATAATTCCACCCAGGAGAGCGAAGCAGGTTCTAGCCGTAGGGGCACCAGGTCTGTGGGGATCCCTGGCTGCTCACCGCGGCCTGCTAGGTTCGGGGTGTTCCCTGAGGAACTGGCAGTCAAACTGGGCTGAGACCGGCCCTGGCCTGGAACTCCCAGGGCCTCCTCACATTGGGCACATAGGGAGTCTGCTTCCTCTCTCTGTGTGGCTCTGAGGTGGCATGCTGAGCAGAGGCCTAAAGCTCTTATGCCTGATTCTGGAGGTGCCAGCTCTGCGGCCGCAGGAGCTCTCATACGCTCCATCGCATCTGATCTCCTATCAATGAGCGCCTATGAATGTGCGCCTATCAACGGGCGCCTATCAATGTGCGCCTATGAACGTGCGCCTATGAACATGCAGCAAGTGCGCCTTATCAAGCAATGGGCGCCCAAGTATTCTCGGGCGCCTAACATACGCGCCCGTCGCCCCGCTTAGATCGAGGCGGCGAACCAGGGCAGATGGCGATGGCGAGCAGGCAGGCAAAATGGCAACCTCCTTGGCGGGCTGCCACGTAGGCAGACCCTGCTAGTCCTCGCTCTTCGGAGACCAATAAAGTAAAGATGTACGCCTTACCTGATCTTCAGCGCTTCCCGGCTGCGACCCGGGTGGTCTCCGGCCGCAGGGGGAGAGGGTAAGTACTGTCACCGCTGCGCTCGAGGAAGTGCACCCGCTGCCTCTAAGCCGCGCCCGAACTCGTCTCGCTCGGGGGCTAAGTCCTCACCGGGACCGAGGCTGCCTCTATGCCGCGCCCGAGCCCTTCTCACTCGGGGGCTAGGTCCCTGCCGCGATCCGGCCACCGGACCAAGGCGCTTACCTCCGAGGGACCACGGAAATCACCTCGGGAAACTAACTGGGGGAAGGACCCGAGGGTATCACCACAGGAGTGCGGGGCTCGTCTTCAGGTAGGATTTCTGCTAAGAATTTAGTCGTTATAATTTGGAAAAATGCTCAGCGAGCATAAGGTAGCTCCAAACTGCTTTGGAGACGGAAATTACTGAGTTGCTGCACTTCCTATGGGGGTATATGTACCCCATGCTGACGTCAGATCCGTCTCCAACTGCTAGCACGAGCACACTATACCCACTTGTTTTGAGTCCATCTGCTACACGCCAGGAAATGCCAAGTTTTGCATCTGGGGTACGGTAATTCAAAAGAGCTGTATGTGATGGGGGTGAAAAACTGATGTGCATGGACCAATAGTGTCTGGAGACCTAAGGATGGGAAATCAATGGGACAAGGCGATAAAGCCAGAAGAATGTTGAGCTGCATAGAGAGGAAAAACCAGTAAGAAAAAGGAGGTGATACAGCCCTTGTACAGGTCCTTGGTGAGGCCTCACTTGGAGTACTGTGGTCAGTTCTGGTGTCCGTATCTCAAAAGGGACAGAGAAAGGATAGAGGCAGTCCAGAAGTGAGCAACCAAAATGGTACGGGGTCTGTATGAGAAGACCTATGAGGAGAGCCTGTAGAATCTGAATATGTATCCCTTAACCAATAAGCTTTCATACTATTGATGCAACTCCATCATCGCTCTCTGCTTCAACAGCAAGGGGTAACGGGGAATTGGATTCAAACAGCAACCGAGGGCCCAACTTTTACAGTCTGGAAATCTGTTAGGCATGGGAGAAACCTGCAGAGCGTGCCAGATGCTACCTTGGACTTTCCAGGCAGACTGGATCCCATTTGGTCCTTCTCTACCATCATTTCTATGTTTCTACAGGTATTGCCCTGATATCAATAGCAGCTATGCATCAATATGAACACTATACATAGGAGAAGAGAAAAAAAGAAAAACAGAGCAAAACACAGAGATAAATATACCAGGATAAAGGAGAGGTAATGATAAGAAACTATACTACTGAACTCATAACACCACACTGTCTAGTCCAGGGGTGAGCAAATTGGGAGGGCTTCAGTAGTCCTGAAGTGGGGGGTACATTGGCTGATTAGTGAAGAAAGAGAAAAATGGCTATGCTCTTGAATCTCGGTGCCAAGGAGAAAATACAAGCTCAGGAGGGAGAGACCTGCCAGAACATAGCGACATTATTGTAAGCAAGGCTTAACCATGTGTTTTTCGGTGGACCAGGGAAAGGAGCTGCTTTTTCTGTGGCAGGCCTGGGGGAGCTGCTTACTCTGTGGCAGAACTGGACATAGAAGCAGCCTCTGCGGTGTTTCACAACCCAAGAAGAGCTGCCATCCTCAGGCCTCAGCCCGGGAGGAATTCCTGCTGCTGCCGGATCCCTATCGAGGGAGAGAAATCACAAAAGTTGCCTGCTGGGAGAAAAGAAGTGGTGAGGTAGGGGAGGAGAATGAGCAAAGACGCCAGAGAGAAGGAAGAAGTGGAGGGGAGAGAGAGGGAAAAGGTGAGGTAGGGAGAATAAAGACAAAAAGTGTAAAAAAAAAAAAATTAAATAAGCAAATAAAAAACATGAGAAAATAAAGTTTGTGAAAACTAAGAAAACTACTAAATGAGGGGAAAATAAGAAAAATTAGTGAAGAGAGTAAAATAAATAAATTAAATAAATAAAAGTATTGGATAGGGTGGGATGGAGTTTTTTTCGGTTCCTGAAAAATATTGGCTGGCACCTAAGTTTTTTTTAAAAAATATTTCAGCCTTTACCATTGTGGTATGACTGTGTGTCCAGATTTGGTGTAAAGCGTGTGTAGCTATATTTGTTTGTGTGCTTTAGTCTGTGTGCGATGTGGTCTGTCTGTGTGCCTGTGCCTGATGTGGTTGTCTATGCCTCTCTCTGTGGTGTGTGTCTGTCTGGTATGTTTATGTCTCTGTGCCTGTCTGGATGATGGATTTCTGTCTCTCTATGGGATGTCTGTGTCTGGATATGAGGTAACTATGCCTGTGTTTGTTAGAGTACGAAATAAGGTCACCCAATCAGTTTGGATGTGGGGTAGCTGTGTGTCTGGGTAAGAGGTATCCGTTTCTCTCTGGGTTTGGGGTGCCTGCCTTTTTATTTATTTAAAATCTTTTCTATACCGTCGTTAAGGTAGGTACCATCACAACGGTACCTATCTTAACGACCGTGTGTGCATTTATACATAAGAACATGCCATACTGGGTCAGACCAAGGGTCCGTCAAGCTCTGGAATTTGTTGCCAGAGGATGTGGTTAGTGCAGTTAGTGTAGCTGGGTTCAAAAAAGGTTTGGATAAGTTCTTGGAGGAGAAGTCCATTAACGGCTATTAATCAAGTTGACTTAGGGAATAGCCACTGCTATTAATTGCATCAGTAACATGGGATCTTCTTAGTGTTTGGGTAATTGCCAGGTTCTTGTGGCCTGGTTTGGCCTCTGTTGGAAACAGGATGCTGGGCTTGATGGACCCTTGGTCTGACCCAGCATGGCAATTTCTTATGTTCTTAAGCCCAGCATCCTGTTTCCAACAGTGGCCAATCCAGGCCATAAGAACCTGGCATGTACCCAAAAACTAAAGTCTATTCCATGTTACCATTGCTAGTAATAGCAGTGCCTATTTTCGAAGTCAACGTAATTAATAGCAGGTAATGGACTTCTCCTCCAAGAACTTATCCAATCCTTTTTTAAACACAGCTATACTAACTGCACTAACCACATGGTCTGGCAACAAATTCCAGAGTTTAATTGTGCGTTGAGTGAAAAAGAACTTTCTCTGATTAGTTTTAAATGTGCCACATGCTAACTTCATGGATTGCCCCCTAGTCTTTCTATTATCCGAAAGAGTAAAGAACCGATTCACATCTACCCATTCAAGAACTCTCATGATTTTAAACACCTCTATCAAATCCCCCCTCAGCCGTCTCTTCTCCAAGCTAAAAAGTCCTAACCTCTTTAGTCTTTCCTCATAGGGGAGCTGTTCCATTCCCCTTATTTTGGTAGCCCTTCTCTGTACCTTCTCCATCGCAATTATATCTTTTTTGAGATGCAGCAACCAGAATTGTACACAGTATTCAAGGTGGGGTCTCACCATGGAGCAATACAAAGGCATTATGACATTTTCCGTTTTATTCACCATTCCCTTTCTAATAATTCCCAACATTCTGTTTGCTTTTTTGACTGCTACAGCACACTGAACCGACGATTTCAATGTGTTATCCACTATGATGCCTAGATCTCTTTCTTGGGTAGTAGCACCTAGTAAGGAACCTAACATTGTGTAACTATAGCATGGGTTATTTTTCCCTATATGCATCACCTTGCACTTATCCACATTAAATTTCATCTGCCATTTCGATGCCCAATTTTCCAGTCTCACAAGGTCTTCCTGCAATTTATCACAATCTGCTTGTGATTTAACTACTCTGAACAATTTTGAATCATTTGCAAATTTGAATTACCTCACTCGTCATATTTCTTTCCGGATCATTTATAAATATATTGAAAAGTAAGGGTTCCAATACAGATCCCTGAGGCACTCCACTGTCCACTCCCTTCCACTAAGAAAATTGTCCATTTAATCCTACTCTGTTTCCTGTCTTTTAGCTAGTTTGTAATCCACGAAAGGACATCACCACCTATCCCATGACTTTTTACTTTTCCTAGAAGCCTCTCATGAGGAACTTTGTCAGACGCCTTATGAAAATCCAAGTACACTACATCTACCGGTTCACCTTTATCACATGTTTATTAACTCCAAAATAGTGAAGCAGATTTGTGAGGCAAGACTTGCCTTGGGTAAAGCCATGCTGACTTTGTTCCATTAAACCATGTCTTTCTATATGTTCTGTGATTTTGATGTTTAGAACACTTTCCTGGCACTGAAGTCAGGCTAACCGGTCTGTAGTTTCCCGGATCGCCCCTGGAGCCCTTTTTAAATATTGGGGTTACATTAGGTATCCTCCAGTCTTCAGGTACAATGGATGATTTTAATGATAGGTTACAAATTTTTACTATTAGGTCTGAAATTTTGTTTTTTAGTTCCTTCAGAATTCTGGGGTGTATACTATCCGGTCCAGGTGATTTACTACTCTTCAGTTTGTCAATCAGGTCTACCACATCTTCTAGGTTCACCGTGATTTGGTTCAGTCCATCTGAATCATTACCCATGAAAACCTTCTCCAGGACGGGTACCTCCCCAACATCCTCTTCAGTAAACACCGAAGCAAAGAAATCATTTAATCTTTCTGCGATGGCCTTATCTTCTCTAAGTGCCCCTTTAACCCCTCGATCATCTAACTGTCCAACTGACTCCCTCACAGGCTTTCTGCTTAGGATATATTTTAAAAAGTTTTTACTGTGAGTTTTTGCCTCTACGGCCAACTTCTTTTCAAATTCTCTCTTAGCCTGTCTTATCAATGTCTTACATTTAACTTGCCAACACTTATGGATTATCCTATTTTTGTCTGTTGGATCCTTCTTCCAATCTTTTGGCTAAAATAGCTTCTTTCACCTCCCCTTTTAACCATGCCGGTAATCGTTTTGCCTTTTTTCCACCTTTTTTAATGTGTGGAATAGATCTGGACTGTGCTTCTTGGATGGTATTTTTTTTTTTAAACAATGACCATGCCTCTTGCACACCTTTTACCTTTGTAGCTGCTCCTTTCAGATTTTTTCTAACAATTTTTCTCCTTTTATCAAAGTTTCCCTTTTGAAAGTTTAGCACGAGAGCCGTGGATTTGCTTACTGGCCCCCTTCCAGACATTAATTCAAATTTGATCATATTATTATCACTATTGCCAAGCGGCCCCACCACAGTTACCTTTCTCACCAAATCCTGTGCTCCACAGAGAATTAGATCTAAAATTGCTCCCCCTCTTGTTGGTTCCTGAACCAATTGCTCCATAAAAATGTAATTTATTCCATCCAGGAACTTTATATCTCTAGCATGTATCGATGATACATTTTCCTAGTCAATATTGGGGTAATTGAAGTCCTTTATTACCTCCCATTATTACAGCACTACCTTTTAGCAACTTCGTAAGAAACAAAATGGGGGCTTTCAGCCACTAGTTGGCAGTGTGGCTGCCTGGTGAACACCCTTCACATATATAAATGTGTGTGTGTATATCAAAATATAGTATGATCAGGGAGAAGAGGGATGCAAGATGGCACTATCGGAAGACGTGCTGTGAGGAACTCTGGGTCACCGTTCTCTCCATTTGCGTCTTACCTGATTTCTTAATGGTTGAGCAGAAGGGAAAGCTGCCAGTCTTTTCCCCTTTACATCTGCAATGGACTCTGCTTCACCAGCAATTCCTCAGCTTTTCTAGCCATTTTTGATGTTGGGGGCTGCTCTTGTTGCAGTGGCTCCTGGGGGAGCAATATCGCGGCCTGACACCGACACAGAGGTGTCATTGAGCCCCAACCTTCACTGGCAGTTGACGTGGCAATGTCATTCCTTTGTGCCTCTGACCTGGCGGGTTGTGTCCCAGTAGGAATTGCAGGGGGCAAGATGACACCAGAAGAAACTGAGCAAATCAGCTGGTGGAAGAGTGAGGAGCCAGCAGTTATGTGGAGATAACGGTCATTGTTCTGTGGCTGTTGTTGATCAGTGCTCTCCCGCAGTACGTGTTTCTCCCGTGCCACAGGTTTCCTCCATTTTGTTTGGAGGATTCAGCCTCACTCTCCCAGCCACTAGATCTTCCACTCCCAAACCTTCTCCCCATAATGCTAGATAACATATGGACAGTTCTATCTTCAGTGGAATATATGCTTTTAATGCTTACTAGTAACATTAATCACATGTTCACTTGGACCCAAGTCCAAGAAGGAAACATTGGTGGCCCATACGGACCAGATTGAGAAGCTGGAACAAAGGATAGGAATGTGGTACATCGGAGGATTGAAAACCTGGAGAACTCTGTTAGACATCAATTTACATGTCTTAAATTTCCCTGTGAGTGCCATGATTTCTCCAGTTGAACTTTTCACTTCCTGTATTTGTGATACGTTGGGCATTTCTTCTGGGACCATGACTAAATTAACTAAAGCTTTTTTTTCTGCCTGTTTCACATATTGGGAATAGGAATGGTGATCAAGAGATTCCTCAGTTGACAGCTGAGACTCTGGATGTTTCAGCATTGTTGGAATCTACAACTGTAGATGAGGCTCACCGGGCCACTTTGTTAGTAACATTTGCCTCATTATAGATCCGGAACCTTGTACCACGATTATTTTTTCGTGCTTCTAATCTGTATTTGTGTGTTTAGAGTTTGTATATTTCCTGATTTTTGCAGTGCAACGCAAGATCATTGAAAAATTTCTGGCAATTCGGCAAGAGGTGGCTCCCTTGGGGGCCAGATTTCTGCTTCTGTTTTCTATGTAAATGATTGATTTGTTTTCCTACTGAGAAGTTTATCTATTTTGAGCCTTCACAGTTGCATTGTTTTATTGATTCTGGAAGCACCCAAGATAGGGTTTCCATTGTTTGATAGGTTTTTGGGTATGAAGGTGTACAGTGGGATATCCTTGGATTCTATATTTAGAGCTTAATTAGCTCTTCTAGACTCAGTTTTTTTCCTTTTGTATTCTTTCCTGATTGTTCTCCCTTTATTTTCCCTTGGGTTCCTCCTCAAATATATTGTGGACTTAACTGCAACAATTTATAATTTGTATAATTTGTATTTCATTTATTGTATATTTCTGCATTAGTGTTGTGCAAGTTTAATGCTTGTGTTATAATTTGAAAATATGTAAAAAGTCTAAAAACATGTAATATAATCAATTAATAACATTTGTAAAAAGACTAATTACATAGGCTCTCTAATATAAACTGATTTCGATACAGAATCTGTAGAATTACTTTACCTGTAAAGCAAGAGTTTTCTCATTAGTTTTCCTGTCTGTCTTATGCTAGACTAGTAGACATACCTATAAGAGCCCAAAAATGTTTACTGTAAATTATTTTTAAGAATTTTAAAATTTAATTTTGATATCTTATTTGTTTTAATGTGATGTACTTTATATAATTATGAATGTAAAATGTGTGTCGCCTAGGCATGAGTATAGGCGATTTATAAATTGTGTAAATAAATAGCTTACCTCTAATTCATCTGCCTGTTCTGTGTGCTGTTCTTCATTTCCGTTGCTTTTAGGCAAGTATGTCATTTTTAACCTAAGATTACCTTTAACTCGGGATTTGTGACTGAAAAAGAAGAAAAAAAAACTTATGTGATTTACAGCTCCATCATTTTACACAATATCTATATGCCTGTTGCACCAACTGTATTCACAGTCAGGCAAAGTTGCTTACCTCTACCAAGTATTCTTTGAAGAAAGCAGATCACCAAGTTACATGATTGTGCTTCTGTTGAGATTTCTGGAAAGTGGGATGGGAAACCCTTTCGCTGCCCATGTGTGTTAGTTTCTGTTGCGGCCCCATAGTTCCCCTCTATCCTTTAACTTTGGGAGAACTATAAAGGCGAGGAGAGTTGCCAACTATCCTGATGTTTCTGGACTATACAGATGTTTGGGGTACTGTAGGGAAAAAACAAGGGAGGGCTAAAATGTTTAGAAATATCCTGATTTTAGCCCATCTGTTTAGCATCCAGTTCTCCTCTGTGAGTATATAATACAAAGTGTGCTTTGGTACCTACTCTATATTCAATATGTGCAGGATGTATTTATTTTGTGTCACTTGCATAGACCTCAGTCCATATTTCAATTAGAGGCCTAAAACATTTTATAAAACAGTAGATTGGCCCATGGGCTTGTAAAGGCAAATCTTTTTTGGCTTAAATAATTTCGAGAACTAGTGGTCATGACACAAGGCTCCTAGAGGGTTGACGTGGGAGTAACAGGAAATATTTCTTCATAAAACTGGTAGCAGATGCATCAAACAACCTCTCCAGGGAGGTGGGTAGAAGCAAAAGTAACAATTCAAAAAGCCTAATACATATATAGAGGATCAATAATTGCAAACAAGTGAAGTGGAAGCCAGAGATCAACTGGGTCTATGACACTATAGCATGAATTTAATGCAACACACTAGATGGGTCTTATATAATTCTATAAATTCTGCTCAACCTCTTTTCTGCCCCCAATAGTGGATTCTTCATAGTTAGAAAGGATAAATCTCTAAGACTCTGGGCAATAAGTATATTCTCTTCTTATGAGTGTCAATAAAGACGCTCAACACTGTAGTGGTGCTCCAACAAACTCTACTGAATAATTAGTTCAAATATGAACAGTATGGTACTTGATACAAGTCTCTCAGCAAATATCCAGAAAACAATTTCAAATATTAAATCTGTGAATCTGTGGTTCTTTCCTTCTCTAATGTTGCCCCACTAAAGCTGTAGCAATAGGGTCCTGTTTTTGGTGATTTGCAATCTATCATTTAAAACAGCCATGGTATCAGAAGACTAAAGGGTGACCAATGTGATGCCAATTTTTAAAAAGGGTTCCGGGGTAACCCAGGAAACCATAGACTGGTGAGCCTGTCAGTGGCATACCAAGGGTCTCTGGCACCCGAGGGCCAATGTATTTGTGTGCCTCTCCAGCACCCCCCTATCCTTCTTAAGGTCACAGAATAGACAGAAGAATTTTGGGGAAGGGGAGCAAGCCAAAATGACATTTCATCATATCACACCCACCTCCATTACATGGCCCCCTACTTTAAAATTGGCTATAAAAAAAAAAGGCTCAATAAAAAAGTCCCAAGGGTCTTCTGCATAATTTAAAAAAGCTGGCTAGTTTCATCCTTCTAGTAAAATTACTATTAAAATTATTTGATGGCCTCATTCAACTAATTCTATATGGCTATGACAGTGAAGTCTGGAATATATACAAAAAGGGACAGAATGTCAATATAAAACCCTCACCTCCAGTTCTTTACACATTGTGAATCCACAGAAATTCCCAAAACAATGGAGCTTGGATGTTTCCCTCACAGCTCATCATACAAAAAAATTATATTTTCAAATTCTGGTGTCACCTCACAAACGCCTTCCACTGTCAGACATACTGTGAAGTTACACCAAACCCCTCAAAAGACACTCAAAAGCTATACAGCAAACCTATCATAACAGTAGTAACACCAAGGAATCAAACAAGAACCCTTCCTGTGAAAAAGCACAGGTAGCTATTATAACTGGGTCCCAGAATACCAATACAAAACCTACTGGGGAAATTAAACAAACCCAATGACTTTAGATCCCTAAGACCCTACATGCAAGCAGAATCTCTCACCTTGATCACATGTGCAGAGCAGAGACAGACCCTCAGCAAACACAGAATAAAGGATCACAAATTAGAACCAGCAATATACAGACAAAAACTGAAAGAGAAACCCCAGGAAGACAGAGTCTGTGTGTAACAATGGAAAAACAGAACCACTATTCCTCATAAAACAAATGCAATCAAGAAACAAAGCACCAATTATAACAGTAGAATCATACTAATAAAAGAACATTTCAAAACTGATAAATAGAATAACATTTTTTAAAATCATATACATTTTTTAAAATTTCCCAAGCACCAATAAAATATTTCAAAACAGCAGACATCAAATAACAGCCAATAATTACAACTAGTAGGGATTTTAAAAAACCTCCTGCTGTCCATACCAGGGAACTCTTGATTTCCAGTCACCCTGAGACTGTCGGGGATTGGTGGGCTATGGCACTGCTTCTTCCTCTGTGCAGGCCCTGCGGTATTAAAATTTTGCGGGACTTCCAGTTCCTCCATGCTACTCTTGCACATTCTCAAAGATAAAAGCAAGTTTGCTTACCGTAAACGATGTTTCCGTAGATAGCAGGATGAATTAGCCATGCTGTCATGGGATCTGTCAATCAGGCCCGGGAGGCGGAGCTTGCCAAAGCAGAGAACAGAGCTTTGCTCTCTGCGGCTGCGCGTGTGTTCCCGCGCAGGAAAGTAACGGAATCTCATCAGTCTGTAATTAAGCTGTAGTGTAGTCGAAGACTAGGTGACTGCCAGGGAGGAGGGTGGGTCAGCATGGCTAATTCATCCTGCTATCTACGGAAACATCGTTTACGGTAAGCAAACCTGCTTTTTCCCGTCGATAGCAGGGCTGAATTAGCCATGCTGTCATGGGAGTCCCAAGCTCCCGATCACGTCGTTTATGATATATATGTTTGGACGTGATCTTTGACAGTGTGGCAGTCACCGTGGACAGGAGGATAGAGATTGCAGTATTGCTTGCCCTATCTTCGCATCAGTGGCTGTTTGCTGGTCAAGGCAGTAATGAGATGTGAAGGTATGCAGTGATGACCATGTAGCTGCCTTGCAAATGTCTATGGGTTGCACATTCTTCAGGTGTGCTAAGGAGGTTGCTACTGCTCTAACTTGGTGAGCTTTAGGAGTAGACTGTAAATGTAAATTCTGTTTGTCGTAGCAGAATTTTATGCACTGCGCTATCCAACTGGAGATGGTGTGTTTAGCCACTGGTAGTCCAGATGCCTTTGGGTCAAAGGAGACAAAGAGTTGAGAAACTCGGGAGTCCGAATTCGTTCTGTCTTTGTAGTGTATTAAAGCTCTCTTACAATCCAGTGTGTGCAGTAGCTTTTCCCTATCGTTTGCATGCGGTTTAGGGAAAAAAGTTGGTACTTCCATTGTCTGATTGAGATGGAATGGGGTAACTACTTTGGGTAGGAAGGACGGGTGAGTCCGTAGAACTACCTTCTGGTAATGAAATTGCAAGTATGGAGGATAATGGATCAAAGCTTGTAACTCGCTAACTCTTCGTGCTGATGTTACTGCAACCAGGAATACCACCTTCCAGGTGAGGTATTTAATGTGTGCCAAGTCCATGGGTTCAAAGGGATAAAGCATGAGCTGTTCCAGAACTGTGTTGAGGTTCCATGGAACTGGAGGTTTGGATATCGGAGGAAGAATGTGTGTTAAACCCTTCATGAAACGAGTCAGTAATGGGTGATTGGATATAGGAATGTCATTGATTGGTCTATGATAGGCGCCTATGGCGCTGAGGTGAACTCTAATGGATGATGTTGCTAGACCAGCTACATATAGTGTATGAAGATAATCAATGAGCAATCCCGGGGAACAGTCCAATGGTGGTACACCTTTGGAAGTGCACCAGGCAGAGTAGCGTTTCCATTTATAGCTATAATTTTTCCTGGTTGAGAGTTTTGATTGTAACAAAATGAATTGTGCTGAAGTGGAAACTCCTTGTTCTGTCAGAAGGAGCCTTTCAATCTCCAAGCTGTCAAGTGTAGAGATGAGTGTAGCGGGTGTAGGAGTATTCCTTGATCTTGGCTGAGAAGATCTTGACAATTCGGTAATAGAATTGGATCCTTGATGGATAGTCGAAGCAGGAAACTGTACCATGGCTGCCTCGGCCAGGCCGGGGCTATGAGTATCAGTTGAGCTTTGTCCGCTATACACTTCTGAATTGTTCTTGTTATGAGAGGTATGGGAGGGAAAGGCATAGAGAAGGCCTGTCGTCCACGGAATGAGGAAGGCATCTTGGGCGATCCTGAATTGGCTTGGTTGTATGGAGCAGAAGTTGGGAACCTGTGCATTGGTCTCTGTTGCAAAGAGATCTATCGAAGGTGTTCCCCACTGCAGAAATATGTCCTGGACTAGTTCTGTATTGAGTGTCCATTCGTGAGGATAAAAGATGCGGCTTAGTCTGTCCGCTCTTGTGTTGCAATTCCATGTAGGTAAGTTGCTTGGAGATGTATGCAATTCTTGTGAGCGTGTTCGAAGATTGTCAGGGTCTCCTTGCAGAGGGACCATGAACTGGACCCTCCTTGTTTGTTGATGTAAAACATCGCTACTTGGTTGTCTGTGTAGATCATGACCCTGCGCCCTTTCAGGTGGTCTTTGAAGACTCGCAGTGCATTGCGAATCGCTCTGAGTTCCAGTAGATTTATTTGTAGATTCTGTTCTGAGATCGTCCATAACCCTTGGGTTTCGTAAATCTCGAGGTGTGCACCCCATTCCCTTGCGAGACACATCTGTGGTTAGGACTGCATTGTGAGGAGGGGGGGCTGAACAATGCTCCTTTGGACAGGGTGGAATCTAGGAGCCACCATGCTATATCTTTTTTCATTTCTGCGGTCAGCGATACCTTCTGCGTCAATGGTTGTGAATGCTGTTTCCATTGGCGCTTTAGACCCCATTGTAGGCGTCTCATGTGTAACCTGGTGTTGAGAACCGTGAAGTTCGCCGCTGCCATGTGGCCCAGAATTACCAAGACTTGTCTTGCCGACGGCCTCTGAGTATGTTTCAAGGTGTGTAGAAGTTGACAGAAATGTGTATGTGTTGCGCGCGGTGGTTTCTTCTGCGCCATGCGCACCGGAAGCGCTAGGTTGTGCGCAGATGCCTTTCTCGGCGCCGATGTTTTGTTATGCGCAGAGGGCGCCGTAGTCCCGGAAGTTATCGGCGCCGAGGTTTCCTTCTCTGATGAGGTATGTTGCGGCTCTACAGGCTCTGAGGATTTCTGAGAATCCATTGGCCTTCGTTTTTTTGTGCTTCCCTTCCCTCCCAGAGTAGAGGATTTAGGATCCAGCGACAAAGTTCTTTTCCTTGATGGAGCCGATAAAGTTAGCGGGCCAGGCGATGAATGAGCCTCCGACGGATCTCTTGAGGCAAAAAGTTCCTGAAGCCTATACGCCCTTTGTTTTAATGCTCTAGGTGACATCTTAGAGCAGAATTCACAATCCTCTCGATTGTGATGTGGTCCGAGACATTTGTAACATCGGTCGTGTCCGTCCGAGACCGACATTACTTTACCACAAGGACAGGGTTTAAACCCCGGTTTTGACATTTTAATTCTTTCTTTAAACACTGAGGAGAGATCAGCTCTGCGTGCGATCCCGCTTGCGGAAAAAACAGACTGAGGAGATTCCGTTACTTTCCTGCGCGGGAACACACGCGCAGCCGCAGAGAGCAAAGCTCTGTTCTCTGCTTTGGCAAGCTCCGCCTCCCGGGCCTGATTGACAGATCCCATGACAGCATGGCTAATTCAGACCTGCTATCGACGGGAAACATATATATGCCAATCACTAAAAATTCAAGTTTATTTATTTATTTTTACCATTGCTGTCTGATCTTAGTTTTCTAATCGGTTGGTCCCATGCTCCCTCCCCCCCCCCCCCCCCCCCCCCCCCCCCCACATTCCCTTTTTTGGTCTTTTGCCAATTCTTTTTACAGGGTCTCATTTTTTTCTGTTTCTTCTCTCTCTATCTGCCTTCTTCCTTTCCTCCATCAAACACACACAGGCTCTCATTCTCACATGCTGTCTTCTCTCTCACACACACATTCAGGCTCTAACATACTGTCACACACACTGGCTCTTTTTCACATGCTGTCTCAGTCACACATACACAGGCTGTCATTCTCACACACACACACACAGGGCCTCAGCCTCTCTCTCACCTCTGGGTCTCCTCTCCGAGAGTTGCTATGGGATGGGCTCCGCGGTGGCCCCGATATTCTCAGGCTGCAGCAACGTGGGATCCGAAGTCCAATGTGGTGTCACCCGAGGTCTCCATGGCTTGTCCTCGTTTTCCTTTCCCTTCTCGCATGAATGTTTTTGCCCTCAGTGAGTTACCGACCGCCCCCTAGCCTACAACTTTCCACCATTCAGGGGCTTCCCTGCTCCGTTACTCTTACCAATACATATACTCCCAGTACTTACTGGCCTGCTATCAGGCCTCCTCTTCTCTGGCCACCACGAGGTGGGATCCACAATGGCCCTGCCACAGACGCTGTTCCTCTTCTGCACATGGGCCAATGCTCCTCCCCTCCTTCCTGCCTACAGGGCTCTGGCAATGTTTTTCTTCAAGGGCCGCACAGGCAGGAAGGAGAAGGAGCACCTGGAGGTTTGGAGGTGCCTTGTTTTTCTTCAGGCTATGGTGGGATGAGCTCCACTCACCCCACTGATATTCCTACTGTGCATGGCCACACACACAGTTTAGAGGGAACAGTGGCCAGCACACAAGATAGGAAGGGTACACTTCTCTGCTCAGCCGCTGGTAAGATGAAGTCCACTGAAGGCCACATGGCCTGTCTTCCTGTTTTTCAGTCGCCAGTGAGATGGCGATCCACCAGCAGCTGCATGAGCCTCCTTATGTCCACCATCAGTGCCCCCCTATAGACCTGCGTCCAGGGCATTGGCCCCCCCCCCCCCATGGTTTGCCACTAGAGCCTGTTGCCTGTACCGGGCAAAATGGTCAAAATTCTTCTTATAAAGCAAAATTACTGACCAATTGCCTTAGGTACATTAATATTACATAGGAATATATTTGCAGTTCATTGTAAATTGATTTAGATTAACTATGTCTTTGTTTAAATGGGGATAATTATATAATTATTTCAATGTTAAACTGCATCCTATTGTATGTTGCCTAAATTTTGCCTGTAATTATGGTAAATCTTATAAATAAATAAATAAATAATTACTGACCACAAACAGCCATGGCTTAAATAGGGGGAGAGTCAACATGGGTTTTATAAAGGGAAGTTTTGCTTAACCAATTTACAAGGTTTTTTTGGGGGGTTTTTTTTTGAGGGTGTAAAACATGTGGACAAAGGTGAGCTGGTTGATATAGTATATCTGGAATTTCAGAAGGCTTTTGACAAAGTCCCTCACGAGATACTCTTCAGGAAATTGGGAGGTCATAGGATCAGAGGCAGAGTCCTATTGTGGATTAGTAATTGGATAAAAGACAGGAAACAGCGGGTAGAACTAAATGTTCAGTTTCCTGAATGGAGAAAGGTTGTTAGTGGTGTGGCCAAGGTGTCTGTATTAGGATCTATGCTATTTAGCATATTCATAAATGATCTGGAGAAAAGAAAGAGGAGTGAGGTGACCAAATTTGTAGATGACACAAAATTGTTTTAAGTTGTTAAACGGCAGTGGATTGTGAAGAACTGCAGAAGAACCTTGTGAGATTAGGAGTCAGGGCTTCTAAATGGCAGATGCAATTTAATGTGAACAAGTGCAAAGTAATGCACACAAGGTAAAATAATCCTAACTACAATGCTGGGTTTCTTGTTAGGAGTCACCACCAAGGAAATGTACCTCTGAGTCCTTGTGGACAATATCTTGAAATCTTTGGCTCAGTGTGTGGTGGCAGTCAAAAGGCAAATATAATGTTAGGAACTATTTGGAAAGGAATAAAGATCAAAACTGAGAATATCATAATGCCTTTCTATAGATCCATGGTGCAACTGCATCTCGAGTATTGTGGCAGTTCTGGTCACCCCATCTCAAAAAAGACATAGCAGACATAGAAAAGGCCCAGAGAAGGGCGACAAAAATGATAAAGGGAATGGAAAAGCTCCCTTACGGAGAAAGGCAAGATAGATTAGGGCTCTTCAGTTCGGAAAAGATGACAAAGGGATATGATTGAAATGTATAAAATCATGAATGGGGTGGAATGGGTAAATAGGGAATGGTTAATTATTCTTTTAAACACCACTAGGACTAGGGGCCACTCCATGAAACTAGCAACCAACAGATTTAAAACAAATTATAAGAAGTATTTTTTCACTCAGCATATAATCAAGCTATGGAATCTGTTGCCGGAGTATGTGGTCAAGCCTTCTAATATAGTTGGGTTCAAAAGAGGATTGGACAAATTCCTGAAGGAAAAGTCCATAAACAGTTATTAGCCAGGTATACTTAGGAAATTCAGAGCATATCCCTGGGAATGTGATACAAGAAATAGATAATTATTAGGGATTTGAAAGATAGATGTGACCCGGACTGGCCACCATCGGAGACAGAATGCTAGGCTCAATGAACCTTGGTCTGATTCAGCGTGGCACTTCTTATGTTCTTAAGTCCTTCTATCACAATTTGGGTTCTCCTCTATAATACCAGGCATCCACTGCTCAATCCTGAAATTTCCATTTCTCTCGTCCCTATGGGCACCACCTTAACTATTTATTTATTTATTTATAGATTCTTTTATACCGCAGTACGTATAGACATACATCACCTCGGTTTACAGTGAAACAATAAATTAGCAACAGGCTATTTGTGAACATCACTATTTGTGAACATCAGTAAGGCAGCTCAATTCTTCTTCTCCTTCTGGTTGAAGTACCAGCTGGTATCCACTCCTTTTTATTTATTTATTTATTTATATTTAAAAGCATTTATATACCGTTTTTTAAAAATAAATTTTTGTCAAAAACGGTTCACAAAGATAAAAATAAAACATAAAATAATCAAAATAAAATGGAATTTTTAAAATTTTACATAAAATAGTCAATGGCTAGTCAGAGTGCTAGCATTAGGCTTTTATAAATAAAAAGGGTTTTTTGTTGTTTTTTTTTTGCTGCCGTGGGGCTTATTATTTTGGGGGAATGGATAGGTAGAGAGTGTGAAATATAGAGGTTGTATGATATTATAAGGGGAGGGAAAGGATGTATTGATTAAAGAAAATAAGAGGTGAGAGTTATGGAGAGAATGAGTATGTTTTGTAATTATAAATTGTAGAAGGTGAGAGTAATGGAGGGTGGAAGTAACTTTGTAAATGTAAATTGGGTATTGGTAACAGTTTAGTTAGATGAGGTATTAAATGCAAGTTGGAAGAGGTAGGTTTTGAGAGATTTTTTGAAATGAGAGGGATTGGATATTGAACGGAGATGGTTTGGTAGAGAATTCCAGAGTATTGGTCCGGCTATTGAAAAGGCTCTCTTTCTGGTGAGATCTAGTCTGGCTTGTTTGGGAGAAGGGATATCTAGTAGATTTTGATTAAGTGATCTTAAATGTCGTGTTGGTTTGTAGATGCGTAGTATTGAGCAGAGCCAGGTGGATGTATGATTATGAATTAAGCTATGAATAATGGAAAGAATTTTATATTTTATTCTGAACTTTATGGGTAGCCAATGTAAAGATTGTAAAATAGGAATAATATGGTGGCGTGGAGAGGTTCTGGTTAATGTCCGGGCTGCAGTATTTTGAATCAGTTGAAGTGGGTAAAGTGAAGAGTCTGGCAATACTAGGAAAAGAGCATTACAGTAATCTAGACCGGAGAAGATTAAAGATTGAAGAATGGTTCTGTAGTCTTGGTAGAAGAGTAGAGGGCGGAGATGTTTTAAAAGTCGTAGTTTGTAGAATGATTTTTTTGTGAGTGAAGAGATATGTTGTTTTAAGGAAAGATCTGAGTTTATGTTTACACCAAGGCTTATGGCAGAACGTGTTATGGGAATAGTGACGTTATTGATTGTCAGATGTGATGGTGGACCTAGTGAAGAGTCGGAGATAGAGGATAAATGTATAAGTTCAGTTTTTGCCGGATTTAGTTTTAGTTTTGCCCAACTGCTGGATTGGCAAAGGAATCCATTGGCCTGAGGCACCTGGCTGCCTTGAAAAACACAAAATTGTCTTGGGTAGGAAGGATAGATGAAAACTCCCTCACAGCAAAAATTATGCACAGAGTACATAAAAAAAAAAAAAAATTACAGCGATGGATGCGAGTTGGAAACAAATCTTTTACCTTAGATTCTTTGACCAAGGCTTTGCAAACTAGAGGGAACTAAAAAAAAAAAAAAAAAAAAAGAAGTTCTACTTCTCAAATTCAAGCCAAAAAAATTCACAGATACTAGGGTTCACTTGCTCATATACAAGCAGGACTGATGCTTCTATTAGGCAACCTAGGTGGTCGCCCAAATCATCACACCTTGTGGAGTAGGGGGGGGGCACCAAACTCCTGGGAGGAGACTGAAGTCCAACACCGGATGCCATCCCACTGGCAACTGAAGAACACAGAAGCAGCTGCCACCACTAGATGAATCTTAGAAGTGGGGGTGCAAGACCAATGGTTGCCTAGAGCAGAGGTGGGCAAACTACAACCAATGGGCCAAATATGGCCCATCCTTATTTTCCTTCTGTCCTGTCAAGCCTTTTACAAATAGCATTAGGTGTGGCCTGCTGAGTATTTCCTACACCTGACCTGAAAAGGCCCAGTGATTAGCTGCCACAGATTCCATCCTGAGACGAAGAAGAATAGGTCCTGCATCTACCAGGCAAAAGATGCAAGGAGAAGGCCTGCAGCAGTGAGGCCGCCATAGATCCCATCCTGCAGTGCTGAAGAGGACTTGCATCTCCCCAGTAGCACAAGAAGGCCTGCTGCAGTGAGGCCACCATGGATCCCATCCCGTTGCAGTGGCGGCAAAGATGAACTGAGGTGAGAGCTTGTCTGAAGGAGGAGCAGGGCAGAAACAGGAAGGAGCTCTACTAGAACCAGATGAAGAGACAGAGGAGATGGAAGTGGAGGGTTTGAGCAGTCTGAGGAAAAGAAGAGCCAACGGACTTGTAAGACAAGTGGTGGAGGCCCCTCTCCAGAAGAGGACACACTCATGGAGACTACAGGAGCTTTAAATGAACACTGCCATGGGGTGGATGTAGTTGCAGCCATACTGAAAGGGGAAGCACAAACCCCAACTGCAGACTACAGTAGGAGGTGGCAGTAGGGCCTGGTTCCCTAAGAACCAGGCCCATAGAGAGCAGCCAAGCTTAAACTGTGCAGGAAGCAGCTGTGAGCAGCGTGCAGGAGGATTATTCTTATTGTCTGAGTTTGAGACTAATGTGGTTTGATAAAGTAAAGCTATAGAGACTTTAAACTATAGGATAACCTGAGACTATGTGTGCTTAAGTCCAACTCACCAAATAGGGTGAGAGGATTTGAACCTATCGCTGCGACACCCTGGAAGGAACAGAGAAAAATATAGGCAACAGACACTGGAGTACCTGGCCTGGAAAGCCTCTGAGGGTGGAACTGGGTAAGCTGCAAGGAAGAGTTGGGCAGTGGAACTGTGGAAAAGCACCCCCCAGAGTCTTAATCAGTGGTTCCATTTTTTATGTAACAGAATTCCAGCCATATTGCTACTGGGAGAGTGGCCAGTGGCATGAACCCGTGATACAGTGAAAAACGTAGGAGGCATTAAACAGTTTTTGCATAGAAAAGAGACGTGATCTCACATCAGAAGGCAAACCTCCTCTACTTAAACCCATAATATATTCTAGTGCAGGGGTGGGCAATTCCGGTCCTCGAGAGCTGCAAACCAGTCGGGTTTTCAGGATATCCTTAATGAATATGCATGAGAGAGACCTGCATACACACTGCCTCAGTGGTATGCAAATCTATTTCATGCATATTCATTAGGGGTATCCTGAAAACCCGACTGGTTTGCAGCCCTCGAGGACTGGACTTGCCCACCCCTGTTCTAGTGGATGCTTTTCAAGAAGCCATGAGGACATCAGAGCATCCTATAGCAAATTATTTTAATATCAACATCCAGGCTGGGTGCATAGAGAGAGGAATGCTGGGCTGCATAGAGAGAGGAATATCGAGTAAGAAAAGGGAAGTGATTATTCCCTTGTACAGGTCCTTGGTGAGGCCTCACCTGGAGTACTGTGTTCAGTTCTGGAGACCGTATCTACAAAAAGACAAAGACAAGATGGAAGCGGTACAGAGAAGGGCAACCAGGAAGGTGGAGGATCTTCATCGCATGACGTACGAGGAGAGATTGAAGAATCTAAATATGTACACCCTGAAGGAAAGGAGGAGCAGAGGTGATATGATACAGACTTTCAGATACTTGAAAGGTTTTAATGATCCAAAGGCAACAACAAACCTTTACCATAAGAAAAAAATCAGCAGAACCAGGGGTCACGATTTGAAGCTCCAGGGAGGAAGATTCAGAACCAATGTCAGGAAGTATTTCTTCACGGAGAGGGTGGTGGATGCCTGGAATGCCCTTCCGGAGGAAGTGGTGAAGACCAGAACTGTGAAGGACTTCAAAGGGGCGTGGGATAAACACTGAGGATCCATAAAGTCAAGAGGCCGCCAATGAAGAGTAGGTGACTCGCCAGAATGATGGCTACTGCCTGGAGACAATACCCTTATTCAATAAACATACACATGGTTACTGTGACTCCAACATCACTCTAAGCTTCAACAGCAAGAGGAAATGTGGAAAAAAGGATTTGCACTCTCAAAGACGGGAGTAGCTGGCTTGTTACGGCGGTTACTACCCCAAACCAAATATCCAAATTACTACCTCCACCTTCCTCTATTCCTGATGCCTTTCAACTAGCTTGATCACTCCATTCTTATACTTCACTTTCAATGCATATCCAGCATAGTTCTCTGCTTCAACAGCAGGGGAGAAGAAAAACTGTTACTTCACACATCCAGCAGAGCTCTCTGCTTAAACGGCAGGGGAGAAGAAAAACTGATACTTCACGCATATCCAGCATAACTTCAACAGCAGGGGAGAAGAAAAAAGTATTCACACTCACAAAGCGGGGAGTAGCTGGCTTGTTATGGCGGTTACTACCCCAAACCAAATGTGCCTGATACTTCACTTTCGATGCATATCCAGCATAGCTCTCTGCTTCAACGGCAGGGGAGAAGAAAAAAACTGATACCTCACGCATATCCAGCATAGCTCCCTGCTTCAACGGCAGGGGAGAAGATAAACAACCAATAAGGGCTGTATAACATAATCTGGGTAAAAACAAATAAGCATGGGTGTAGCTTGCTTATTGCGGCGGTTACTACCCCTACTACCTCTAACTAATCAAGCTAGATATTTCACTTGGATGCAGCTCCATCACCGCTCTCTACATTAATGGCGGGGGTGGAAGGGAATTAGAACCAAGAGCTAAGAGAAACAGATAAGTATGAGAGAAAAAATGAGGGAAGCTTGCTGGGCAGACTGGATGGGCCATTTGGTCTTCTTCTGCCGTCATTTCTATGTTTCTATGTTTCTATGTTTCAGGCTGCAAGAGCTAGAGAATGGAAGCTGGGATGAAATGGTATTTCTGGATTTTGCATTATCAGGATTGGAGAATTCCCCAACAAAACTGGCTTTCTGATGGAGAACTCCTGAAGCAGCAGGAACCAAACTTGTCTAAGTCAAGAAGGAGCTATTAAGTTTCATAGTTCTCTGTTTTATTAAGGTATTTGCAACCAGGGGTGCTGGAAAATATACATACAGAAGACAGATTCCTCATTGAAGACATAAGGCTTCTGACACTAGTCTTATCCTTTCCTGGAACAAAAGATGTGGATCTTCCTATTCAGAGAGGTTGCAACAAATTTTCTCTTGGGTATTTCTCATTCGAGAAACATCTTGTTCACCACATTCTGATTTAGGGACCACTTGTAGTGGTCCAGGATCCAGCTAAGCTTATCTGTCAAGATGTTTTTTCTTCCTGCTAGGTATGTGATCTTCCTGTGAAATATGGCCCAGTTCCACACTCTGAGTGTCTCTCAACTTAAGAGGAAGCCTGTTCTTCCCCACTTGCTCAGATAGAACATGGAAAACCAGATAGTCTGTAAAAGAAATCTTATTGATCACCACATCTCTGAAAGTCCTTAGAGCATTCATTATAGTCCTTAGTTATAGGAAATTAATGAACAACACTTTAACCTGGCAGACCAAGGATCCTAGGTATGACGTCCTTGAATAAGAACACCAGATGCCTCCAGTAAAAGTTGGAGGCATCTGGTGTCAGAACAATGTGAGGAGGAATTTAGAAGGCTAATCCTTTGGCCAAATTGGAATGGAAGAGCCAACAAGGCAAAGAATCACTAAGTTGTTCTGTGACTGTCATGTGTTCCTTTAGCTTGAGTGGCTTGATTCTACTGGGACTTTAAGGTTCACTGGGAGATATGTCATGGAGTAATAAACTGTAGATGGCATGTGGTCCAAAATACCCAGCATGTGCTAGGGTAATGTCTACTGACTCTGAAAAGCTCCCTTCACCGTGAATATTAATGGTTGTCATGTTGATGGGGGGGGGGGGGGGGGAGGCTTTTGTTTGAGTCATGTTTAGTAGAGCCCCGATGAATTCAAAATGAAATGACAAATAAATTGAATTTTGGGTAAATTTATAACAAACCCTAGTAACTTCAACAGAGATTTGTTTGCTTCTGTGAAATGTGCTCTTGACCAGCCAGTTGTCCAAATAGGGGGAACACATGAACACCCAGTTTGCACAGAAACGCTGAGATGACTGCTAGGCATTTCATAAACTGAAGTAGTATCAACTTTAAGCCAAAAAGAGTAGTGGAGGTGATGTTTCCCTATTACAAATCTGAGATGCTTCCTTCAGTTGGGATGTATTTCTATATGGGTTTATGCATCCTTGAGATCTAGTGATTATAGTCAATCTTCTTTGTTTAGAAGGAAACTCATGGTATAAACTCAAAATCCCTTGGGCTTCAGATGTTTCAGCAGGTATTAATTCATTCTCAGATTTGGAACAGCAAAGTTGCTTACCTGTAACAGGTGTTCTCACAGGACAGCAGGATGTTAGTCCTCACATATGGGTGACATCATCAGGATGGAGCCCAATCACAGAAAACTTCTGTCAAAGTTTCTAGAACTTTGACTGGCACCTACTGGGCATGCCCAGCATAGCACCAACCCTGCATCCAGCAGGGGTCCCCCTTCAGTCTCGTCTTATAGTAAAAGTACATGCGAAAAATAAGAAATGTAACGAACCCAACACCGCGGGGTGGCGGGCGGGTTTCGTGAGGACTAACATCCTGCTGTCCTGTGAGAACACCTGTTATAGGTAAGCAACTCTGCTTTCTCACAGGACAAGCAGGATGGTAGTCCTCACATATGGATGAGTACCGCGCTGAGGATGCCCGAGCAATGCACCAAATGTACCCAAAGACATGCAACAGGCACAACTGGGGTGGAATTTGGTAGAGGGCAACCTGAACCCTAACGGGTTGACGGAAGGATGTTGGCACCTCAGTTCGCAAATAAGTTGCGTAGCACAGACTGACCAAAGATGAAATCTTGTCTGCCAGCCTTGTCTAAACAGTAATGGGCTCCAAAGGTGTGGAGAGAGCTCCAGGTAGCAGCCTTACAGATGTCAGCAAGTGGCACCGAGCATAGGTGCGCTACTGATGTTGCCATGGCCCTGATAGAGTGTGCCTTGACACGGTCTTGAAGCAGAATGCCTGCCTGCTGATAGAAAAAGGAAATACAGTCCGCTAACCAGGAGGAGAGAGAATGCTTACCCACGGGTTTACCCAATTTGATGGAATTGAAGGAAACAAACAATTGAGTGGATTTTCTGTGGCCAGCTGTACGGTCTAGCTAGAATGCTAGAGCACGTTTACAGTCAAGGTTATGCACAGAGCCTGTTCTCCTGGATTTGAATGGGGCCTGGGAAAGAAGGTGGGTAGTATAATGAATTGATTGATATGAAACTCCGATACTACCTTAGGCAAAAACTTAGGGTGAGTGCGGAATACTACCCTATCATGCAGACGTTTAGTGTACGGCGGGTAGGTGACTAAGGCCTGTAACTCAATAACTCTGCGAACGGATGTGATCGCCAAAAGAAAAATCACTTTCCAAGTGAGATAGCGGAGATCACAGGATTGGAGAGGCTCAAATGGTGGTTTAATGAGCTGCCCCCAAACCATGTTGAGGTCCCAGGAAGGGGCCGGAGGGCACAGTGGAGGTTTAAGGTGGAGCAAGCCCTTCAAAAAGCGTGTTACAAGGGGTTGTACTGAAATAGGTACATCCCCAACACCTTTATGGAAGGCGGCTACCGCACTGACATGTACCCTGATAGATGAAGTTTTGAGGCCTGACTGACAGGTGCCAGAGATAGTCCAGAAACTTTGGTGTAGAACAAGTGAAGGGATCGACGGACATGGAAGCACATCACACTGTAAACCTGTTCTACTTGTAACGGTAAGAACATAAGAAAATGCCATACTGGGTCAGACCAAGGGTCCATCAAGCCCAGCATCCTGTTTCCAACAGTGGCCAAACCAGGACATAAGAACCTGGCAAGTACACAAAAACTAAGTCTATTCCAAGTTACCATTGCTAATGGCAGTGGCTATTCTCTAAGTGAACTTAATAGCAGGTAATGGACTTCTCCTCCAAGAACTTATCCAATCCTTTTTTAAACACAGCTATACTAACTGCACTAACCACATCCTCTGGCAACAAATTCCAGAGTTTAATTGTGCGTTGAGTAAAAAAGAACTTTCTCCGATTAGTTTTAAATGTGCCCCATGCTAACGTCATTGAGTGCCCCCTAGTCTTTCTACTATCCGAAAGAGTAAATAACCGATTCACATCTACCTGTTCTAGACTTGGATTGGCCACTGTTGGAAACAGGATACTGGGTTTGATAGACCTTTGATCTGACCCAGTATGGCATGCCTTATGTTATGTTCTTATCATATCCCCCCCTCAGTCGTCTCTTCTCCAAGCTGAAAAGTCCTAACCTCTTTAGTCTTTCCTCATAGGGGAGCTGTTCCATTCCCCTTATCATTTTGGTAGCCCTTCTCTGTAACTTCTCTATCGCAATTATATCTTTTTTGAGGTGCGGCGACCAGAATTGTACACAGTATTCAAGGTGCGGTCTCACCATGGAGCGATACAGAGGCATTATGACATTTTCCGTTTTATTCACCATTCCCTTTCTAATAATTCCCAACATTCTGTTTGCTTTTTTGACTGCTGCAGCACACTGAACCGACGATTTCAATGTGTTATCCACTATGACACCTAGATCTCTTTCTTGGGTGGTAGCACCTAATATGGAACCCAACATTGTGTAATTATAGCATGGGTTATTTTTCTCTATATTCATCACCTTGTACTTATCCACATTAAATTTCATCTGCCACTTGGATGCCCAATTTTCCAGTCTCACAAGGTCTTCATGCAATTTATCACAATCTGCTTGTGATTTAACTGCTCTGAACAATTTTGTGTCATCTGCAAATCTGAATATCTCACTCGTCGTATTTCTTTCCAGATCATTTATAAATATATTGAAAAGTAAGGATCCCAATACAGATCCCTGAGGCACTCCACTGTCCACTCCCTTCCACTGAGAAAATTGTCCATTTAATCCTACTATCTGTTTCCTGTCTTTTAGCCAGTTTGCAATCCACGAAAGGACATCGCCACCTATCCCATGACTTTTTACTTTTCCTAGAAGCCTCTCATGAGGAACTTTGTCAAACGCCTTCTGAAAATCCAAGTATACTACATCTACCGGTTCACCTTTATCCACATGTTTATTAACTCCTTCAAAAAAGTGAAGCAGATTTGTGAGGCAAGACTTGCCCTGGGTAAAGCCATGCTGACTTTGTTCCATTAAACCATGTCTTTCTATATGTTCTGTGATTTTGATGTTTAGAACACTTTCCACTATTTTTCCTGGCACTGAAGTCAGGCTAACCGGTCTGTAGTTTCCCGGATCGCCCCTGGAGCCCATTTTAAATATTGGGGTTACATTTGCTATCCTCCAGTCTTCAGGTACTATGGATGATTTTAATGATAGGTTACAAATTTTTACTAATAGGTCTGAAATTTCATTTTTTAGTTCCTTCAGAACTCTGGGGTGTATACCATCCGGTCCAGGTGATTTACTACTCTTCAGTTTGTCAATCAGGCCTACCACATCTTCTAGGTTCACCGTGATTTGATTCAGTCCATCTGAATCATTACCCATGAAAACCTACTCCATTACGGGTACCTCCCCGAAGCAAAGAAATCATTTAATCTTTCTGCGATGGCCTTATCTTCTCTAAGTGCCCCTTTAACCCCTCGATCATCTAACGGTCCAACTGACTCCCTTCACAGGATTTCTGCTTCGGATATATTTTAAAAAGTTTTTACTGTGAGTTTTTGCCTCTACGGCCAACTTCTTTTTATATTCTCTCTTAGCCTGTCTTAGCAATGTCTTACATTTAACTTGCCAATGTTTATGCTTTATCCTATTTTCTTCTGTTGGATCCTTCTTCCAATTTTTGAATGAAGATCTTTTGGCTAAAATAGCTTCTTTCACCTCCCCTTTTAACCATGCCGGTAATCGTTTTGCCTTCTTTCCACCTTTCTTAATGTGTGGAATACATCTAGACTGTGCTTCAAGAATGGTATTTTTTTTTTAACAATGACCACGCCTCTTGGACATTTTTTTTACTTTTGTAGCTGCTCCTTTCAGTTTTTTTCTAACAATTTTTCTCATTTTATCAAAGTTTCCCTTTTGAAAGTTTAGCACGAGAGCCTTTGCACACTGTTCCTTGTGGAAGGCTTTTGTGAAGCTACTAGGACACGGGAAACTGGCTCTGAAAGGTTAAGAGGTTGAAGTATTAAACTTTCAACATCCAGGCAGTCAGGGAGAGGGCCTGGCAGTTGGGGTAACGAAGGCAGCTGTTGTTCTGAATGATCAGAAGCAGTCCTTCCCCAGAGGAATGTGCCGGTGTACTGATAGGTCGTGGAGAATTAGAAACTAGGCCTGGCGTGGCCAATGAGGGGCTATCAGAATCATTAGCCCCTTGTCCCTTCGCAACTTCACGAGAGTCTTTGAAATGAGTGGAAGTGGAGGGTACGCATAAAGGAGACCGCTGGCCCATGAGAGGAAGAAAGCGTCTCTTGGCTGCGGGTGTTGGCTGCGAGTGAGAGAGCAGAAGTTCCCTACTTTGCTGTTGTGAATTGACGCAAAGAGGTCTATGTGAGGGTAACCCCAACGTTGGAATATTGAGTCCGCTACAGTGGGGTTGTAGGATCACTCGTGCGGTTGAAAAGTGCAACTCAGCTTGTCTGCCAACACATTGTCCACTCCTGGCAAGTAGGTGGCCCTGAGGTACATCGAGTGGGAAAGGGCCTCCACCCATATCTGTGCAGCTTCCTGACACAGAAGGTAGGAGCCCGTTCCCCCTTGCTTGTTCATGTACCACATGGCCACCTGGTTGTCTGTTTGAATCAGGCTGGAAAGATAATCCTGAAAAGCCCTGAGAGCATATCTGATTGCACGAAGCTCCAGGAAATTTATTTGGTGTTTGGCTTCCTCTGGAGACCAAATGCCCTGAGTTTGCAGGTTTCCAACATGTGCACCTTGACAACAGATGCTTCCGAGGCTGGAAGCATCTGTTGTCAAGGTTATTTGAGGTTCTGGAAATTGAAATGCAAGGCCTTGTAGCAGATTGAATTGGTCTGCCCACCAGGCCAGCGATAAGCGGAGCTGTTTGGTGATGTGGACAATGGTGGGCATTGGCTGAGAAGACTGAATCCACTGTGATTTTAGAGTCCACTGCATTATGCTCATGGCAAGGCGAGCCAAGGGAGTGACATGCACCGAGGATGCCATATGACCCAGTAAGATCAGAAAGTGACGTGCAGTTGAATGTTGTCGAGACTGCAGTCGATGGGCCAGAGAAGCGAGAATGAAAGCTCGATCACCAGGTAGGAAGGCTTTCGCTTTTGTAGTGTCCAAGTCGGCCCCTTTGAATGACAGGGTTTGAGAAGGAACTAGCCTGGATTTTGGATAGGTTGAGGAACCCTAGGGAGATCAAGGTATGCAAAGTGAGACGTAGGGATGTCAGTGCAGTTTGCTGAGAGGGATCTCTGATCAACCAATCGTCGAGATAGGGGTAGACGGGGACACTGACTCCTGAGAAAGGCAGCTACCACTACGAGGCACTTGGTGAAGACTCGTGGGGCAGATGCTAGGCCGAATGGCAACACTCGATATTGGAAGTGTTTTGGGCCTACTAGGAACCGCAGGAATTTGTGATGTGACGGAGTAATTGAAATGTGTGTGTAGGTGTCCTGGAGGTCTAGAGAGCAGAGCCAGTCTTCCCTTTGGAGAAGGGGAAGAAGAAAACCCAAGGTCACCATCTTGAACTTTTCTCTTTATAGGTATTTGTTTAAGGTGCGAAGATCCAGTATTGGTCGAACACCACTTGACCTTTTTGGTATCAGGAAATACCAGGAATAGAATCCCTTCTCCTGTTGGGAGAGGGGCACTGGCTCTATTGCTCGGGACTGGAGGAGGAGGGAGACTTCCTGCTCCAGAAGTGATGAGTGGTCGGATGTTCCCCACGTCAGCAGAGGTGGGGAATCCGGTGGAACAGAAAGAAAGTTGAGGTGGTAACCTTGAGTTACTTCAGCGAGTACCCACTGATCTGTTGTGACTGTGTGCCAAGGTTTGGAGAAGTGGCACAACCGGCCTCCGATGGGAATAGCCAGAAGTGGAGGCTGGGTACTGCTCTCTAGGAAGGAGTCAAAAGCCAGACGCTGGAGCTGGCTGAGGGGCTGGCCGTGACGTCAGTACTCGAGGTTGCCTGTGTTGGCTTTTCTGGTAAGGCTTAGAAGGCTGACCCCTGGACGCTGGGGGATAGTATCTCCTTTGCTGGTAGACTTGTCTCTTGGAGTCTCTCCTAAAGGATCTTTTGGAAGAGGAAGAGAGATCAGAAGGCAGTAAGGAGAGCTAGCGCAGAGTCTCTTGGTGGTCCTTTAGCTGCACCACTGCTTCTTGAATCTTTTCTCCAGAAAGATTATCCCCAGCACAGGGCAAGTCAGCTAACCTGTCCTGTACTTCTGGTCTGAGGTCTGAAGACTTTAGCCAGGCCCATCTCCTCGCACTAATTCCTGCCGCCGAAACTCTGGAGGCAGTGTCGAAGATGTCATATGCAGACCGTACTTCATGTCTGCCAGCATCTAGGCCTTTTTGTGCTAGGGCATGAAGCTGGTCCTGGAATTGCAGAGGTAAGGCTTCAGCAAATTCCTGAATCTTCGTGAACAGGGCCCTGTTGTATTGGAACATGTACAATTGATAGGAAGCAATGCGAGAGATCAGCATTGAGCCATGGAATACACGTCTTCCAAATGCATCCAGGAATTTTTGTTCCTTTCCTGGAGGAATGGAAGAATGAGGTTTGGAGCGTCGTGCCCTCTTCTGGGCTGACTCTCTGGAAGCCAGGGGCTGACTGAACTAAGTAAGTGGCATCTGCCTTATGGATGACAGGTGCCACAGAGCCAGGGGGCTCCCAATTTCTCTTTAAAAGGTCCAGAAGGATTTCATGAATAGGGATAGACATGATTCACTTTGGAGCTTCGAGAAACAGGAGAAGCTCCAGCATCTGATGCCTAGAGTCCTCTTCAGTCTGAAGCTGGAATGGAACCATTTCAGACATTTCCTTTACAAAGGGCAAGTCCTCTGGAGGAGAACACTTCCTTTCATCGGGAGGAGAGGGCTGTGAAGGAAGACCATCAGTATCCTGAGACGAATCATCAAACCAAGGATTGTAAGGCTCATCACCAGCTCCCATATGTTTATCAGAAGGGAGTAACTGTGTTATCCTGGAAGGCCCGGGCCTAGGCATCGATGGCCTCAGAGGTGGAATCGATGGCGGCATCGGAGGCATCGAGGGAGGCACTGATGGAATCGGCGACAGCAATGGCAGCACTCCCAAGGGCGTAATGGAGATCGGTGTTTCGTCTTCTTCCAATGACAAGGGTATCGGTGAGGAAGGGCCATGGGTTCCCTCGGATCCACCGGTGGAAGGGCACCGATTAATGCATCCATTCCTGCCAATAGCTGTGCAAGCGCCTTGGGTATCGGATCGGTGGCCGGCTCGGGAACTGGCACTGGCATAGATGGAGGTTTGAACCCCTGGAGTGTATTACCTATGGCCTCTTGGATCATCCGATCCAATACCTCACGGAAACCTGGGGCATGGATACCCGGATCCGGAGTAGAAGGCAGCACTGGCGTAGCTGGAGGGTCCACCGGTGAAAGTGGAGTCGCGGCTCCCGGCACCTCAGTGACCCAGAAACAGAGAGGATGGGGCCTTTTCTGTATGGGACTTCTTTGTCGGTGGCTCAGACTACGTCGATGCCAAGGGCTTGCCTGTATCGGTGGCCTGAGCTTTCCGATGGCGGTGTCTGTGTTTTTCTCGATGTTCTCCTCTGTCTTTTTCTTGAGGAGGAACAGAGGGGGGTCGACACCCGTGGAATCGTCGAAGCTGGTCGGACAGCAGCGGTTTCCCGGTACTGGCGCGAAGTCGATGGTAGTGGTTCGGACGATGAAGCTATCGATGGAGTCGGGGTTTTTGACCAAAAGAGAAATTCCATCTTCTCCAGCCTAGCCTTGTGACCCTTTGGTGTCATTTGGGCACATTTGGTGCAAGTAAGGATTTCATGGTCGGACCCCAAACATATCACACAGACTGTGTGAGGGTCAGTGATGGACATTATTCGAGTGCAGTCGGGGCACCGAAGGAAACCAGACGCCATGGCCTCGACAAAAATTTAGTCGCAGTGCAGTCGATGGCCGGTAGGCTGTGAGGGAAAAACATGACGGGAATAGACTGCAAGCCGGTAAATAACTTACCGTTCGACCGCAGAGCAAAGGTATCGATAAGGGGACCCCTGTGGGGTATAATTATTTGAAATTTTTTGAAAAAGTACCGTGAGGAAAAATTCCTGTCAGGAATCTCTGAAGAGCTCCTTAACCCGCGTGGCTACTGCTACATAGAAAAAAGAAGACTGAAGGGGGACCCCTCCTGGATGCAGGGTTGGTGCTATGCTGGGCATGCCCAGTAGGTGCCAGTCAAAGTTCTAGAAACTTTGACAAACGTTTTCCGTGATTGGGCTCCATCCTGATGATGTCACCCATATGTGAGGACTGCCATCCTGCTTGTCCTGTGAGAAATACTTAAAATGGAGCCCAGAAAAATCATGTGTTCAAGGCCCCTAGGTCTAAGATGGTACAGAATAATCCAGTTTTCTTGGGTACCAGGAAGTAATTAGAGTAAGATCTTTGCTCTTTCCTGTGGTGGTACAGGTTTGACTGACCTGTCCTGTAACATGGAGAACTCCATGATTATTTCCTGATGGAAATGCATAATGGGAATGGATAATGAATGATCCCTTCTGGAGGGTGATATGGAGGGATTTCCAATAAGTATAATGTAGCCCTCTTGTAATCTGGAGAACCCATCTGTATGAATATATTAGGGGCCAACCTCAGCCTTCTTTTACAGAAGGTTGTTCCAGCACAGGGAACAGAGAAGGTTGTTCCAGCACAGGGATACAGAACACTGGCAACATGCTTTACATACATCCCTAATTTTGACTGGGTTGCCATGTGGGGTTTTGAGCTTCTGTGGTTGTGAGAGTGAGGCCTTGAGACCTGTTGATGGGGGTGAATGGACTAATGAAATTGTGTCCTGGGGGAAAAACTGCTCCTTGTAAATCCATTGACATACTTCCTTTAGTAGAGGGTGTATCAAGAAGTGGTTGCACAGACTGTCTGAAGTGTGGCGCATTGTCTTTCATTAGATCACTGCTTCTTTGACTATTTCTAAAGCGATTTTCCCCACTACAGTTCATATCAGCAATTCTGTCCTGCAGATTTTAAGCGCCTGAGGCTCATAGTCATGACAGTCTATGGGGTCCGACAACCATGGCAGAGGCTTAATGTGGTCCCAAAATCATCATAGCACCATAATTTGAGATCAACTTTGATTCTATACATATCCGAAACAGTGCTAAAATGTGTCATTTCCCTTCCTTTCTGAACAAACTACCACAACTCTTATCCACTCTCCCATAACCAAACATGGAAGTGAATCTTTCTCATGAATCTTTCTGCACACTCTTTTAGAGTGTGCAGAAAGCTCCAAATGACCATAAGTTATATAATCAGAGATTGCTTTATCTTTATAATTGTTACACAAACCAACACAATGCTATTCCAGCCAACCTAAGCATGTGGTCTAGTGGGCTGGGCACCTGGCACACACATTTTTTTTCCCAATTTAAAGTTTATTGTATCATCACAGAAACAAGATACAGAACTAATAAATCCCAAAACATCAACATACACATCTGGTATGTATACATATATAGGTAAATTTCCCAACTCCCCTCCCTCCTCCTCACAGTGGTGAAATCATAAAGTCAAGTTTAGTGTACATTAGTATGAAAATCCTGGAATGACAATAAATATCCAGAAAGGTAAAAAAAAGATCAAGTAAGAACTAATATGACAGCTTTCCCAGTAACTGAGAGTAACAGACAACTATTATCCATATCTACAATGGTATTTTGTGTCTCTTTCCACATCAAATATGGTAGCCAAATCATCTCAGATTTACTTATCAGCTATCTCTTTATAGCAGTTATCTGACTCAGGTGGTATACCTAATCAAAACGTTTAATTATATTTGATAAGGGCAGGGCACCCACTTTTTTCCGCAATACTAAGCTATTTCGCCCCAGGTGGCCAAAAATATTTGCTGTATAAGCATCTGTATATGTCTATCACTCTGTGAGACTGGTATATTAAGCAAAGCATGTTTTGCATCTTTAATTTTCTGCACCCCAGTAATATCTTGAATCATGAAGTGATATCCCCCAGATTTGTCTTATAATTCTAACATATATGGTAGAACCTACTTACATCCATGCACTCTCTCCAACATTTAGCATCCACCTGTGGGAAAGCCCCGAGAAGCATCCCCGGTGTTAAATACCAAGGCAATGTTGAGATTACTTACCTGATAATCTCCTTTTCCTTAGTGTATGCAGATGGACTCAAAACAAATGGGTATAGTGTGCTCGTGCTAGCAGTTGGAGACAGATCTGATGTCAGCACGGGTACATATACCCCTGCTGGAAGTGCAGCAATTCAGTAATCTTCCTTGCAAAAGCTTTATGGATATATGTGTGACTGACCGATTGATTAATCAACAGGATTACCCTGACCAATTGATGGTAACTGGAGACCGCCAGTGTACTCAGCCGGAAGGCGTCGACACCCGGCAGGGTGGATGCCCTATATAAGAAAACATGGCTTACCGTGAGTCGGTGAATCCCCATGTATACCGGCAGCCGGGCGGGATGCTGAGTCCATCTGCATACACTAAGGAAAAGGAGATTATCAGGTAAGTAATCTCAACATTTCCTAGCGTGTAGCAGATGGACTCAAAACAAATGGGATGTACAAAAGCTACTCCCGGACTGGGCGGGAGGCTGCCCGAGGGCCGTTTAGGATTGCCCTCGCAAATGCTGTGTCCTCCTGGGCCTGGACGTCCAGACGGTAGAATCTGGGGAAGGTATGGAGGGAGGACCACGTCGCAGCTGTACATATCTCTGCAGGCAACAGCAGCTTAGCTTCTGCCCAAGAGGCCGATTGTGCTCTGGTAGAATGAGCCTTGACCTGTAGAGGCGATGGTTTTCCCGCCTCTATGTAGGCTGCCTTGATAACTTCTTTAATCCAGCGGGCGATGGTTGGCCGTGAGGCCGCTTCCCCTTGCTTCTTCCCGCTGTGCAGGACGAACAGGTGGTCCGTCTTTCGTACTGCTTCTGACATTTCCAGGTATCTGGACAGCAGTCTGCCGATGTCGAGATGGCGTAGCATTCGACCTTCCTCCGACTTCTGCAAACCTTCCGTGGTAGGCAAGGATATGGTTTGGTTGAGGTGAAAGCGTGAGACCACTTTGGGTAAAAAGGATGGAACTGTGCGAAGATGGATAGCCTCTGGAGTGATTCTGAGAAATGGATCACGACAGGATAGTGCTTGTAGCTCTGAGATGTGGCGTGCTGAACACACAGCCAGCAAGAACACCATCTTCAAGGTTAACAAACGGAGGGACAGGCCTCGAAGGGGCCTGAAGGCTGATCCCGCCAAAAATTCCAATACTAGGTTGAGATTCCACAAGGGCACTGGCCACTTCAGTGGCGGGCGAATGCGTTTGATTCCTTTCAGGAAACGTGAAACGTCTGGGTGTTTGGCAATGGTGGTGCTTTCACTCCTGGGACCGTAGCAAGACAGCGCTGCTACCTGAACCTTGATGGAGCTGAGGGACAGACCCTTCTGAAATCCATCTTGTAGGAAGTCCAAAATGATAGGAATCTTAGCGGCATGTGAATTGGTGCTGTGAGAGTCGCACCAGGCTTCAAAAATCCTCCAGATCCTGATATATGTCAGTGATGTGGAGAACTTGCGTGCTCGGAGGAGTGTATCTATTACCGGCTCAGAGTATCCCCTTTTCCTCAATCTAGCCCTCTCATTGGCCAGACTGTAAGAACATAAGAACATAAGAAAATGCCATACTGGGTCAGACCAAGGGTCCATCAAGCCCAGCATCCTGTTTCCAACAGTGGCCAATCCAGGTCATAAGAACCTGGCAAGTACCCAAAAACTAAGTCTATTCCATGTTACTGTTGCTAACGGCAGTGGCTATTCTCTAAGTGAACTTAATAGCAGGTAATGGACTTCTCCTCCAAGAACTTATCCAATCCTTTTTAAAACACAGCTATACTAACTGCACTGACCACATCCCCTGGTAACAAATTCCAGAGTTTAATTGTGCGTTGAGTAAAAAAGAACTTTCTCCGATTAGTTTTAAATGTGCCCCATGCTAACTTCATGGAGTGCCCCCTAGTCTTTCTACTATCCGAAAGAGTAAATAACCGATTCACATCTACCCATTCTAGACCTCTCATGATTTTAAACACCTCTATCATATCCCCCCCTCAGTCGTCTCTTCTCCAAGCTGAAAAGTCCTAACCTCTTTAGTCTTTCCTCGTAGGGAAGCTGTTCCATTCCCCTTATTTTGGTAGCCCTTCTCTGTACCTTCTCCATCGCAATTATATCTTTTTTGAGATGCGGCGGCCAGAACTGTACACAGTATTCAAGGTGTGGTCTCACCATGGAGCGATACAGAGGCATTATGACATTTTCCGTTTTATTCACCATTCCCTTTTGTAAGAGAGAATTGAGCTGGATCCTCGTGGAGGATTGGACCTTGCTGCAGCAGGTCCCTGTGTGGAGGCAGGCGTAGAGGATTCCCTGCCAGTAGTCTTCTCATGTCTGCGTACCAGGGTCTTCTTGGCCAGTCCGGGGCCACTAGAAGAACTAGGCCTCTGTGTCGCTGAATTTTGCGTATAATGGCGCCCAGCAGGGGCCACGGAGGAAAGGCATATAGCAGGATTCCCTGAGGCCATGGCATCTATCCCCTGGGATAGCGGATCCTGCCTGTGGCTGAAATATCTGGGTACTTGAGCGTTGGACCTGTCTGCTAATAGGTCCATGCCCGGCGTCCCCCACTGATCCACAATCATCTGGAAAGCTGTGGGCGACAGCTGCCACTCCCCCGGGTTTAGGCTTCTCTGCTGAGGAAGTCTGCCGTCGTATTGTCCTTCCAGGCAATGTGGACGGCGGAGATGTCCTGAAGATTTGCTTCTGCCCAAATCATCAGGGGCGTTATTTCTAGGGACACTTGTTGGCTTCTGGTTCCGCCCTGTCGATTGATGTATGCCACCGTGGTGGCGTTGTCTGACATCACTCTGACCGCTCTGTTGCAAAGTCTGTGGGCAAATCGCAGGCACGCAAGCCTGACTGCCCGTGCCTCTAGTCGGTTGATGTTCCACCTTGACTCTTCTCTGGTCCACCGCCCTTGGGTGGTGACTTCCTCGCAGTGTGCTCCCCATCCATTCAGGCTGGCATCTGTAGTGAGCAGGATCCAGGTTGGGGAGGACATTTTTGACCCCCGGCTCACGTGGCCGGGCTGCAACCACCACCGTAGCTGATACCGCACTCTGGCCGGTAGAGACAGGTGTACGGTGTAGTTCTGTGATCGTGGGCTCCATCGAGATAAAAGGGCGCGTTGCAGTGGTCTCATATGAGCCCGCGCCCATGGTACCACCTCCAGAGTGGATGCCATGAGGCCGAGGACCTGTAGGTAATCCCGAGCTGTGGGCCGGCTGGCACTCAGCAGGACCTGCAGATGACTCTGGAGTTTTGCCTCTCTCTTGGAGGTTAAGCTGACCTTGTCTTCTTGGGTGTCGAATTGGACCCCTAGGTATTCCAGCGACTGGGATGGCTGTAGGGAGCTCTTGTTTACATTGACAACCCATCTGAGGCTTTCCAGAAGAGCTATAACTCTGTAGGTTGCCCGGTGGCTCTCCTCCGGTGACTTCGCCCTGATTAGCCAATTGTCCAGGTAGGGGTGGACGAGAATTCCTTCCTTCCTGAGTGCCGCCGCCACTACTACTATGACCTTGGTAAAGATCCGTGGCGCGGTGGCTAACCCGAAGGTGTAAAGCCCGGAACTGGAAGTGTTGATTCAGGACTTTGAAGCGTAAATAGCGCTGGTGATCCCGATGGATTGGGATATGCAAATAGGCTTCCGACAGATCTAGGGATGTGAGAAACTCCCCTGGCTTACTGAATTCTTGACAGACCACAGAGTTTCCATGCGAAAGCTGGGGACCCGTAGGTGTCGGTTGACTGACTTGAGGTCCAGGACGGGCCTGAAAGTGCACTCCTTCTTGGGTACTATGAAATAAATGGAATAATGCCCAGAATTTCTCTCTCCTGCAGGTACTGGGATTATGGCTTTTAGGGCCAGGAGCCTCTGTAAGGTCACTTCTAGTGCCGCTGCCTTGAGCGGTGAACAAGGAGATTCCACAAACTTGCTCGGCGGAAGCCGAAGGAAATCCAGGTAATATCCTTCTCGGATGATGGCGAGGACCCACTGGTCCGAAGTGATCTCGACCCACCTACGGTAGAAGAGGGTTAGCCTGCCCCCTATGGCTGCTACCCCCGGATGGGTCGGCTGATTGTCATTGTGGGTTGTGGCCGGGGCCGGAACCAGAGCCGGTTCTCTTCTTGTTGTGCTTAGTCCGAAAGGACTGGTTCCTGGCCTGGGAACGAGGCGCTCGATAGCGAGTCCTATAAGGGTTGAAGCGCTGAGAATTTCTACCTCTAGATGGTCTAGAAAAAGAACGCTGGCTCCTCCTCGCCCTGTCTTCTGGCAGACGGGGTAATGGAGAGGCACCCCATTTAGTAGCCCAGTTCTCGAGATCGCTGCCGAACAGTAAGGAACCCTTAAAAGGCATTCTTGTGAGACGTGTTTTGGAGGACGAGTCGGCTGCCCAATTGCGTAGCCAAAGCTGTCTCCTGGCTGCCACTGAGGAGGACACCCCCTTGGCTGCCGTACAGACGAGGTCGGAGGCTGCATCAGTGAGAAATGCGAGAGCTGATTCCATGTCTGCTCCCTGGGTGTTGTTTCTCGCCTGTGATAAACAGGAACGCGTCACCACGGTGCAGCAGGTCGCGATTCGTAGGGACATGGCTGCTACCTCAAAAGCTTGTTTCAGAATGGTGTCCATGCGGCGGTCATGCGAATCCTTGAGGGCCGCTCCCCCCTCAACCGGAATTGGTGGTGTGCTTCACTATTGTGTTACCTATGGCATCTACCCTGGGGCACGCCAGCAGCTCCTTGGACACCGGATCCAGAGGGTACATGCCTGCCAAGGCCCGACCCCCTTTGAATGAGGCCTCCGGTGCCTTCCATTCCAGATTGATTAGCTGCTGTGCTGCTTGTAGGAGGGGAAAATGATGAGCCGGTTGGCGCAGGCCCTCTAACAGGGGGTTCATTTTAGGGTTCCCTGGGGTCTCCTGGCCCGGAATGGCCAGTTCCGATAGGCATTGTGAGACCAGGCCTGAAAGATCCTCTTTCCGAAAGAAGCGCCTCATAGATATGGCTCTATCTCCGAGGGAAGTTCACCCTCCTCGGGGGGCTCCTCACTATCCTGGGAGCAATCCGAATCCCCATAATCGGGGCTGTCGGGAGGTGAGTGGCCGCGCCTAGGTCTCGAGGGGCCAGGTACCGGATCCACCGGGACGGAAAGACCCATTCGAGGAGCAGACTGCATCTGGACAAAGGCGTGAATCCCCTTGAATAATTCCACCCAGGAAAGCGAAGCCGGATCTGGCCGTAGGGGCACCAGGTCTCTCGGGTTCCCTGGTTGCTCGCCGCGGCCCGCTAAGTCCGGTGTGCTCCCTGAGGAACCGCTGGGCTGGGGCCGGTCCTGTCCTGAAACTCCCATGGCCTCCTCACATTGGGCACATAGTGAGTCTGCTCCCTCGCTCTGTGTGGCTCTGAGGTTGCATGCTGAGCAGAGGCTTAGAGCTTTCATGCCAGATTCTGGAGGTGCCGGCCCTGCGGCCGCATGGGCTCTCTTATGCTCCATTCGCCTGAAATTCGGTGTCGCCCAATAAAGTGCTCCTAACAAGAGCGCTTAACAGCATGCGCCTAGGAACAGCGTCTTAGAAACGTGCGCCTATACACGGGCGTCTTATAAATGTGCGCCTATACACGGGCGTCTTATAAATGTGCGCCTATACACGGGCGGCTTACAAACTTGCGCCTATACACGGGCTTCTTATAAATGCCTATACGCGGGCGGCTTACAATGTGCGAACAACGTGCGCCTATTGCGTGCGCTAACAACATGCGCTTATCGCGTGCGCATAGCAACGTGCGCCTATCGCGGGCACTTAGCTTAGCCGGTGAAGGTGAGTAAGCAGGCAAAAAATGGCGACCTCCTTGGCGTGCTGCCTCGTAGGCAGGCCCAGCGAATCCACACTTCCTCGGAGACCAAGTAAAGATATACGCCTTACCTTGTCTTCGGCGCTTCCCGGCTGCGACCCAGGCGGTCTCCGGCTGCGGGGGGAGAGTACCTTCAACCGCCGCGCATAAGGAAGTGCGCCCGCTGCCTCTAGGCCGCTCCCGAACCCGTCTCGCTCGGGGGCCAAGTCCACGCCGGGACCGAGGCTGCCTCTAGGCTGCTCCCGAACTCGTCTCGCTCGGGGGCCAAGCCACGCCCGAGCCCTTCTCACTCGGGGGCTAGGTCCCTGCCGCAAACCGGCCACCGGACCGAGGCTCTCGCTTCCGAGGGACCACGGAAGTCAGCTCGGGAAACTCAACTGGCTGAGTGACCGCCTGGTATCACCACAGGAGTGCGGGGCTTGTCTTCAATAGGTTTCTTCTAGGAATTTAGTTGTTAGAATTTGGAAACACGCTCAACGAGCGTGAGGTAGCTCCAAACTGCTTTGGAGACGGAAATTACTTAATTGCTGCACTTCCTGCAGGGGTATATGTACCCGTGCTGACGTCAGATCCGTCTCCAACTGCTAGCACGAGCACACTATACCCATTTGTTTTGAGTCCATCTGCTACATGCTAGGAAATAGTATTATACTCAATTTCTTTAAGAGGCAGAAAAGGAGCATTTACCTGTATATATAAATGAAAGCCATTCCTTCTCCATAAGGGCATGCCCCAGGTCTCTCTCCCATGTCTTAATGTGCAAAGGAGGATCCTGTAATTCTTGGTTTAATAAAGCATACAGTTTTGAGTTAATCCCCTTTGCCCTGTCTACATTACCACATACATTCCAATAGGATTTCCCCAAAGACAGATTATCTTTTATCTTCCCTTAATTCAAGAAGTATCGAATCTGTACATAAGCAAAAAAAGTCCATGTTGATCAGATACAGTTTACTCATCAGTGAACCAAAGCTCACTATTTCCCCTCCTCCCCAAACATGCTTTATTTGAATGACCCCGTGATCTTTCCAGCTCTTGAAAACACTTGAAGGCAAGCCCAGAGGAAATGCTGTATTATGAAAAAGTGATGTACTGAGAAAATATTCTCTATGACCCAGTAACCTAGCACACCACTGAGTCCAGATATTCAACATATTGGCCATAGTTGGAGCCATAACCCCTCCTTGGTTGCCAAACCAAAGCATGTAAGGGCATAGAACCCAGCAAAGATTGCTCAAGACTCACCCATTGCTTCATCTCTCCTCTCCTATGCCAATCTACTATTACGCGTAGCTGGGAGGCCACATTGTACCATATAATATTTGGAATCTTCCCTTAAGTTTTGGTTGGTACATCACTCGTTGCAACACCCTTTGTGGTATACATCTCCAAATTTAATCAAAAATACACCTTTGCCAAAGTTTGAACATGTTATTCGGAACCCAAATAGGTAAGGATTGGAATAGGTAACATAATCAGGATAAGTTTCCTTTTACAGATGCTATTTTACCCAGCCATGATAATTATAATCATCCCATGTCTCCAGATCTTTTAATATACTGCTTTTTAATGGAGGATAATTAAGATTATACAAAGCCTCTAATTGCTTCCCCAAGTACACCCCTAAATATTTTATCTTGTGGCCAGCCCATTTAAAGAGGAATTCCTGCTGCATCTCTACCTCTTGTTTTTATGGAATAAGATCATTCAAAATTTGATTTTTCCCAGTTGATCTGAAACCTTGCTCAACTGCCCTATGTCGTCTACCACTCCCTGCAATGATCTAACTGGGTTTGTAAGGGTAAACAAGATGATAACTGCAAAAAGAGAGTTTGAAATAATTTTCCCCTATGAGATCTACTTCGATCATAGAATTTGCTCTAATTTTAATGGCAAATGGCTCAAGAAAAATAGCAAAAAGCAATGGTGAAAGTGAACATCCTTGCCTTGCTCCCCGGTACACTGTGAGAATAACATCCGTTCACTTTAATGCAAGCTCTACAGGAATCATACAACTTATGGATCCACTGAATAAATTACTTCCCAAAGTTCATCTTTTCCAAAGTTTAAAAAACGGAAAGGCCAATGGACTATGCTGAATGCTTTCTCAGCATCAAGTTAAAAACAGCGATGGAATTTTCTCCTTTTTCATCCACCACATGATATCTACAATTTTATGTCTGTTGTCTGCTGCCATCCGGCCTGGGCTAAAGCCTGCCTGATCCGAATGTACTATGGAAGCAATTAACCCATTTAAATGATCCGCTAGAACTTGCTCCAATTTTCAAATCCAAATTAATAAGTGAGATAAGTCTATAAGACCCACAGGCCAATGGATCGCTGCCTGGCTTGACTATATTTTTATACTTGCCATGTTTGTACCCGGGAGAACCTTTATTTCTAAGACAATTAAACATTCTTGTTAACAGGGTAATTAAGCAGGGAGAAAATCATTGGTAAAACCTAGCTGTAAAACCATCTAGTCCTGGGACTTTACCCGATTTGAGATTCTTAATGACAGGAGAAACTTCTAAGGTTGTGATTTCTCCATCAATCAATGACTGATGCTCCCCAGATAATCCTGGCAGATTTATGGTATTCAAATATTGCTCTCTCTCATCTACCAGGATCGAACCATCTGCACTATACAATTTTGCCTAAAATTGCAGGATTCAGGATCTTATCTCCTGGTTCACTTATTTCTCCTGTCTGGCCTTTAATTTGAACCACATTATTCTGAATATTAATCTTTCTTAGCTTACAAGCCAGTAACTTACTTGCCCTATTTCCCTCCTCAAAATATTTTGATGTGCCAGTGCCAAATGCTGTATCAATTTCTAGCTTACTGAGTTCATCCCTAGCTTTCATTAACTGTCTGAGCACTATTTTTGATAAATTTTGCTTATGTAATTGTTCCAGCTGAACGATCTTTTTCCTAAGCGATGTCTTTTTTCTCTCTTTTTTTTTTTTTTATAGGTTGCTCTTGAGATCAGTTTACCTCTAGCCACTGCTTTTAAATGTTCCAAACTTTTACAGGGAATATCTTGCCATTATCATTCAACTTCAGATACTCCTGTATGTTCTTCATTAACTGTGTGCTGAAATCCTCTGCTATTAATAAATTATAATTTAATCTCCAACACTGTCCCATGTCATAATTTGAAAAGAGCATATCGATCCATATGGGAGCATGGTTGGACTATGTATAGGTTCTAGTTCAGCCTTAACTACCTGATTAACTAACCCTTTTCCACAATAAAATAAAATAAATTTGAGAGTATGAATTGTGTAGTCCAGAAAAAAAAAGTATAATTTTTTAGATGTAGGGTGATGTACTCACCAAACATCCATTAAGCTCTAGTTTTTCATTACACGTTAAGCCTACCATATGCACTTGCTTGACTGACCCATATCCCAAAGAATTATCTAAGGCAGGTACTCTCGAAAGGTTACAGTCCCCACCAATAATCAAATGGCCTTCTACTTTAGAAATGAATATTACCCCAAAGAGTAAAAAAAAAATAAAAAAAAACAACCTCCTAGGTCTTTATTTAGTGAATAGAGATTTACCGTTGTATATATTTCCCCTCCCATCATGATTTGTATTATACGATATCTATTGCACATTTTAAATTAAAAAATAAAATCTCTGGCAAACAGTATTCCACCTCAGTATATTTCCCACTCTTAGAACATGCAGCAACGTATCTGTAGGTGTATATATTAGATCTCATCAAGTGATCATATCTACATTTTAGATGTGTCTCCTGAAGTAGCACTACAGTTGCCTTTAAGGAATCTAGTTCTCTATATAATTGCCTTTTGCGATAAGAATTCAAACCTTTCATATTCATAGAATGGATCTTGAACTGGGACATGATTACAAAATTTATAAAGCAAGTCCCAGCAGGGACCATTAAGCTTCCAATTTATCCCCCACCCCCAATACGTCACTCTACATTTTTAAATGACCATAGATCCTATCCCTGCTGCTCTTATCCAGGATATCCACATAAGCACCCATTTTACCCTCAGCTCTATATTCCCCTTCTACAAAACATTTTCTTTGTCGTCGTCCCCAGCCCTCATCCTACCACACCCCCCTTCCCATGGTGATCTGCTATCCCCTCTATGCTCCCTTAAGGTTTCCAATTTACTATGCATGAAAGGGTCAGAATAGATGGAAATTGACAGTTTTGATTTTGTATTTATTTATTTGGTGCTTTTCTATACCGGCATTCATGATACAATCATATCATGTCGGTTTACATGGAACGGGGGTACAATAACCTTAGATATTAACAAAGCGAAGAGAAGCAGAAGTTACAATAAAACAGGGGTGCTGGAACTGGGGGAAGAGGAAGAACAAAGCATAAGTAACTAAACGGCAAGAAGAGCAATTATTTACATTGTGCTGAATGTTCAGTAATGATTGCTATGTTGAATCAGTTGTATCTTGTATCTTTCCTCCTCCTGTAAAATGAGGCTGGCACACTTCATTTTTCTACAAAAAGCAGGACTACAGCAGACTTGGATCTACTAGTTCTGAGTGTTCCTTTGATTTTAATGCAAATTACTTTTGTGAGTTGAAACATCTTCGGACCAACGAAGTAGGTTAAGACACAAGCTATTAAAATTTTCTATTTGTGACCCACTTTTGAAGTACACAGGAAGCACTACAAAATAAAATTTCAAAATCTAAATCAATGTGATATTTTTCATAGATTTAATGGGGTAAATGTGGTGCTGTATGTTTGTAATCTTTCTTAAGTTTTATACTTGTTTTTAGTAGCCCCTGAGGCAGCTCCTAGAGGAGTGAAACTCGGCCAGAGTCGGGCAAAGATTCAATAAAAGTCCTTGTTTTACCGATCCTTCTCTTCGTATCTATCGCTGCTATCTTTCTTAAGTTGTCATTTAGATTTTTCTCTTACGCTTCCTGGTTAAATACCTTTAATGGAGTTTTAAATCTTAAAACTTACTAGTGTGTCCCAAAAGCCACAGTTTTGGAATTATTGGATAGAAGCCTGAATGACATTCTTCAGAAGAAGGATGACTGCCATTTATTTCATTAAAATCAGCTAGAAATGAAGTGGGAGAGGCAAATTTTATCTGCTATTGACTGCATAGTATTCTAGCTATAATCTGTTAACTGAGTGGAAAAGAAGATTTAAGTCTAAAGAGAAAAGCTCTGAACTGGACAGAGCAAGAACTTGGAGACCACATAAAACATATACAAATCCAAACTGAATAAACATGTTTGTTAACTTCAAAATGTGGTAAGAAACTATGCAAAGAAATTCTTCCATAAAGCCTAAGGTAAAACCATAGTTACTAATTACCATGTTTTACTGGAAACAGGAAGGGCTGTAAAACTTGAAAGGAAAATATACTTTGTGCTTCTGAGCTTTAGACTCACATAACAAAGAGCAAAGAAAATATGTTTAAAACAAAGGAGATAGCTACGTGTTTAATGCCTAAACTAAATGTTAAACTATCAATATATAGCAAAATTGCTTACCTTGTAATAGGTGTTATCCCAGGACAGCAGGATGTAGTCCTCACATATGGGTGACGTCACTGACAGAGCCCTGAAGCGGGAAGCTTTCTGTCAAAGTTTCTAGAAACTTTTGACTGGCCCTGTGAGGCCACTGAGCATGCCCAGCATGCTATGATATTCTCTGCCACAGGTGTCTCTCTTCAGTCTCGTATATAGCAAATGCGTTAGCAAAAATAAAATAATAAAAGGCATGAGGCCCAACACCGCGGGGTGGCGGGTGGGTTCTGTGAGGACTACATCCTGCTGTCCTGGGATAACACCTATTACAAGGTAAGCAATTTTGCTTTATCCCAGGACAAGCAGGTTGCTAGTCCTCACATATGGGTGATTAGCAAGCTAGAGGCTGACTCATTTTGTATGGAGTCAACAGAGTAATATTGTTGTTGAAAATGAGGCAGCCGAAGACCACAGCAGGTTGGATGTAGAAAGAGTTGGGATTAAACTGGAAACAAGTTCTTTAAGACAGACTGTCCATAGTTTGAATCTTGTCTTCCTTGCTTGTCCAAGCAGTAATGAGCTGCAAATGTATGAAGAGAGCTCCATGTTGCTGCTTTGCATATGTCAAGTATGGGCACTGAACGATAGTGTGCTACTGAAGTGGACATTGCCCTTACTGAGTGTGCTTTTACTCGCCCTTGGAGAGAAAGGCCTGCTTGTTCATAACAAAATTGTATGCAATCTGCTAGCCAATTAGATAGCGTATGTTTACCCACTGCTTTACCTGGTTTGTTTGGGTCATAGGAAACAAAAAGCTGATTGGATTTCCTGTGGACTGCAGTGCGGTTTAAGTAGAAAGACAGAGTACGCTTGCAATCCAAGGTGTGCAAGGCCCTTTCTCCCTGGTGAGAGTGAGGCCGTGGAAAGATTGTGGGTAAAACTATTGATTGGTTTAAGTGGAATTCCGTGACTACCTTAGGGAGAAATTTAGGATGAGTACGGAGAACCACCCTGTCATGTAAAAACTTAGTGTAAGGTTCATATGTGACAAGTGCTTGTAACTCACTAACCCTTCTAGCTGATGTAATGGCTATGAGGAAGATTGTTTTCCATGTAAGGAATTTTAGATCACAGGAATCTATGGGTTCAAAAGGAGAACGCATGAGTCTTGTTAAAACCAAATTTAGATCCCATTGTGTGACTGGGTGTCTAATTGGTGGTTTGAGGTGAGTTAAACGTCTCATAAATCTGCTAACGAGAGGTTGTGTAGAGATAGGTGCATCTGCTACCTGATTATGGTAAGCTGAGATTGCACTTAAATGTACTCTTACAGATGAAGTCTGAAGACCAGATTCTGAAAGATGGTACAAGTAGTCTAGTAAGGAATTTGTAGGGCAAGTGAAAGGATTAATGTCATTTTGCTGGCACCACAAAGTGAACCTCTTCCATTTGGAAGCATAGTTTTTCCGTGTGGAAGGTTTACGTGAAACTATAAGCACTTCGGATATATTGGAGGAAAGATTGAGTGGTTGTAAGCTTTCAACATCCATGCTGTCAGGGCTAGGGACTGGAGGTTGGGATGGCGCAACCGACCCTGATCTTGAGTTATGAGAGTGGGAGCTACTCCTAGACGAATGGGATCCCTGACTGAGAGGTCGAGGAGTGTGGGAAACCATACTTGTCGAGGCCAATATGGGGCTATGAGTATCATGGTCCCCTTGTCCTGTTGTAGCTTCACTAGAGTTTTGGTTATGAGCGGTATCGGAGGATACGCGTAGAGTAGGCCTGAGTTCCAAGGGCGAGCAAATGCGTCCTTGGCTGGCCTGTTGATCAGGTTGTATAGGAAACAGTAGTTGTCCACTTTGTGATTCAGATGTGATGCAAAGAGGTCTACTGTTGGTTGTCCCCAACGTTGAAATATCCTGGTCACTACTGTGGGATCCAGGGACCATTCGTGTGGTTGGAAATGACGACTGAGTCTGTCCGCCACTACATTGTGAATGCCTGCCAGATAAGTGGCCTTGAGAAACATGGAGTTGTTCAAGGCCCAACCCCATATCTGAGCTGCTTCTTGACAAAGGAGGTACGAGCCTGTCCCTCCTTGTTTGTTGATGTACCACATGGCTACTGTGTTGTCTGTTTGGATCAGCACAGTCTTGTTTGTAAGACAGTCCTTGAAGGCATGCAGAGCATAACGTATAGCTCGAAGTTCCAGGAAATTGATTTGAAAGGTTGCTTCGAGCTTTGTCCAAGTACCTTGTGTTTGGAGATTGCCTATGTGAGCTCCCCACCCCAAGGTGGATGCATCTGTAGTCACAGTTATCTGTGGGACTGGTTGTTGAAAGGGTAGGCCCTTGCGTAAATTGTCCTTGTTCACCCACCATAGCAGAGAGGAATGTAGTTGGTGGGTTACTTGAATTTGAGTATTTAATGGTTGAATGGCTTGGATCCATTGTGATCTTAAAGTCCATTGCGTTATTCTCATGGCTAGTCGTGCCATGGGTGTGACGTGAACTGTAGAGGCCATGTGGCCTAGCAAAGTTAGAAACTGGTGGGCTGTTACATGTGTTTGTGATGTGATGTGAACCATCTTGCTAGTACTGAGATTGTTTCTGCCCGGTTCCTCTGGTAGAAAAGCTCTTGCCAGGTTGGTGTTCAATTCTGCTCCTATGAATTGAAGCAGTTGTCCTGGCGTGAGATGAGATTTTTGATAATTGATCAGGAAACCCACTGAATGTAGTGTTGTAATTGTTTGATTGAGAGAATCGAGAGCTCCTTGTAGAGACTGACTTCTGATGAGCCAGTCGTCCAGGTATGGAAATACATGAGCACCTTGTTTGCGTAGATGTGCTGCAATGACTGCTAGACACTTTGTGAACACTCTGGGAGCAGAGGCGAGTCTGAAAGGAAGGACTCTGTATTGGAAGTGTTGATGACCTACTATGAAGCGTAGGTACTTGCGATGAGGAGGGTATATTGGGATGTGAGTATAAGCATCCTGAAGATCCAGAGAACAAAGCCAATCTCCTTTTTGAAGAAGTGGAAGCATAGTGCCTAGAGAAACCATTCTGAACCTTTCCTTTTTTAGAAATTTGTTGAGATTTCTTAGGTCTAGGATGGGGCGTAGGCCTCCTGTTTTCTTTGGAATGAGGAAATAACAGGAGTAGAATCCTCTTCCCTTCTGAGACTGGGGCATTGATTGTATTGCCCTGAGCTTCAGAAGGGAGGATAATTCTGCTTGAAGAGGAATTAGTTGAGATTCCTGTTGTGGGAAGGCTCTTGGTGGAAATTCTGGTGGAATTGATAGGAAATTGAGTTTGTAACCTTGTGCTATTATAGAGAGCACCCATTGGTCTGTTATTGTCTGCCAGTGTGTGTAAAAATGGGACACTCTTCCACCCACTGGGAGTTGTGTGTGAGGGTTTAAAGGAGTGATTTGCTCTCTGGCCTGTATCTCAAAACCCAGTAGCAGGGCCTGTCTGAGGTGGGGGTTGAGCACGGGGTGCCCTTGGTTGTCTAGCTTGGGTGTGTTGCTGTTGAGGTCTTGTAGATCTACCCCGAGATGTTTGGGGGTAGTATCTGCGTGGCCTGTAATAAGGCCTCCTTGTTTCCCTGCGAGGAAGTCGGCGAGGAGGCTGTGTGGAAGGATCTTGAGGCATTTGGGATAATTGGCGTAAAGTCTCTGTGTGATCCTTCAGTTGTTGGACTGCCTCCTGGACTTTTTCTCCAAATAGATTGTCTCCTTTGCATGGAAGATCAACAAGTTTTTCTTGTACCTCAGGCCTGAGGTCAGAAGCCTTGAGCCATGCATATCTACGTGCAGCAATGCCCACAGCTGCAGTTCTGGAGGCAGTATCAAAACTGTCATAGGCCGCTCTTACCTCGTGTTTACCTGCTTCCAGGCCTTTATGGATTATGGCTCGTGCAGGTTCTTGAAGCTGTGCAGGCAGTGAATTGGTGAGTTCCTCCATCTGCTTCCATAAATTTCTCTGATACTGTGTCATGTACAGCTGGTATGCAGAGATTCTGGAGTTTAGCATTGAAGATTGGTAGATCTTCCTTCCCAAAGAATCCAGGAAGCGATGATCCTTGCCAGGTGGGTTGGAGGAATGGGGCCTGATTCTTTTTGATTTTTTCTGTGCAGATTCAACTACCACAGATTGATGTGGTAGTTGAGCCTTTTGGTACCCTGGAGTTGATTGTACCAAATAGGATGAATCCACTCTCTTGTTTACAGCTGACACTGTGGATGGGTGCTCCCAGATACGATGTTATAAGTCTAAAAGCACCTCGTGTATTGGTATAGCCAAGACCTGTTTGGGGGGGTCCACAAACTGCAGCACTTCTAAGGTGTGTTGCCTTGAGTCTTGCTCAGTTTCCAATTTAAATGGAATGGTGTCTGCCATATTTTGTATGAAGTTGGAGAAAAAGAGGTCTTCAGGTGGAGACTTCTTTATTGGTTCTGGAGGGGAGGGGTCAGACATAAAGTCCTCAGAGGAGGATTCTGTATCCTGACTGTCCCAGAAATCTTCTTCTTCCTGTCCATAAACATGCCTTGGTGTGGTTTTATTAGGCAAATGGAGCCCTGATGGACCTGGTAGTGGATCATCAGTGGGTTGAGTTGAAAACACCTGTTCTGTATGTTGTTTAGGCATTGTGTGAAGTACATCTTGGTATTTTTGGAGGAGATGATGTAAGGAAGGAAAATCCTGAACATCTTCGACATCTTACCCGTTATGGTGATTACACCCACTAATGGACTCTGACACCTCCAGGTTAAAGCACCATTATGCTTTAACCCGTACGCCCTATGGTATCACCTCATATTTATTTCCTGCCTTATCTTCTTTCCAGCTTGTTGCAAGCTTCCAAGTTCTCTTACCCTGTTGATTGTAACTTTTTGACTCATTCCTACCTACTGTTTTTTGCTGTACTTGAATTGTTACCCCAGTTATTTTCTTGTTAATTGTAAACCGATCCGATCCGATATGGTTATTTACTATGAAGGTCGGTATATAAAAACTATTAAATAAATAAATAAAATCTATGGTTCATGTCCTCGATGGTGCTGATGGTTGTCTCGACATCGACGTCGAGAGTGGTCTCGTACTCGATGGAGGTAACATGGGCATCGATATCGAAGTCGTGGACGGTATCTGCGCATATATGGATGTCGACGTCGAAGTTAGAATTCTTGGTGTCGACGATTCCTTCAGTGTCCTCGGCGTCATGGTAGACACGGGCATCGGTGGTCCCACTGGCATCGGCAATGTTGCCGGCATCGATGCTTGTAGCATCGGCATCGACGAAGTCGTCGGGATTAATTGTTCCCTCAAAGCCTGTGAAATCGCTTGTCTTATGTCAGATAATTCCGGCGTTACAACTGCTGTTGTGAGAGTAGTTGTAAGCGGTGGCGAAGGCTGAGGCGTTGGAACCGCTGCAGGGCCCTGTAGGGGTTCCGGTGTGGAGATCGGAGGAGGCCCAGACACCGAGGTGTCGTCTGAGCGTGGCCGCTTTGCCGCCGACGGATCCTGGGATGTGGATTCGGATGTCGACGACCTTTGATGTCGATGTTTATGTTTTTCTTTTTGAGATTCGCCGGATTTCGCCGAGGTAGACGAAGACGATGAATGATCCCCCGACGGTCCCCCGATCGATTTTTTAAGTAGTGTTCGCTTCTTCGCTCCAGCCGGAGACTTCGAAGAAGTGGAAGGTGACGGCATTAATTGGAGGTGGAATAAATGTTCCATTTTTTCCAGTCTACATTTTCTTGTCTTCGGCGTCATTTCGGCACACTGCGGACAGTTTTTAACGTCGTGATTTTCGCCGAGACATAAGACGCACTCGAGATGCGGATCCGTAAGGGACATTTTTCGTGCGCATATCGGACACTTTTTAAAACCGGTGGCCATAGTGCGATCGACGGCCGTCAAGGCAGATAACGAAAATTATGCGAAAATTTTTTTCGAGAGAAAATGAAATTTGAGACTTAGGTACTCACCAGCCGGTGTAAAAGTAACCTTTTTGAGAAAAATGTGAGAGAGAATATCTGGTTAATTGACTTTTCAGTCAGAATTGTTGAGAAATTTCTCAACGGCTCCTATACCCGCGATGCTAACTGCAGCGCGGAAAGACGAAGACTGAAGAGAGACACCTGTGGCAGAGAATATCATAGCATGCTGGGCATGCTCAGTGGCCTCACAGGGCCAGTCAAAAGTTTCTAGAAACTTTGACAGAAAGCTTCCCGCTTCAGGGCTCCGTCAGTGACGTCACCCATATGTGAGGACTAGCATCCTGCTTGTCCTGGGATAATTTATTTTACTTGACCCAGCACTTTATTTTGCTCTGTTCTAGAAATCTTTCCTACATTATAGCAAGGCATGTAACTATTCCTTGAGGGCTGCAAATGGGTTTGGTTTTCAGGGAAACTAAGTATGCAAATTAACTTAGTTCTCAGACCAAATGAATGCAAACATTTTATGACCATCCATTGCAGATATATTGAAAATTAGATTTGTTTGTGGTTCCTGAAGACTAGAGTTGTTCATACCTCTATTAAATGAACAAAATACAAAAAACTGATGTCAAGTCAGATGAAATAGCTACATTACCACAAAAGACTGCCTTATTCCCGTACAAACAGCATTGAAAAATCAGTATTTAGTATGAATCTGTGTTTTTGACTATTCACAATAAAAACAAGTTTACTTATTAGCTAACTGCTTTAAAATAAGAGCAACAAGAAAATATGATGCAGATAGAGAAGATGGCAGCATAAATTAATTGTGAAAGCAAATGTTGCTTACCTGTAACGGGTGTTCTCACAGGACAGCAGGATGTTAGAGTCCTCACATATGGGTGACATCACAGGATGCAGCCCTGTACGGAAAACATTTCTGTCAAAGTTTCTATAAAGCTTTGACTGACACTGGCACACTGAGTGCACTGAGCATGCTCAGCCTGCGATTATCCCTGTGACCACAGGTGTCTCCTTCAGTCTCGTCTTATAGCAAAAAGCGCAAGCGAACTAAATACAAGTAAAAATGTATACAGACCCAACTCCGTGGGGTGGCGGGTGGATTTCGTGAGGACTAACATCCTGCTGTCCTGTGAGAACACCTGTTACAGGTAAGCAGGATGGTAGTCCTCATATATGGGTGAGTACCGAGCTGAGGATGCCCGAGAGTGCACCAAATGCACCGAAGACGCGCGAAAGGCGCAATGACAGGGGTGGAATTTGGAACGGAGGGCATCCTGAAATCCTTAACGGGTTGGTGGAAGGATGTTGGGTAGTTAAACCAAAAAGAATAGGAGTAGACGAACTGGCCAAACATGGAGCATGCCGGCTAGTCGTATCTAAGCAATAATGGCTGCAAAGGTATGGAGAGAGCTCCAGGTCGCAGCCTGATAAATATGTACAAGCAGCACCGGCCGAAGGTAAGCTATGGAGGCTGGGACGGACGGAACAGAGTGTGGTTACACATAGTATTGTAGTGAAATGCCTGCTTGTTGGTAGGAAAAAAAAGAGATACAGAGTGTCAATTAGGAGGAATAGGTCTGTTTGCCCACTGGAACTAGCAGCTTGCCTTTTGCCACAGAAGGAAAGAGTTAGGTGGAATTCCTATGGAGTGTAAATGAGGAGGAAGGGAAAGAAATGATTGGGGTTTTATCAGTATTATTGTATTTTAAAATGTTTTTTAGTTTATGTAAAAGTAATGTTTTATTATTTTAATGTTTTGAAAAATGATGTAACATGTATAACGATATGCTCAGTATAAGTATGTTTTGAATGTTGCTACTGCAAATTCTATCAGTGTAAACTACCTTGAAATTAAGTTGAAAGTCGGTAGATAAAGCTGATTAAACAAATAAAATAAATAAATAAAGTGTAGTGCAGTCTAGATAGAATGCAAGTGCACTATTACTGTCCAAGGAGTGGAAAAACCCTCTCACTTTGGTGAGAGAGAGGTGTTGGGAAAGTGGGCAGAGTATATTCTGAATAAGGTGAGATGCAACGTCTACCTTAAGGAGGATATGAAGTTGAAAACGTAAAACCACTCTGTCATGGAGGAACGCAGGGTCGGGTGAGTATGTAACATGATGTGTAACTCACTGACCCTGTTGGTAGAAGTGATGTCTATGAGGGAAAGAGTTCCCCATGCAGACTGTTAAGTGAGAGGAATGGAAAGGCTCGAACGGACAACGTATGAGTCTTGTAAGCACGAATTATAGAAACATAGAAACATAGAAATGACGGCAGAAGAAGACCAATCGGTCCATCCAGTCTGCCCAGCAAGCTTCACACTTCTTTTTTCTCATACTTATCTGTTTCTCTTGGCTCTTAGTAACCTTAGGTTCTATTTCCCTTTCACCCCCACCATTAATGTAGAGAGCAGTGATGGAGCTGCTTCCAAGTGAAATATTAAGTTTGATTAGTTGGGTAAGCGGCAGCATAGCTCTCTGCCGTTGAAGCAGAGAGCAATGCTGGATATGCGTGAAGTATTAGTTTTTCTTCTCCCCTGCCGTTGAAGCAGGGAGCTATGCTGGATATGCATTGAAAGTGAAGTATGCCTTGAAAGTCACATTAACTATCATCAAATATTGAAAAGCCTAATAATTGGTAATTGAATAAGCCTAATAATTGGTAATACCTATAGCCCATGAACCCATCCCTGTTTTTTGGCAGGTTTTTTTTTTTCTTTTTTTAATTTGGAGATGGCAGCCCTCCATCCTTCCGCTCCGTGAAGGTGGAACACCAACCACTGGCCACTGGCATCCCGCTCTGTGAATGCCTCTGTGGCTACTGCCGCTCCATGCAGTGTTTTGCTGCCTCCTCTTTATACGCGTCCTCTAGACCTGATGGATCCACAGTGTTTATCCCACGCCCCTTTGAAGTCCTTCACAGTTTTGGACTTCACCACTTCCTCCGGAAGGGCATTCCAGGTATCCACCACTCTCTCCGTGAAGAAATACTTCCTGTCATTGGTTCTTAGTCTTCCTCCTTGGAGCCTCAGCTCGTGACCTCTGGTTCTGCTGATTTTTTTCTGACAGAAAAGGTTTGTCGTTGTCTTTGGATCGTTAAAGTTTTTCAAGTATCTGAAAGTCTGAATCATATCACCCCTGCTCCTCCTTTCCTCCAGGGTGTACATATTTAGATTCTTCAATCTCTCCTCGTATGACATCCGATGAAGACCCTCCACCTTTCTGGTTTACATGTCCTATGAATTACATGTCCTATTCCGTGACTAGTGAAAACAGAGGTGGCTTGAACAGTGGATAATCCATGGTAAGCTGACTCAGAAGGGATTGACCCTTAAACAGGTATCCCCACTCCCAAGTAGTACGCCAATTGGAACCGAGGTATACCCATGTGAAGGATGTCTGGGGAGCAGAATCCGAGAGAATAAGAAAAAAGAGTGGTGTAGAAAAAAGAAAAAGGGTAAAACCCTTTTGTAAGCATCATGTGGTAAATCATGCTATTTTGAATGGTAGGATTTGAGTGTGGAAGGGTTTTTGTGATGCTACCAGTACCTGAGAACATCAGTGAGTCTATGATATGAGACTGACTTGGGAGAAGGCGAATTGGTTACTGGTGTGATAGACCGAGAAGTATGGGAGCATACTGGTCTCGGCCAAGACGTGGGTCTGAGGAACAGTGAACCCCGTCCCGTTTCAGCATTAGAAGAGTGCTGGCTATAAGAGGCAGCGGAAGAGACACATATAATAGGGCCTTGATGGAACAAAGGCGCCTATGGGAACGCACTGGAAACATGTGTAGGGAGGAGAATCCGTGCACCATATGGTTCGATGTGGACGCAGAGGGCAAGTTAGGTTGACCTCGGCACTAGAAGATTTCTCTCACTACACATGTAGTCCGAGACCATTCAAGAGGATGGAAACCTATATGAAGAAGGTCTGTTAGTGCATTCAGTAAGTCTGTCAGATAAGTGGCCCGAGGATGCATGGAGCGAGCAAGGGCCAAGGGTAGAGCTACGGAGCTTCCTAGCAGAGCAGCTAAGAGGTTATACATGCTTGTGTGTTGGAAAAGCACATTGTCCCTATGCTGTCTGTCTGTATGCACAAAAATTTGTTGCAGAGGCAGTATTGGAAAGCATAAGGGCACAACTCATGGCTACAAGCTCCAGGAAGTTCATGTGAAACTGTGCCTGGAGCGGAATAGACGCATAGTGGGGCGGATTTTCAGCGCCCTGCTCGCCTAAATCCGCCCAAAACCGGGCGGATTTAGGCGAGCAGGGCCCTGCGCGCCGGTAAGCCTATTTTACATAGGCCTACCGGCGCGCGCAGACCCCGGGACTCGCGTACGTCCCGGGGTTTTCGGAGGGGGGCGTGTCGGGGGCGTGTCGGGGGGCGGGCCCGGTCGACGCGGCGTTTCGGGGGCGTGTCGGCCGCGTTTTGGGGGCGGGTACGGGGCGTGGCTACGGCCCGGGGGCATGGCCGCGCCCTCCGTACCCGCCCCCAGGTCGCGGCCCGGCGCGCAGCAGGCCCGCTGGCGCGCGGGGATTTACGTCTCCCTCCGGGAGGCGTAAATCCCCCGACAACGGTAAGGGGGGGGGTGTAGACAGGGCCGGGTGGGTGGGTTAGGTAGGGGAAGGGAGGGTAAGGTGAGGGGAGGGCAAAGGAAAGTTCCCTCCGAGGCCGCTCCGATTTCGGAGCGGCCTTGGAGGGAACGGGGGGAGGCAGCGCGGCTCGGCGCGCGCAGGCTATACAAAATCGATAGCCTTGCGCGCGTCGATCCAGGATTTTAGTGGATACGCGCGGCTCCGCGCGTATCTACTAAAATCCAGCGTACTTTTGCTTGAGTCTGATGCGCAAGCAAAAGTAGGCTGATCGCGCTTCTTTTAAAATCTACCCCATTGGGTTGAGAAGATGTTAGGTCAAACTTTACAACCCTGAGTAAGTGCGAGCATTAGCAGGAGCAGACTAGGGTTTGGTTCTAGATCTGCAATATGGATGACGGACGAAAGCGGTTGAACAGCTTGGACCCACTGATAATAAAATTTCACTGAACCGAACCCATAGCAATTTTGGATATATGAAGAAAGTGCCTAGTGAAAAAACCCCATGGCCCGACAATGAAAGAATTGAGGGGCTGAAGTTATGGAATATGCGCGCAGGGACATATAGGAATTTGTTAGAATGTCTGCAAGGTTGCTGGACAGGAAGGTCGTTGTGACTGTGGTGTCCAGAAGTGTTCTATAAGGGATTTATGGCAGTGACAGCAATCCCAGGTAGTAGATTTATAGTGAGTCATGAAGAAGTTAGAGCTCCTTGCTTGGATTGACTGTGGTTATGCAGCTGTCCGTGCAAGGAAAAGCGTGAATGATATTGTACTCCGTAGAGAAACAGCAGTCACCGATAGTGATTTAATGAAATACCCCAGTTGCCGGAGCTGGTGCAACCGGCAGAGCTTGGGATTGTAATATTGTTGACTCACCATGAAGCGCAAAGAAAGATTAGAGGCAATCTACTTACTGCGATATGGAAGCATGGTGACGAGAGATACCATTTTACCTGTGCCTTCTGAAGAAAGTTGGTATTTCTGAGGTCCAGGATGGGCAGAGAGTAACTACTTTCTGTTGAAAGAAAGAATAGTGAAATTAAAACTCCTCAACCCCCCCTCCCTCCTGCGCTTTGTAGGAGGGGGAGTGTACCATGAATCTTGGTACAGAGTGGGGTGGCCGCTCTGACATCCGGCAAGTTGAGAGACCCGGAGGTGTCCAACTGGCGGGGCTCATGTAAACTGGATATCATGTAACCTCCCAAGGGAGCGTGAGCGGTAAAGTCTTACCCGCATTTCTGTGTGCTGTACAAGAAAACGTTGAGACCTGTCGCCAGGTTTCGAGGTGGACTTGCACTTGAGGCAGTATTTGCTGGATCTCATGTTTAGCAGATCAGCGAATCCATCTGGAACTTCGGTCCTGAATTAGGAACCAGAAGCCAGAGTATTAATCAGTACAGGGTCCCGTTGCTGACAAACGGAAGATGTCCTGATGCAATCCCAAATAAATGGTAGAGAGGTTCTCTTGGTATGGTGTCTGACATAGTTGGCAATAGTGATATGGGATACTAATACGGTTCTTGGAAGACAGGCGACCTAAAACCTTTCGAACCATGTGGCCCAAATTAGAGAACAGATCTCAATGGGAATGCCGCTGAAGCGGGATTAGACTAATTACCATCCGACATGGATCGCCGAAGGACGAGCGGTGAAGATTGATGGCTCCGTGGATTTCAGGAGTCATCGAGGGGTAGCCTGTCGGACGTAACGTCCGTCTCAACTCTGAAACCTGGTATGGTAGCGCAGGTATAGAAGAGACAAGCTAAGCGTGGCTGGCGCTACCACAGTAATTTGTGGAGGGCCACAATCTCGCACAGATGTCGGTGGGGCACGCCTCGGGTACAGGGGAGCCATTATGACTCGTGAACCTGGCCTTCGTTGCAGCGGCTCAATGTGTCGTGACGCGAGTCCAGAATTCTTTGGAACTCGTTCTGGTGTTTCTGGAGCACCAAGGTCTGCCAGCACTGTGCAGAACAGTGGCGATAGCAGTGGTGATGTTGCTCGGCCCGGGCATTCTCCATCACCGAGAAGGATAGCACCGATGTACTGGATGGCGTCAGTGGCGGACGGTCACCGTGCCGGTGACAATGAGTGCCACGGTGCTCGGCCCGGTCTTTCCCCAGCGCCGAGGTGAATGACCTCGCTGTCTTGGATGGCGAATGTTGACAGACTGTCAGCATGCCTGCACTGCTCCTGGCACTATGTAGTGTTGTAAGCTAATATGAGGCTTTAATAAGAACCCAAAGCATGGAGCACTGTGTTTAGGCGAGGGCATTATGTGAAGGTGCTATGTTGGTATTGACAGCGCTGATGGCGGCCGAAACGGCCTCGAGGGCATCATCAAATGAAAAATGTCGATGAACCAGGCAAAGCAAGGATAACAGTGACGAAAGAACTGATGGCATCGGCATAGTTATCTATGGAAACGATGTGGCATCGAGAATCGAAAAACATCGTTGGCATCAGAAAAAATGATGCCAGCATCGACTGAGTCAATGACCGCATCGATAAGAACAAAGACATCGATGGAAACGACATGGGCTTCGACAGCATCGATGTATGGAGGCGGGCGCCGATGGCATCGGTGGCATGGCCACGGGCTTCTATGGCATCGATGGGATTGACTTGGGCACCAATGGCGTCGATGCCACATATGGCATCGACCCGGGCATCTATGGCACCGACGATGGCATCGATGGAAGTGTCCTGGGCATCGATGACATCGATAAAATAAATGATAGCATCGATGGAAATGACTTTTGGCATTGATGGAAGTGCCCTGGGCGATGATGGCATCGACGACACAAGGGTGTGCATCGATGGCATCCATCTGAGCAATGATGGCATCGATGAAACCCAGGGAAAAATCAGTGCTATGGAAGAAAAACATGGATGGCACTGATAGAATCGATGCAGGGAACGATGGCATCAATGTACCGCAGGGGAGCGTTACTGATGGCATCGAAGAATGCAGGACGGTCTGGAAGGGGGTACGACGGTAGCAATGGGGGCATTGACTGCGTGAGGATAGAGAGGAAATCGAAGGACCTGGATTCGACAGAGGCCCTGGCGGCAACGGAAACCATGGAAGTCCCTGTCCCACTAGCACTAATAACCAGGCAGAGTGTCACAGAGTGACACTCGCAGGCTATGAGTGGCTAACTATGAAAACATAGGGAGAGGGAAGGTCACAGTTGGCAGGCCAGGGAGGAGACAGGAACCAACCGAAAGACAGGGCATAGTACTCACCGAGCGTCGAATAAATGTACACGAAGGGAGACCCGTGCAGGGAAAAAGTGTTTGTGAAGTAAAAGTTTTAAGTGTTTCCGTGCAGAAAAAGTTTTAGAATTTCTCAGAGAGCTCCTAACTGCTATGCTTACTGCAGAGCGGGAAAAAGAAGACTGACGGAGACACCTGTGGTCACAGGGATAACTGCAGGCTGAGCATGCTCAGTGCACTCAGTGTGCCAGTGTCAGTCAAAGCTTTAGAAAAGTTTTCCATACAGGGCTCCATCCTGTAATGTCACCCATATGTGAGGACTACCATCCTGCTTGTCCTGTGAGAATGGCAAATTATAAAGAAAAATCCCACCTGATGAATGCATTGATTTTTTTCTCTTTATAACTACCAAATGTTCAATCATACTAATCAGAATATATTTCCACAGGGCAAGCTGCATAGGCAGCATTCATGGCCACTGAGGAACAGTAGGTCATTGAACATAACCACCACTTAGTGGTTAGATTTAGGGTTCAAGCTGCAGTCTTGGCTTTTTTTTTTGGTCCTCGTGGCTATATCAAAAAGGAAGCGGTGCTTGATAATGCTGCACTTTACCTCCTCCTGGCAATACACCTCAGGCTGTGGGCCTGAAACAGTGCTTCCAGTGGCGGGGCTACCACGGTCAAATGGCCTCCTCACCAAGGCTGCTGTCCGATTCAGGCAGGTAAGATGCCAGCTGCTTACACTAACCGTCGTCTTGGCCTTAGGCTTTTCCACTCTTAATTTTTTTTTTTTTATAGAACTGAAAAGTCCTTTAGAGGGGCTGCCAAGGCAGCAGTAAAAGCAAAACAAGATGTAATGAGGCCAAAGAATTGGCCCAAATCTAAATTTTTAAAGAGACATTAGGAACACATCTGCACAGTAAATTGGATGAAGAGATTGAGGGACCCTCAAGGTAGCGTGAACAAACTCCTGTGCAAGTTCAGCAAGACTTTTACTGAGTTTAGAGAGCTGGGTCCATCAGATGATGTCACCCATTCGTTATGGCTGATTCATGCTTGCTTGTCGATAGAGAAATGTCCGTTTTGCAGGTTTCCTTTTTTTTTTTTTTTTTTTTTTTTAAATTGGAAGTGTGATTTCAAATATGGAAAGTAAACAATAAAACAACCCTAGAAACCAACCAGAAAAGGTTCTAGAAGGGTGAGATCTGGGTTTTATCCTAAAAGAATAGACCTTGCAGCACTAATAGGATAAATCTTGAACCAAGATAAGAGGAAGCATCAGAGCAATAGTGTTTAGGAAAGTATAGACTGAAGACCAAATTTCAACCTTGCAAATTGCTTCTAAGGACATTGACCTTAGATTGGCAACTTATGTCGCCATTGCATAAACAGCCTGAGAAGTAACAATTAGAAATGCAAGATGCTAGCCAACAGAACTGGTTATCGTCCCACTGGAAACTCCAGGTCTACTGGTGCTAAAACAAATCAAAAGCAAAGTGACTAAAAGTTTTAGGACTCTCTAGATATTTACTTTATTTATTTAAAAAATGATTATATAGCTTTTGCTATCCTGTGTGGATAAGTCATAGACTTCTTGCAATCCAATATATAAGTATGAGGGTGAGAGAAAAATACTGAAAGATCAACTAAGTTGGAAGTCTGACATTTCCTTCGGAAGGAATTTAGGGAGATGTGAAACACTACCCTGTTATAATACAATTTTGTAGAAAGTGGGTAAAGTCAGTAGAGCCTAGCTCTCACTGATTCTGTGGGCTGTGTAATTCAACCTTCCAGGTCTGGTTGGAATCGACCCACTATGGATTCCTAGACTGGGTCTTCCCCCTTCATGAAACCTGTCCTCAAGATGTTTTTTGCAACAATTGTGACAACTTGGAGGCAGTCCTCTATATTTACACAGGAAAAGGTCAAATAGGAAAATCAACAGAATTGCATTGGTGGCTCTCTCAAAGCATTCCCTAAGCTTCTGTATGCATCAGGGTTGGCTACAACAATTTTGACCAGCATTCTGAGTGAACCTCTCACATCTCTCCAGCTTTTCCCCTCGTCATTTGTTATGTCTGCACTGTAGCCGGTACACCCTCCGTAGAGGACAGTGCAAGCTGCATTGAGGCTTGTATCAGTAAGCTAGTCCCTAATCTTGTGCCGAGATGTCAAAAACAGCTGAGAACTGTTTTGAGAGGACCTGACAACCAGCAAAACTCTGCACAGCTCTTTGGATCTTTCTGAGCTTATCTGGATCAGTGAAGTCAGTCTACAGTCTCTCCTACTAGGATCCTACTGTTCAAGGTGACTTCTTTGAGCACATATTTCAGCTGGAGACATTGTGTCCTTTCCCACAGCATCAGTAGCACTCTTAATAATGACCAGAGATGGACATCTTATAGAAGTATCAGAATCATCTCTTGTAGCTGACATTTTTGGACAGAAGATAACTGAAGTAAAACAAAAAAACAAAACACACATTTCTTCAAAAAGACACAACCAAATCAATAAGAAAATCCCAAGTGGACTATGGGCCCAGCTCAACCAAGTAGAGATCATGTAGTGATCAACATGAAGTAGCCAACAGAAGAATGGCAAAAAGAAATTGAAACTGCAAAAAGTCCTAAAATGTCTAAGTAGGTATACTAAGGAGAAACAACAAAAACTGAGAAAACTGCAAAATTTCACATTATCAATGTAGGACGTACTATAAAAGAAACATTTGGTGATATACTCCTCCTCAGTTAGACAAAATAAAAATTCAGTGGCAGTTAGTTTAGTTCTGCATGGATCCCTCATGTGAATGCTCAGAGCCTTTTTTCCAAAAGCTTTTCAGATGTTCCTCAGACAAAATACTTGACAAAAGTAATGAGACCTATATAGGCAAGTCCACTGAGCATACTTGTCATCTGATTAAGAAGGAAATGGCTCTCTTTAGAGCTGCCTCCATTTTCCACATTCAAAAAGTGTCGCTGTAATAGTAATGCTCTGCTCAGCTCCATACTCAGGGGTTATAAACACTATCTGGCACCACACTCAGTATAACAATGGAAAAGGAGCTTACGCAGGGAAGATCTCTTGCCTAGATCTGCAAAGCACCAACCACCAGACTATTGAGCTGGTTATGAATCTGCATTTTTTTAAATGATGACATGAAATATAAAATACTTTCAGTTTTATTTAGTTAACAGGTTTTGTTAAACAATATTGATTTTAAGGACTAGTTTTGAAAATAAATCTGAGAAATACAATCCAACATTCTTCTAAAAAAATCTTTATAATAAGATACATTACATTAGACCTTTTTTTACCTTCTTGGATGAAGAACAAAATCCTTAAATGTGTATGGTCTTTCCATTCTTGGGTTTTCTGTCTGGAATGAAAATATTTGTCAAGAGAAATATTGCAACTATCATCAAAAAACCTTCTCAAAAAAATCTTGCAATATGCAAGCAAATAATTATAACATTTCCTATAGTTAACTAAGCTTTAATACAATATTCAGTAACATAAAATTGTGTTGTATAGTCTTAAAGTATCAAACATGTAATCTATTAATGATTAACCTATTGCCTGAGTTGCAGCTCATTCTTTACGTTTCTCTAGTCTATTATTGACCATACCTTCAGTAAAACTATATTCTTTATGTGCCACAAGAAAGATGACTTTCTATTATGGGTCTTAAGGTATGGATTGCAGTACCAGTGGAAATCCACAGTGAGTCTGAGTTATTTACATTTTCATAAATTGGTAAACTTTTTTAGACAGGTTTTTAATTACATTTGTGTGCAATAGCTTTGGTTTACTAATTACATTTTATCTGTATGTTTTATCTTATATAAATGATTTCCTGTGAATGTTTGTTCTCCATACTGATTATTATTAGATTTGTGGATTATAAAACCTGTAAATAGAACAGAACCTTTACTGTATTATCCTGACTGAAATTTTGGGCTGCCAAGTCCCAGTTCAACCTGTTAAGATTACCTGATTCAGAGACTACATGTATTCAAAATACTTTAGGTCAGTCCTCAAGTGCCATCCTGTCAATCTGGTTTTCAGGATATCTTCCATGGATATTCATGAGAAATACTTGTATGCATTGCCTTCACTGTACACAAGTATAATTTCTGCATATTACCTATGGATATCTTCAAAACAAGGGTAGATAATGTAGGCCTTGAGAACTGAATTGAGAACCACTGTGTTAAATGAATTGTACTTGAATTTTAATTTGAACCCCGAATCTTTTTGATGGAGGGGAAGTGTTTGTTTTGGGTTTTTTTTAAATTAAGGGAGTTAAAGAAAATTAGAGGTTGGGTGAGGACTGAGATATTTAGGACAATAGAACAAGCTTTGATTATGCCAATATTTGATTATTGTACTGGGGCCTTGTTAGGGGTAACCATAAGGAATATGCATTGGCTGTCCAAAAAGAACCAATGCTAAACTACTTAAGAACATAAGAACATAAAAAATTGCCATGCTGGTCAGACCAAGGGTCCATCAAGCCCAGCATCCTATTTCCAACAGAGGCCAAACCAGGCCACATCAACCTGGCAATTACCCAAACACTAAGAAGATCCTATGCTACTGACGCAATTAACAGCAGTGGCTATTCCCTAAGTAAACTTGATTAATAGCCGTTAATGGACTTCTCCTCCAAGAACTTATCCAAACCTTTTTTGAACCCAGCTACACTAACTACATCCTCTGGCAACAAATTCCAGAGCTTTATTGTGCGCCGAGTGAAAAAGAATTTTCTCCGATTAGTCTTAAATGTGCTACTTGCTAACTTCATGGAATGCCCCCTAGTCCTTCTATTATTCGAAAGTGTAAATAACCGAGTCACATCTACTCATTCAAGACCTCTCATGAATTGCACTGGTTACCTATTAGAGAAAGGATTATGTTCAAGGTTATGACCTTGATGTATAAGGCTAATTAAGCTAAGGGTGCAAGTTATTTAATGAATCAAGTGGAGAGGCATATATCAAGACGAAATCTACACTCAGCTGAATAACCTTTAGAAAGGAAGGGTTATGAGAGAGAAGGTTTTTGGTATATGGCCTGGTGATCTGGAATTCAGCACTGCTGGATGTTAGATTAGAGGCTAATTATCTAAGCTTTTAGAAAGAAAATGAAGACTTGGCTGTTTCAAAAAACAATAAAGGTGAAGCCTAGTTCCTGTTAAGATTTAAAAAAATGTCTGTGTTGTTTTTATTGTATTTTAAACTTGTATGATGTAAACCACCTTCATCAGCTTGCTGTATGTGCGGTATAGAAAAATCGAGAAATAAATAAAATAAAATAAATAGGGCACTAAGTTAGACTCTCTTGGGCCTGAAGATACAATCCAAGTTAATACATACTGGTAATTGATGAAGAGGAACATCCACTTGACCAAGAAAATCATCTCTTGTCTGTGAGAAAATAAATAAGATAGATGATTGTATATGTAAGGTTTAATATGGCTCAGTTTTTAAGTTTCACATCAAGATTAAGGAAAACAATTGAATTTTTTGTCCTTCAAAATTAAAAAATCTTAACTATAAATACTTTATTCTTATAAAAGTGTTGCATGAGAAAATTGAATAAGAACATAAGAAATTGCCTCCTGTTAGTTTCAGGGCATGGGCCCCGTTCCTAGTAATATTTGGTAGCGTAAATAACTTCTCCCTATTAATTTGTTCCATAGCACACAGAATTTTATAGATCTCTATCATATCCCCTTTAACTCATCTGTTCTCCAAGCTGAAGAGCCCTAACCTGTTTAAATGTTCTTCTTAAGGGAGCTGATCCATCCTCCTGATCAGTTTTTTTTTTTGCCCTTCTCTGTACTTTTTCTAGTTCTGCTACGTGCACTTCGATCATGCCTTCCAAAGCAAGGACTTCTACACTGCAGCAGATCACCCTGAAGGTAGCTTCTACCACCACCTCCTATCAAGTTTCATGCACTGCTGCCCTCATCCCCCAGAGCTGGAATGAGATCTTCTGACCCCCTGGTGACGTCGCAGGAAGCAATGGTGAAAAGGCGCAGGTGAATGCAAGAGATGTGCATGTATTTTGTTGTATGTATAGAAGGCACAACAAACGAGTGTTCCTTTGTGGATATCTGTGTGCTGTGAATCAGCACCTTTTTTTACCCTACATAGATTTGATCCTGTCCTGTTACCATTCGGAAAATTTCTTCTTCATCCTCGTTGTAATAGGTGGGGGCAGAAATCGTAACTTTATCAGGAATCAAAAGTACAGTGGAAAAACTTCCTTGGAGAGTCCCAACTACCATGCAACATCTCTTCCTACTTCCCAGGTACTACACACAGATCCCCCTCAGTTTCATTGTCCATATTATTAATAAATAATCAATATTAAAATATACATCTATAATCTTTGACCTGTTAAAATAACTACTGCTTGATTGTTTTTGCATTACAAAGATTCAGTTGATGATACCAGTACCAGTTTACTTAACCAGGTCTTTTCTAAACCTAGGACTTCATGGAGTGTAGGTTTGTTAGTTAACTTTAAACACTCTTGATTTGTCTATAATGAACTTCAATATACCATCCTCGTATGAAATGTTGCTCCTCTCTTCGAGATTACTCAATACCTGTTTAGTTTACTGCCTTCTTGTATTCTCGCTCATAACTCATTGACAGTTGTTGAACAACTGATGAATGCTATTGTTGACCTAAGCAATACTTTGTATTTGATTTTAATTTACATCTGGATCAACGCCCTCTGTCTTCAACATGTGAAGCCTTCTTGGATGCCATGGAAACTCTGGGATGGGAGCAGTTTGTCCAGGGTCCCACACATAAACTAAGACACACCTTAGATATGGTGTTTTCAAACCCTGTTTTTACTACACACAGATCCCCCTCAGTTTCTACCGACCAAATTCCCTGGTTAGACCATTTTTGACGACTATATCTTTTCTGATTCTCAGAGATGTGACACAGCCTTGTATGTCAAGCCTCCATTTTAAAGCTTGGGCATATCAAACTCGAACTTCAAGCTCACTTTGTGCCTGTCCTCTCTAATCTAAACCCGTCTGATGTTATCTCAGCCACTGGATGCTTGGAATTCAGCTTTACTGTCTGCTGACGACACATTAACCCCTCTGAGATACTTTTACCCTTGTCACCCTAAAAGTACACTTTGATTTACCCCTATTTTAGATGAGACAACATATAAAATGAGGGATTTGGAGTGACGTTGGCACAAGACAGTGCAAATTTTCTTGAGGACTATAAATTAGAGTTAACCAAATACAGAAGTCTGGTTGACAAAGCTAAGAAAGTTTATAATTCTGCAAGGATTCATGTTGCTGAAAATAACCCTTGCAAACTATTTCATATACTAAAGTAACTTACCAAGGGTAATAATGAGTTAGCTAGAGTACAGTATCCAACTGTTAACACAAAGTGCTGTGAGGAATTTGTAAAGTACTTTACAGATATGGTAACCAGGGGCTGCATCAGGGGCTTCCAATTGAAACAACAAAGAGTATGGTGTCCAATACACAAGGTTGTTCCTGACTATTGAGTAACTTGTATAGGAATAAGTTAAAGCATCGGGTGAATTTAAAACCTTGTGTTTTGGGCACCGTACTCTTTGTTTCACTTGGAAGCCCCTGATGCAGTCCCGCTATTGGGCGAAACTCGGCATGAGCTGGGCATATATTAAGGGCATATTTTAACCTTATTATCATTGGATTGGTTATTTAATAAAAGAGTCCTTATACCTAAGGAGATCGGTCTCTTTCCATTTGCCTCCTGGCTCTTCTTGACCATCTACTGTCTCGTTTCCTTGGTCATGTTTTCCAGGTTCCATACCCATGTCCAAGAAGATTGAGGACAGTGCGTATTAGTCTGCTTCCACCATACAAAGCAGAGGTGAGCCAGCTGATTGTGGCTTGAAGAAGCGACTTGTATTTACTGAACTAGGAGGGAGAGGAGGGGCTCGAGGATCACCAGGGATAGGGAGTTAGACTTAGGGGCTTTAGGATCATTGAGAGGATGGGGGATCAGGATGGAGGATCAGGGTCACCAGGGCAGAAAGGAGTTGGGAGTTAGTCTCATTCTATCTGACCTTCTCCTCCTTACCCCAGTGTGCAATATAGGTGGAAGAGCAAGTTTGCTTACAGTAAACTGTGTTTTCCATAGATAGCAGATGAATTAGCCATGCTGTATGGGTACGTCTTCCGTGCCACTAGGTGGCGGAGCTCTCTAAGTCTAGTAAAAAGTCTTTTAGCTAGGTGCTCCCTCCCTCCTGTATCCTGACAGGATTACCTCAGGCTCCTCAGTCAGTATCAAAGCAAGGTAGGTATGCTAGAACTGTCCAGGGAGGCAGGTGGGTCAGCATGGCTAATTCATCTGCTATCTACAGAAAACACTGTTTACGGTAAGCAAACTTGCTCTTTTCATGTAGAAAAGCAGCTGAATTAGGCATGCTGTATGGGAGTCCCCAGCTGACATATTGAGCAATCAATATCTGTGAAGTGCTATGTACTTCCCCCCTTTTTTTTTTTTTTTTTGCTCAATACGATAAAAAAGGCAGACAGTTCCCATGAAGGCTGTATTTGCGTGGAATCAGTGCTCTTCTGTAGGATAGTCCGTCTCAAAAGGGCATCATCAGCCATTTGTTTGTCTAAACAATGGCGGGATGTGGAGTGTGTAGCGATGACAACGTCCCCGCTTGACATATGCACGAGAGGTACGTGATGGAGATAGGCAATCAACGCTGTCGCTGCACGCACCTGATATGTCGACGATAGTGCTTGCGACCTTGTCTTATAACAAAACTGGATAGAGGTGAATATCCATGTGGATAAAGTGTTTTTCGTTATTGGGCGTGCTTGTGCGTTTGGAGTGAATAAAAGAAGTAGTAGTGATGGTCGATTTGGTGAAGAAGTGCACTGCTTATGGTATTCCAGTGCACATTTACCAGGTAAGGTGCATAACCGTCTCGCATAGTCATTTGCATGAGAGTTAAGAAGCATGTGGTAAGGTGATGTCTTGGTTAATGTGGAAATTGAAATTTGCCATGGGTGGAAATTAAGGGTGAGTGCACAAGGTCACCCTGTCGTGGTGAAATTGAAGATAAGGAGGCTAGTTAACTAATGCTTAGAAGTTATTCTTCTTGCAGGAAAAAACACCCTCCATGCGGCAGCAAAGGTGACAAGTGTCCAAAGGTTCAAAGGGAGAAATTGTGAGCTGTTCGAGAACTGAAGTAACGGCTCACGGTACCGGTGGCTTATGCAGAGGTGGATGTATGTGGAATACCTGCTTCATGAATCTGGAATTAATATGTTCTACATCTAGATGAATGTGAGAAGGTGCTATAGTTCCTAAGGAAGAACGTAGCGAGGAAGTAGCAAGGACGTTGCTATTAAGTCGATGGAGGTACGAGCGAATTGGGTAGATGGCAGGCGAATGGGTCGATACCCGGTGATAAACACCAGGAAGCATAGCGGAACTACTTTCTCTGGTAATTGAGGCCGGTGGATAGTCTTCCTGAGGAGAAGACGACATCCTGAAGGGTAGGTGAAATGTTAAAAACTGTATCCAGCGAGTTTGTTTAATCCCTATGCCCTGAGGTGTAGGGAGGAGTGAAGAAGATGCTGCAGTGATTCCCTTGCCCTGGGTAGTCGCTGCGAGGTGGCGACCAGGGAAATTTTGTTGCGGAGTGAAAACATAATAGGTAACTATAGCATGGTTTTCTTGGCCATGCTGGCGGGGTGAGGAACAGATCCCATTGGGTCACTTTGGATCTCTGGATTGTGCGAGATAGGAGTGGTATTGAAGGGAATGCAGAGAGTGGGGCTTGTGACCAATTGATGACAGAAGCGTCTGGAGCAAGTCAGAGTGGCTCAGGTAAACCGAAGAAAATCTGCAATGTCCTGTTGTGTGTCGGAAAGAGAGAGACTGTAGGGAGACTCTGCCTTATGAGCTACTTTGGATTCAGTGCCCAGTGGCGGGGGTGAAATTTCCCTTGAGTTTGACCTCTCTGGAATTGTAAATTTTGGGAAGAGAAATTGTTTGCAGTGAAATGGATCCCTGATTATCCCACTCCAATATTGGAATTGCTGGTTTGCAGAGGTTCCCTGAACTGAATCCTCCATTTTTGTTTACATATGACATTGTATCCTGATTGTCCATGTGAATCATGGCTATGTTCCATTGTAAGGAATCTTTTAAGTGTCAAAGGGCGTTGATTGTCGCTTTGGGAACCAGAAGGTGTATGTGCAGTGTGTACGTTCGTACGAAGTCCATAGACCTTGTGTCTGTAATTCTTTCAGATGAATTCCCTTCGGGGGATGCATCCCTGGTGAGTATTATTTGATGTTGAAGGGGGTGCAGGGGTTAGCCCGTCGATAGTGTCTACGGGAGTAGTCACCAATTGGAGGTGTCTTTCCATACTGATAGCATAGGAAATCTAAGTGGATGGTGGATGGAAAAAGGAAGCCATTGGTGCTTGAGACCCCATTGAAGGCGGCGTATATGTAAATGCGTATGTAGCTGGCTGCCACCGTATGTGCCAACCCACGTAGGACTTGGCGAGGTGTTACCACGATACTGTGAAGTAGAATGGTAGACAGCATGGAGAGAACTATTGCTCTCGGGTGATGTAGGAAACTTGACTGGAATCATGTCGATGCAGGCATATTTGAAGTGTAAGAGTGAGTGGGCTCCAATTCCGGTTGATCGTAGTCAATCTGGGGGCCTAGATTGTCTAGAAAAGAAACGTCTGCAAAGATTATCTCTTTGTAGTGTTTGATTGGATGTTAGTAGGAGCCCATCGGTTAGGTAGGGAAAAAAATTTTTTTTGTAACCCCCCGATGAAAAAAGGTGCGACCCCGCCCATGCTATGCATATGGTGCAAAACTTGAGTCAGAGGCCAGGCCGAATGGAAGAACTTGTATTGGAAATGATGGTCGTCTGCTTGGAAACAGAGGAACACCAGGAACTGTGTACATCGGAATGTGAGCTTATGCATCTTGTAGATGATCGAGGGGTTAAAGGGGCACTTAGAGAAGATAAGGCCATCGCGGAAAGATTAAATGATTTCTTTGCTTCGGTGTTTACTGAAGAGGATGTTGGGGAGGTACCCGTAAGAACATAAGAACATAAGAAAATGCCATACTGGGTCAGACCAAGGGTCCATCAAGCCCAGCATCCTGTTTCCAACAGTGGCCAATCCAGGCCATAAGAACCTGGCAAGTACCCAAAAAATAAGTCTATTCCATGTTACCATTGCTAATGGCAGTGGCTATTCTCTAAGTGAACTTAATAGCAGGTAATGGACTTCTCCTCCAAGAACTTATCCAATCCTTTTTTTAAACACAGCTATACTAACTGCACTAACCACATCCTCTGGCAACAAATTCCAGAGTTTAATTGAGCATTGAGTAAAAAAGAACTTTCTCCGATTAGTTTTAAATGTGCCCCATGCTAACTTCATGGAGTGTCCCCTAGTCTTTCTACTATCCGAAAGAGTAAATAACCGATTCACATCTACCCGTTTTAGACCTCTCATGATTTTAAACACCTCTATCATATCCCCCCTCAGTCGTCTCTTCTCCAAGCTGAAAAGTCCTAACCTCTTTAGTCTTTCCTCATAGGGGAGCTGTTCCATTCCCCTTATTTTGGTAGCCCTTCTCTGTACCTTCTTGGAGGAGAAGTCCATTACCTGCTATTAAGTTCACTTACAGAATAGCCACTGCCATTAGCAATGCTAACATGGAATAGACTTAGTTTTTGGGTACTTGCCAGGTTCTTATGGCCTGGATTGGCCACTGTTGGAAACAGGATGCTGGGCTTGATGGACCCTTGGTCTGACCCAGTATGGCATTTTCTTATGTTCTTATGCAAGGCGAATGAGCTCATCCAATCTTTGGGGTGAAGAAAGGGAAGAATGGACTTGATAGAAGGCATATGGATTTCTCCTTGTGGAGGTATATGTTGAGATACCCCCAATTTGGGACCTTTGTAAGTCTCCCCAGTTCATGGGAACAAGGAAATAATGGGAAGAAAACCTTTGATAGGATTTCAGGTAGGCAAGTTGTGTATGACCGAGAAGATCATTGACCCGATGTAAACTGGTTCCACGGTGGAAGGTAACTGGACAACCATTCCCCCAGGAAATGATGGTGGCGTATTGATGCCTAAAACCCTGATTGGGTTTTGCAGATTGAAAGTCTGTTTGATGTTGCGGCTGGCCAGGTGGTCCAGTATGCTGGCATGGTGCCAGTTGCTAATAAGACTGCTGTCTTGCTGGTTGAGAAGATGGAGGCATATAACAAGGTATGGCTTAAATGTGGTAAAGGCTGACCCTTGGTAGGGGGCAGAGCTGAAAACTGACCTCGTGATGTAGATGGATGTTGAGGAATGCTAGGAAAGGACCCGTGCATTCTGCCCCTTGAGCATAGTCACAGCATGGTGGACTGATCTCCAAAGCAATTTTCTGGATGACATGTTAAATTCGCCCACTTGACATGAACATAGTCTCAGATGGCGGTAGCCTGTAACCCTGCAAGGCATCTGGATGCCTAGACATTTGCTGAAGTTTTAGAAGAGACCTTAATCCTTCGTAAATGGATCACCAATAGTACCCCAACCCTCCCTCAACGATAAGGTATTGAGGAGGTAAACAGGCGTTAGCAGAGTCTTGTAAACTATCAAAGGGATATTGTGATATAAAACTGGTGGTTTGAATGTGGGCGTTGAGCATCGGATATGAAATGTCGTATTGCCCTCGCGCGCCGGCATGCCTATTTTGCATAGGCCGCCAGCGCGCGTAAAGCCCCGGGACGAGCGTAAGTCCCGGGGCTTTCGAAATGGGGAGGGAGGGGGCGTGTCCGGGGGCGTTCCCGAAACGACGCAGCGTTTCGGGGGCGTGCCGCCGGCCCGGGGGCGTGGTCGAGGCCTCCGGACCACGCCCCCAGGACCGGAGGACGGAGCGGGGCTGCCGGCGACGTGCGCAAAGTTACGCCTGCTGAAAGCAGGCGTAACTTTGCCGACAAAGGTAAGGGGGGTGTTTAGATAGGGCCGGGGGGGGGGGTGGGGTTAGGTAGGGGAAGGGAGGGGAAGGCGAAGAAAAGTTCCCTCCGAGGCCGCTCCAAAATCGGAGCGGCCTCGGAGGGAACAGGCAGGCCAGGCTGGGCTCGGCGCGCGCATCTTATAAAATCTGGTGTACTTTTGTTCACGCCGGTGGCACAAACAAAAGTACCGGTGCGCATATTGTTTTAAAATCCGCCCCTTAGTGTCATACATTCTAACTCTCTGATCTTATTTTTTAGACTTCTGGTATTTGCATATAGACAAGTAAATTGTATATAGATAGATATATATATATATATATATCTACTCATAATCTGCTTATTCTTAGCAGTTGATTCAGGCAATTTTGAAGCATTCATATTTGTCTGCTCTTCATTAAATCCACCAGTCCCATCCCTTCCCAGCCCACCTGGGAACACACCCCTGGAGACATATCCTCTGTGCGAGAGGATACCACATTACTTGAAGAGCTGGTCCAAGCTACAGAATTACTTTCACTCCATTGTCTCCATCCTTGTTCCTCCAAAGCAGAAGAGGAACTGTCAAAGTGGAAGTAGGACTGCTCTTATTTCCACAAAGGTCGCCACTATATACATATGTCTGCTTCAGCTCCTCCAAGTCTGCCATGAGTTCAGACTCATTCTCCCTGCCTCCTAACTGAGCAATAGTCTATAAAAGTAGAACTGAAACAAATCAGCCTAGTTGATTTGTGTTGGCTAAGTTGAAATGTAGCTTTAATTTATTTGGAAAGAGTAAGAAACACAACAGTATCATATTACTTTTTCTAGGTATGGAACAATAAAAAAAAAAAACTTCAGCTCCCAACTTTGGCAGAAAGAGCCTAATGTAGTCTTTCAATTTGTCTTCTGTCAATTTGTTATTGTATATTTTAAGCTGGATGGTTGTTTATAAATTCTGTATAAGAACTCAATAACAATTTCTGAAACACACTCATAGTATGAAATAAACCATTTATTTCCATCATGAAATAAATTACTGAAAATAGTAAAAGGTTATTCAAATGCTACTCATACCAGTCTGTGCATGTTTTGTTTTATACTAAACAGACTTATTCATCAAATAAACTGTATTTTGGCAAAATTGCCTCAGCGATTAAAACAGATTGGGCCAGATTTTTAAAAGGTTACGCGCGCCAGGCCTATTTTAAAAAGGCCCGTTGACGAGCGTAAAGCCCCGGGGCTTGCAAAAAGGTGCTGGGGAGGGGATGGGGACAGAGGCTCCAGGCACAGCGGCCATTTGTTGCTGTGCTTGGGATCGCGCGCCGGCAGTTGGCCGGCGCGTGCAACTTACTTCAGCCCCAGGGCTGAAGAAAGTTTTGCAATAAAAAAAAAGAAGGCATCAAAGGTAGGGAGGAAAGGGCGGGGAGGTAGGGGAAGGGAAGGTGGGGTGGGGGGGTAGGGAACGGGGAAGGCAGCGCGGCTCGGAGCGGGCTTGGTGCACGCAAGGTGCACAATTGTGCACCCCCTTGTGCACGCCGACGCCAGATTTTCTAACATGCACGCACATGTTATAAAATCAGGCGTACATGTGTGCGCGCCGGGTAGCGTGCACACATGTACGCCAGCGCGCTCCTTTTTAAAATCTACCCCATTGCATTTACACTTAAGAGATCCAAAATGCTCAAGTATACTAGTAACTGGATGCAAAGAGTCCAGAGTAAACCAGCTTGCAAAGTAATTTGCATCACTCTCTGATGATCTGAGAACATTGAAAGTTATTGTATGATTTTATATGACTGCATTTTTTGCTGTGTATATTTGTATATTTTATTATGCTATGTAACCCCGTATGTTTTTATTATGTTTCTCAACTCACTCTTCAGTATATTTTTTGTATATTTTTTAGATATTGTTTTGCTATGTAATTTTTTTTTATTGCAAACCATCTTGATTACTATGAGAAAGGCAGTTTATTAAGCCTATTAAACTAAACTATTATGAAAACAATGCAGTGAAAAAGCAGGGAACAGCCCACAACCTGTTTTAATCAGTGAAGAATATATAAGCATTTCTTAGCGAGGTCTATTTCTTAGTAATGAATCTCTACTATAAAATGCAAACTAGAATATCTCACAATAATACTTGAAAAACTGCTCTGTTGATGTGAAAACAGAAAACTGGTTATCTTTGCAGGCCTGATGGTAGTGCTATGCATTATACTGCAAGGCACCTAGGTTCAATTCCCAAACCTGGCTGCTCCTAAACCCATAAGAGGCAAAACTTCTGTAGACGGTGTATTAACAGCCCCAGGATAGGGGTCCCCACAGTCATCACTCAACATTACCTATAGGCGAGATGCAGGGTGCATGCAGACTGGTTTCTGAAATGCCCACCCAACTGATTTACAGTCAGAGGAGAATAGCACCTAATCAGGAAAAATCCCATGGCATCCCCCAATTCTCATATACACAAGTGAGCAAAGCTGAGGTAGAATCCTGTAGATCTAAACTGCAAGATTTCAGATGATTCAAAATGCACCACTGTTTTACTTAAAACAGTATATGATGAAAAAGCAAATGTTGCTTACCTGTAACAGGTGTTCTCACAGGACAGCAGGATGTTAGCCCTCACATATGGGTGACATCATAGGATGGAGCCCAATCACAGAACACTTTTGTCAAAGTTTCTAGAACTTTGACTGGCACCTACTGGGCATGCCCAGCATGGCACAAAACCTGCAGCCAGCAGGGGGTCCCCCTTCAGTCTTGTTTAAAGCTACAGGAAGTGCCGAAAAATAAAATAAGAAAACGAACCCAACACCGCGGGGTGGCGGGCGGGTTTCGTGAGGACTAACATCCTGCTGTCCTGTGAGAACACTACAGGTAAGCAACATTTGCTTTCTCACAGGACAAGCAGGATGGTAGTCCTCACATATGGGTGAGTACCGAGCTGAGGATGTCCAAGAAATGCACCAAATGTACCCAAGATGTGCAATAGGCACAAGGACTGGGGTGGAATTTGGTAGAGGGTATCCTGAACCCTAACGGGCAGGCAGAAAGGTGTTGGTACGTCAAGTTGTAAAAAGGTTGTGCAAGACAGATTGGCTGAAGATGGAATCTTATCTTCCGGCCTTGTCTAAGGAATAATGGGCTGTAAAGGTAGGGAGAGAACGCCAGGTAGCAGCCCTGCAAATGTCAGGAAGCGGAACAGAGCATAGGTGTGCTACTGAAGTCGCCATGGCCCTGACAGAGTGTGCTTTAACACGGTCTTGAAGCGGAATACCTGCTTGCTGATAGCAAAAGGATATGCAGTCCGCTAAGCAGGAGGAGAGAGTCTGCTTACCCACAGGCTGCCCCAATTTAATGGAATGAAAAGAGACAAACAATTGAGTGCTTTTCCTGTGGGCAGCAGTACGGTCTAGATAGAATGCTAGAGTCCATTTACAATCAAGGGTATGCAGAGCCTGTTCTCCTGGATTGGAGTGGGGCCTGGGAAAGAAGGTAGGAAGTATAATGGATTGATTAATGTGAAACTCCGATACTACCTTAAGTAAGAACTTAGGGTGAGTGCGGAGTACTTCCTGGTCCTGCAGAAGTTTAGTGTAAGGCGGATAGGTAACTAGGGCCTGTAACTCACTAACTCTGCGAGCAGATGCGATTGCCAAAAGAAAAATCACTTTCCATGTGAGATAGTGAAGATCACAGGATTGGAGAGGCTTGAATGGTGGTTTCATGAGCAGACCCAAAACCAGATTGAGGTCCCAAGAAGGGGCCGGAGGACGCTGTGGAGGCTTGAGGTGAAGCAAGCCTTTCAGAAAACGTGTTACGAGGGGTTGTACCGAAATAGGAACGTCCCCGACACCTTTATAGAAGGTGGCCACCGCACTGACATGCATTCTGATGGAGGATGTTTTTAGACCTGATTGTGACAAGTGCCAGAGATAGTCTAGAAACTTCGTGGTGGAACAGGTAAAGGGATCAAGGGACTGAGAAGAACACCATGACTTAAACCTGTTCCATTTGTAGAGGTAAGACTTTCTCGTGGAAGGCTTCCGTGAAGCAATCAGGACACGGGAAACTGGCTCCAAGAGGTTAAGTGGCTGAAGAATTAACCTTTCATCATCCAGGCCGCCAGGGACAAAGCTTTAAGATTGGGGTGGCGTAGGCACCCGTCGTTCTGAGTGATCAGAAGCGGGTCCGTTCCCAAGGGAACGTGCCTGCAAATGGAGAGATCCTGAAGTATTGGAAACCACACTTGGCGAGGCCAGTGAGGTGTTGTCAGGATCATGCATTCTTTGGCCTGATGTAACTTCACAAGAGACTTTGATAGAAGTGGAAGTGGAGGGAATGCATATAGGAGACCAGTTGCCCATGAGAGGGAGAACGCATCTCTTGGCTGAGAGTGAGAAAGCAAAAGTTCTCTATTTTGCATTTTTGAGGTGACGCAAAGAGGTCTATGTGAGGATAACCCAACACTGGAATACTGAGTTCGCTACTGTGGGGTTGAGGGACCACTCGTGCGGATGGAAAGTGCGACTTAGCTTGTCCGCCAACACATTGTCCACTCCCGGCAAGTAGGTGGCCTTGAGGTACATCGAATGGGAGAGGGCCTCCGCCCATATCTGTGCAGCTTCCTGACACAGTAGGTAGGAGCCCGTCCCTCCCTGTTTGTTGATGTACCACATGGCCACCTGGCTGTCCGTCTGAATCAGGATGGCCTGATTGGAAAGGCGATCCTGAAAGACCCTGAGAGCATATCTGATTGCTCGCAGCTCCAGGAAATTGATTTGGTGTTTGGCTTCCTCTGGAGACCAAGTTCCTTGTGTCTGCAAATCAGCGACATGGGCTCCCCAGCCGAGGTTGGAAGTATCGGTGGTGAGAATTATTTGAGGGTCTGGAGCCTGGAAGGGTAGGCCTTGGAGGAGATTGATCTGATTTTGCCACCAGGCTAGAGACTGACGTTGTGAGTTGGTGATGTGGACAGTGGTCGTTAGAGGTTAGACGGACTGAGCCCATTGTGACCTCAGAGTCTGCATGAATCTCATGGCCAAGCGGGCCTTTGGGGTAACATGTACTGAGGACGCCATGTGTCCCAGCAGGATGAGGAATTGGCATGCAGTCGTGCGGTGCTGCGACTAGCTGGTGTGCGAGAGAGATGAGAGCGAGAGCTCGCTGTTGAGGCAGAAATGCCTTTGCCTGCAAGGTGTCCAAGTCTGCTCCTATGAATGATAAAATTTGAGATGGGACTAAGCAGGATTTCGCGTAGTTGACGAGAAATCCTAGCGAAATCAGAGTGTGTAAAGTTAGACGCAAGGATGACAGAGCAGCTTGCTGAGTGGGAGCCCTGATCAACCAATCGTCTAGATAGGGGTAAACGTGAACACCTTGAGTCCTGAGGAAGGCTGCTACTACAAGGCACTTGGTGAAGACTCTTGGTGCAGATGCCAGGCCGAATGGTAGCACTCGGTACTGATAGTGCTTGGGGACTACCAGAAATCTCAGGAACCTGCGATGAGATGGAGTTATTGCAATGTGTGTGTACGCATCTTGGAGATCGAGAGAGCAGAGCCAGTCTCTTTTTTGCAGAAGAGGAAGGAGGGAACCCAAGGTTACCATCTTGAACTTTTCTCGGTGGAGGTACTTGTTGAGGGCACGTAAGTCCAGAATTGGACGAACACAGTCTGATTTTTTGGGGATTATAAAGTACCGGGAATAGAATCCTAGGCCTTGTTGGGAGTAGGGCACTGGCTCTATTGCTCTAGACTGGAGGAGGAGGGAGACCTCCTGCTCCAGGAGTAGTGAGTGGTCGGATGTTCTCCACGTCGGTTGAGGTGGGGAGTCCGGTGGGATGGAGAGAAAGTTCAGGTGATAACCCTGAGAAATTATGGCAAGGACCCATTGGTCTGAGGTGATTGTATGCCACCTGTTGTTGAAATGGCACAATCGACCTCCCACTGGCATCTGAGGCAGTGGAAACTGACTGCTGCTCTCTATGCAGGAGTCAAAAAACGGAAGCAGGGCCTGGCTGAGGAGCTGCTTGTGGCTTTTGTTTACGAGGTTGACGAGACTGGTCCTTTTGGAAAGGTCTCGTGGAACGAGTTCTAGACGGTGGTGGATAGGACTTCTTTGGACGGAAGAATGACTTTTTAGTATCCTTCCTGAAAGGCTGTTTGGAGGAATACTCAGAGGGCATCAGAGAGAGCTAGCGAAGGGTCTCATGATGGTCCTTTAGTTCCGCCACCGTCCACTGAATCTGTTCACCAAACAGATTGTCTCCTATGCAGGGCAGATCAGATAATCTGTCTTGTACTTCAGGGCGCAAGTCCGAAGACTTAAGCCAGGCCCATCTTCTTGCCGAAATAGCAGTTGCAGATACCCTGGAAGCAGTGTTGAAGATATCATAAGAGGATCTTATTTCATGCTTCCCTGCCTCGAAACCCTTGTGTACTAGGGTTTGAAGCTGTTCCTGGACTTGCTGAGGCAGGGACTCTGCAAAGTCCTGTATCTGCTTGAATAAGACCCTGTTGTACTGGGTCATATCCAGCTGGTAGGAGACGATCTGAGAGATAAGCATTGATCCCTGGAAGACACGCCAGCCAATGGCATCCAAGAATTTCTGTTCCTTACCTGGGGGGAAGGAAGAGTGGGGTTTTGATCTTTTTGCCCTCTTTTGGGCAGATTCTACAACCACAGATTGGTGATCTAGCTGAGGTTTCTGGAATCCTGGGGCTGACTGGACCAAATAAGTGGTATCGGCTTTTCTGTTGACTGGAGCAACAGAACCAGGGTGTTCCCAGTTCTTTTTGAGGAGATCAAAAAAACCTGGTGAATAGGGATGGAGGTTATTTCCTTGGGAGCATCCAGGAATTGTAAGACCTCCATCATTTGATGCCTATCATCTTGCTCAGTCTGTAATTGGAAGGGAACCAATTCAGACATTTCCTTCACAAAATTTATGAAGGACAAGTCCTCTGGAGGAGAACGCGTCCTACTTTCAGTAGGAGAAGGTGGCGATGGTAAATCATCGGTGTCTTGAGATGAATCGTAGGTTCAGGTGTCATAGGGTTCAGCACCTGTCCCTGTAGGAACCTGAGAAGGATGGGACGATGGTATTCCTGAAGGTCTTGGTCTAGGATCTGAAGGCATGGAGGTAAGTACTGGAGGCACCGATGAAGGCATCAAGGGCATCGATGGATAGATCGGTGGCGGCGATGGGCGCATCGGCATCGATGGTTGAGGCATCGGAAGGACTCCCGATGGAGGAATGCGGAACGGTGTTTCCCCTCCCGATGACAGGGTAAGCGGGGAAGCACTGGAGCCATCGGTGACCCAGGATCCATCGGTGGAAAAGCGGCTATGAGCGCTTCCATCTTCGAGAGCAGTGGTGCCAATGCTGCCGGAATGGGATCGATGGTCGGTTCCGCGGCCGGCACCGATTTCGATGCTGGGGGACCTTGGGGTCTGTGCATCGCCTTATCGATGGCCTCCTGAACCATCCGGTCCAGTTCTTCACGGAGACTTGGAGAAGCAGCCGCGGCTCCGGAAGGGAAGAAGGAGGCAGAGGCATAGCCGGAGGGACCACCATAAAGGCGGAGTTGCAGCTCCCGATACCCGTCCGGCGAGGTCGAAGATTTTCCTTCCTCAATGGTCCGAAACTTGCGGTGTCGATGCTGATGTTTTTCTCTACGATCCCCTCGGTCTTGAGGGGGAGTAGAGGTAGTCGAAGGCCGAGAAGTCGTCGATGCCGGATGGTCACCAGCCGGTGGCCAATACTGGCGCGAAGTGGACGGTGCCGATTCAGACGTAAGACCACTTTACTAAGCCTTCCTCTCAAAAGTCAGCAAGTGCTATTTCACCAGGAATCCCCAAGCATGGACCATTTCAAACAAAAAGATATGCAAAAATCATGCATAGATATAAATCTCCAGAGTTGAATAACTTTTATAGCACAGGAAAAAATGATATATGCTGAATACATCTACTCATATTTAGGCATTTACACAGCTAAGAAAATTATGCAGAACGGAAGCCAGACTGAATAAAAAAACTGTAATATATAAACAAACTTAGTTAAGCTATTTTATTAATATAGACTAAAAATAATTTCATGGTGTCATTTTGTTTCCAAAATGAAACTTTTCCTCTATCTTGGAGTCAAAAGAAACAAAAGAAAAATCTCACCCCACACCAGTATTAGGTGGGCCTGCAGCGAATGCAAAGGGCCCACAGCTTACCTGGGGCCGTGGACCGAAGACGGGTGGGATTCCCCAGCACAGCGGCGCTGGCCGATGGCCTCAGGGTGCTCCTGTGCTCCGAGGACAGTGTGGGCCGGCGTCATTGGGGTGCGCCGGCACGTCCCGATGACGTCGGTGAAGTCGCCATGCACGGGGGGTGGGGGGCATTCCTGCGGGCCAGCACCATCGGGGAGAGCCGCGGCTGGCCCTGATGACGTCAGCCCGAGTACTTAAGGCGCGAGCTGCGCCTCAGCCGGCCTCTTTCACCTCTCCCCGGGGACCAGCATCCCACCAACCCACCCCAAGGAAGGGATTAAAGGTGTCAAGGATCAGTGTGGGGACAGGGCGCCTACGTGCATGTAGGTAATGTCGCAGCTTGGGGGCGGGTACCCAGGCCAATAGTGAATTATTAGACCTAGGTCAGCCGCGGGGGCTGAAAAAAGGCAGGTTGTAAAAGGGGTGGGGACCACACCCGGAGACAGGGCCCCCTTGCCTGTAAACGCAGCGGGGGGGGGTCAGAAGTGATGTCGCCTTGCTAGTATCGTGGTGGGCTGCAAAAGGGGGGCGTGGTTCCAGTAGCGGTGAGACCGTCTGATTGGCCCGGGTGGGTGAACTGTTATAATGTTGAGTTCATATTAACTGCTATGTTAATAAAAGCTGCAGCCAATTAATACCAAGATTAATGTGTAACGTGCAATTATTTTGGGAATGGAAAAGGGGCAGGATGCCGAAGGGAGCCAGAGAGGCGTCACGGCTCCCAGAGTCAAAAACAAATAATTTATAACCATTTAAGATGAATTAGGTTGGCTCAATCTTAAATTAGGCTTCTTTTACCTTAACATCCCTGTGTATAGATTCTATAAAGCAACAAAACCACCACTCATATAAAACTAGAAAGTAATATCAGTAAATATTTGGCAGTAAAAAATACAACTGCAGACCAAAATAATTGACAGATATCAACATTACACATTCCCAGGAATAAATATGCATTCAAGACTTTGCCAAGACATTTTAGCTGATGAAGGGGGAAAAGTATGTCTAAATCAGGACAATTTTCAAACCTCATTTCATGCTTGGAAATGTCCTACTCTGAATATTTTTGCTTCTTAAAGTAAATATCATTCTTGGAATCATTTTTAGATCTGAAACCTAGTGAGCCACATTAAAATACCTCTTCAGTTATGTGGACCTTTAACTGGCTACTCTGAATTTCTCTTAGTTTGTTTTAGAAAGCTTAAAAAATAGACATGTGGCAATTATATTAAGACCTCTATACACAGTTTAAATGAGGAACTGTGCTGACTGGGCTTTGAAATCTTTAGAAATCATGAGGTTCTTTTCTTCCTTGCGAAATAAGGGTTTTCTGTGATACAGCTAAAACCACTCAGGAAAAATAAAGATTATTGTTCCAGTTGAGGCCCAAGTGTTACAGCTTGGGGTTCCCTACTTATTAAAATTTCCCTGTAAATGTTGTATAAAATCATGGTGCTAATGTCCTACTACAAACCAGTGCAGTTGGCACTATTTCTAAGTGGGAAACAGGCCCCATGGATGAATCTTGTTCCACTCTCTGAATTTTAGATCTTTCCAAATTCATTTGGTGTATTGTACCACATTATTATGACCTCTTTACCCCCTGCTGGTTTGGTTTTTCTTGCAATTATGTTAGAGCTGACTGCATTTGCTTTTTTTTGTTTCGTCCTTTTCCTTACTTTTGTATTTGAGTTGGATTCTCCCCAAAGTTGTAGACTCTTCATTCTGAATTCTAAAATTGCTACTGCTGCTGAATTAGTATTGCCTATTTAGATATTTTCTGAATTTATTTTGTTTTTGTAAGATTAATTTGCTTGATGTAGACATTGAAACCTCAATAAATATTTTTAAATAAGACCAAAATAAAAAATACTGCCAGTATTTGTTTTTGGCAGTTCAAGAAAATGTAACATGATGAAAAAGTTATTGTTGTATGATCATTACAGACATACTACCTATGCAATTGAGGGTATAGTTTTTTATAAATTGATAAGATCTGTAGCATTGTAAGACAGACTAACTTTTCAATTAGAGAAGTAATATGAAGACTGTATGAAATCTCTGTGAAAAATTGTAAAACACTTAAAACAGCCTTCACGATGAGCTGCAGGACAGCATTAACTACTGTCAGTTTTCATAATATTGAAAACTGTGTGCAGGGGAGAGACATGATGCACACCTTCAGATACCTGAAACGTTTTAATGATGCATGAACTTCAAACCTTTTCCGTCGGAAAGGAAACAGTAGAACTAGGGGTCACAAACTGAAACTCTAGGGGGGACGATTCAGAACCAACGTTAGGAAATTTTTCTTCATGGAGAGTGTGGTGGATGCCTGGAATGCCCTCCACTTCCAGAGGGGGTGGTGAAGATGAGAACAGGTAATGAATTCAAAAGAGCATGGGACAAACATTGCGAATACCTAAAGGCTTGAAGAAAGGGACAGTAACATTTCTGCTGGGGGTAACCAGCACAGAACGGCAGTTACTACCCTTAACAAAATGCATGGTAGTTACCTGCACGGAATGGCAATTACTACCATAAGCAAGTTGTTGGGCAGACTAAATGGATCATTTGCTCTTTATATGTCATTAGTACCATCTTCAATTGTAGTTCTACCAACTGAAAAGTTAGGCAGAATATACAGTTGAAAACCATACTAAAAAATTAAACACCATAGTGGAAAAATGATGTTGGGGGGAGGGGCTGTGTTTTGGCTCACACACAATAATGCAAATAACCTTGTGCTTGCCAACACATCAAGTTATGTTACATGGGAACCTGAACTGTTCTGCCCACACTTTGCAGCTAGTGATCAATGAGGAGTTTTCTTCATGTAGAGTTGATTGTGCAGTTGCAGCTGCAAGTAAACTGGTTCCACACTTCCATCACAGCACCATGGCTACAAAAACACTCAAAAGAAAATCAGTTGCAGGTTAAGTAACATTGTCAGATTCAGTCATATAAAACCAGCTAGTATTCAGTATATGACATGTTTGAAAGATACATTGAACAAAGGTGGGCTATAACAGATGTGCTTTCAAATAGCTTTCTGTAACAAAACAATCTGACACCTGAATGCTTCAGCTATAAAATGAGTATTGACAATTTATGGAGGATAGCTTAATGCAACTTTCCACTTTAAAATGTACCACAACTGTCATGTCTACTGAACAGAATTTCCATTTAATACAATTTCAAGGTCTTCTTTAAATTCATCTCAAAAGTGAACCTATTGTCAAAAATAGGTGTGGTGCTAGGCTGGTACATGATCGCTACCGATAAATCAGTGCTGTGCCTGGAGCAAGGGGGGGGGGGGACGCAGGTGGGTCACTCACCTGTGTAAACTCGGGCGACTCGGCACATGCAGCAGGGCTCGGAAAAGTCATCGGTGCACGGTGATGGCACTGCCAACGTAAAGATGTCTCCGGCTGGCGTGGGCATGCACTAAGGAGCGGCAGGCCGGCACAAGCACAAGGTTAGTGGGGAGCAAGGTGGGGCTAGCCGGGAAAGTAGAACCAGCAGCATGGAGAGGCTAACTCTGGGCACGGTCGGTCAGTGTTCCATTCATTTTGCTCCTCCTCCCCATGCTGCTACCTTCTTTCACCCAAAATACTAACAGCAGAATTTGACTAGCTAAGTGGTCATTCATCAGAGTGCTGTTGCTGTCATCGCAGTTGGGGCAGGGGTACCCGTACCGGTTAGAGAAGGGGGGTGTCTCCATTTAGAGGTAGTAAATCTCGTGTGGTCTGCTATCTTTCCATACACTGGTGGGGCTGTCTGCTGTCAGAGCTGGTTGGCCCCAGAGCGGCGGCAGACTGGACGCTCTATCACAGTTGGGCAGTCACCTTGTTTGTCTGAGGTGGGTGACCAGAACGCCCAGGAGGAACACTTCTCAGTAGGACAGGGCCTTGCTTGGCCCTGGGGGTACCCAGGTCCTGAGGTGACACACTGCCTGGCACAGGAGCACTCGACAGATCTATTGTTATGGCTCGGGTACTTAGGTGTTATTTACATATATCATACAATAAAGCTGCGGCCAATTTTTAGCGCAACACATTGTCCATTTCCAGTGTTTGGTGAGCATATGAGTGAAGGCTACTGTCACCCCCTTTTCATGACAAACTGGTCACGGCTACCCAAGTTATGGAAAAGTTGCTGATTTAAAGCCTGCTGTACATTGCTCTCTGGGCCACTGCATGAACCCAATGATCCTACTATAAATGCCAAATCAGCATTCCCTGCCTCCTTTTTATATATCAACACCATAAACACATGTATTTTCCTTTAAAGCTTCTGCAACTTATATCAATGTTAAAAACTGAAGAATCCATGAGACTGCTATGGTAAACTGAAGACTGCTACTGAACCAGACAAGGCAATACAGTCAGTACCAAAACATATATTCATAAAACTGAGGAGTGTCGTACAGTGATGCTGTAAACAGGGTGCAATCCTGCTCTCCAGGATAATCCAACCAGGCGCGCGCGCGTGCACACACACACACACACACAGGCAGGCACTCGTTCTCTCTCACGCATACAGTCTCTCAAACACTGACACTCACATGTATATAGGTACTCTCTCACACAGAAACACACATACATTCTGGACCGCTCCTCTTCTTCTGCTGCTGGCTGTAGGGGAAATGCTGGTGGCCCCTCAGGCCTCTTCTTCTGCTGCGGGGTATTCCTATTGCTGGTGGGGAGTGGGAACCCTACCAACACATCACTGTTTTGCACCACTACAAGCTCATCCAATTTTTGACAGGGAGTGGGAACCCCATCAGCCCGTCATCCTATGGCACCGTGGGTTTTCCTGCTGGCAGGATATGAGAACCCCACTAGTGTTAATTTGTAAAAGTCAAAGTGAGGGGGCTGCTGCCTCAATGTCATTTTTTTTTGGGGGGGGGGGGGGGTAGGGGGAAACTTGCTGCTCTGCTCCCAAAATTTTGCAACCCAAAGTGGCTTCCTCACCCTGATTCATTAGATCCACCCCTGCTGAAAAGAAAAATGCATGGATGAGAAAATGGTGCAGTGAAGAGGGCTTTAGTTTTGTTAGGAACTGGACAACATTTTGAGGAAAGGAGAGCATATTCCAAAAGGATGGGCACCACCTTAACCAGGATGGAACCAGACTCCTGATGCTAACCTTCAAAAAAGGAGATAAGGTAGCTTTTAGGCTAGAACATGGGGTATGGCCGACATGCTTAGAAGGGAGATATCTTCAAAGGATACCAAAACAGAGCAGTTTTGGCATCCCAATGGAGAGGTTCCAATGGAAGCAAAGGTAGCCCATGTGCCATAAGTAAAGAACTACCTGAGTTAAAAGATTCAAAATTACCCCCATCAACTGAGAAGCATATTGGAGAAATTACTTACCTGATAATTTCGTTTTCCTTAGTGTAGCAGATGGACTCAGGACCAATGGGTATAGTGTACTCCTGTTAGCAGTTGGAGACGGATCAGATTTCAATCTGACGTCAGCCCCTAGTACATATACCCCTGCAGGAAGTGCAGCTTTTCAGTATTCTCCTCGAAAAGCATTGTGGATATATGTGTGACTGACTGATTAACTTAATAACTTGATTAACTTGAACTGGTTGATTGACTATAGCTGGAGACCGTCAGTGTGCTCAACCGGAAAGCGTCGACACCCGGTAGGGTAGATGCCCTAGGTAAGTGAAAACATGGCTTACCCTTGAATCATTTGAATGACCATGCGTAACGGCAGCCGTGGGTGGGATGCTGATTCCATCTGTCTACACTAAGGAAAACGAAATAATCAGGTAAGTAATTTCTCCATTTCCTAGCGTGTAGCAGATGGACTCGACCAATGGGATGTATAAAAGCTACTCCCGAACCGGGTGGGAGGCTGCCCGTGACCCACTTAGTATTGCCCTTGAAAATGCCGTGTCCTCCCGAGCCTGAACGTCCAGACGGAAGAATCTGGAGAAGGTATGGATGGAGGACCATGTCGCCATCCTGCAGATCTCGGCGGGTGACAGCATTCCAGTTTCTGCCCAGGATACTGCCTGGGCTCTGGTAGAGTGGGCCTTGACTTGTAGAGGCGGTGGCTTGCCTGCTTCTATGTAGGCCGCCTTGATAACTTCCTTGATCCAGCGGGCTATGGTTGCTCGCGAGGCCGCTTCCCCTCGTCTCTTTTCACTGTGAAGGACGAAAAGGTGGTCCGTTTTTCATACGGGTTCTGACATTTCCAGGTATCTGGATAAGAGTCTGCCGATGTTGAGGTGGCGTTGACTACGGGCTTCTTCCGAATTCTTCAAGTCATCTGCCGATGGCAGCGAGATGGTCTGGTTAAGATGGAAGTGTGAAACCACTTTGGGGAGGAACGAGGGAACCGTGCGTAAGTGGATGGATCTTGGGGTCAGCCTGAGGAACGGCTCACGGCAGGACAGTGCTTGTAGCTCAGAGATGCGGCGGGTTGAACAAACTGCCAGCAAAAACACTGTCTTTAAGGATAACAGGCGGAGGGACAGGCCTCGGAGGGGTCTGAAGGCAGTTCCCGCTAGGAAATCCAAAACGAGATTGAGATTCCACAGAGGTACCGGCCACTTTAGTGGTGGGCGAATGTGTGACTCCTTTCAGGAAGCGTGACACGTCCGGGTGAGAAGCTATGCTGTCACCCTCGATCTTGGAGCCGTAGCATGAAAATGCAGCCACCTGTAACTTGATGGAGTTGAGGGACAGTCCCTTCTGTAGTCCGTTCTGTAAGAATTCCAGGATCACGGGAACTTTAGATGTTCGTGGTTTGATGTCGTGGTCTTCGCACCAGGCTTCAAATACTCTCCAAATACTTATGTACATTAATGATGTGGAGAACCTGCGTGCTCGGAGGAGGGTGTCGATTACCGCCCCCGAGCATCCGCTCTTTCTCAGGCGGGCCCTCTCAATGGCCAGACCATAAGAGAGAATTGAGCTGGGTCCTCGTGGAGGATCGGACCTTGTTGTAGCAAGTCCCTGTGTGGAGGCAGTGGCAGGGGGTTCCCTGCCAGCAGTCTTCTCATGTCTGCGTACCACAGACTTCTTGGCCAATCCGGAGCCACCAGAAGAACTAGTCCCCTGTGTAGCTGTATCTTGTGAATGATTGCGCCCAATAGGGGCCACGGCGGGAAGGCGTATAGCAGGGTCCCCAGTGGCCAGGTCTGTACCAGGGCATCGATCCCTTGGGCCTGCGGTTCCCGCCTGTGACTGAAGTATCTGGGTACTTGGGCGTTGGATCTGTTTGCCAGAAGGTCCATGTCCGGTATCCCCCATCGTTTCACTATCATTTGGAAGGCTGCAGGTGACAGCCTCCATTCTCCTGGGTCTAGACTTTCCCTGCTGAGGTAGTCCGCCGCGATGTTGTCTTTCCCAGTGATGTGGACGGCGGAGATCTCCTGGAGATTTGCTTCCGCCCACGCCATCAGGGGGTCTATTTCTAGGGACACCTGTTGGCTTCTAGTTCCCCCGTCGGTTGATGTAGGCCACTGTTGTGGCGTTGTCCGACATTACTCTGACCACTTGTCCCGAAGTCTGTGGGCGAACCGCAGACAGGCTAGTCTGACTGCCCACGCTTCTAGGAGATTGATGTTCCATCCCGCCTCTTCTGCGTTCCACTGCCCTTGGGCGGTTAACTCCTCGCAGTGTTCTCCCCATCCCCGTAGACTGGCATATGTGGTGAGTAGGGTCCAGGTTGGGGAGGATAGTCTTGATCCCCGACTCATGTGGCTGGCCTGCAGTCACCACCGTAGCTGGGTCTGGACTCTGCCCGGGAATGATAGACATACGGTGTAGTTCTAGGACCATGGGCTCCACCGTGATAGAAGTGAGCACTGTAGGGGCCTCATGTGGGCTCGTGCCCATGGCACAACTTCCAGTGTGGATGCCATCAGCCCGAGGACTTGCAGGTAATCCCATGCTGTGGGACGAGGATCGTTCAGCAAGGTTTGCAACCGGTTCCACAGTTTTGATCTCCTTGTGGGGGTCAGGCTGACCTTGTCCTCTTTGGTGTCGAATCGGACTCCTAGGTATTCCAGTGACTGTGAGGGCTGTAGGGAACTTTTGTTTGTGTTGACCACCCATTCTAGGCTCTCCAGTAGAGCTATGACTCTGCTGGTTGCTTGGTGGCTTTCCTCTGGTGATTTTGCCCTGATCAGCCAATTGTCTAGGTAAGGATGTACAAGGACTCCTTCCTTCCTCAATGTTGCCGCCACCACCACGATTACCTTGGGGAACGTCCGGGGTGCTGTGGTTAACCCGAAGGGTAGTGCCCGGAACTGGTAGTGGCGGTCCAGGACTTTGAAGCATAGATAGCGCTGGTGTTCCTGATGAATTGGGATGTGTAGGTAGGCCTCCGAAAGATCCAGGGATGTGAGGAACTCTCCTGGTTGTATTGCCCTTATTACAGATCATAATGTTTCCATGCGGAAGCGGGGAATCCTCAGGTGGCGGTTGACCGACTTGAGGTCCAGGATGTGTCTGAATGTTCCCTCTTTCTTGGGACGATAAAATAAATCGAATAATGACCAGTATTTATTTCCTGTGGAGGCACTGGGGTTATGGCCTCGAGGGCCAGTAGTCTGGAGAGTGAAACTTCCACTGCCGCCCTCTTGAAGAGGTCGTGTCAGGGAGACTTCATGAACTTGTCCGGAGGGGTTCGTAGAAAATCCAGGTAGTACCCCCTCCCGAATGATGGCTAGGACCCACTTGTCCGAAGTTATCTCGACCCATCTGTGGTAGAATAGGGCTAGTCTGCCCCCTATGGCTTCTTCCCTTGGACGGGTCAGCTGAATCTCATTGTGGGGTGCGGCTGGGGCCTGTACCCGAACTGGCTCCCCTCTTGTTGAGCTTGTTCCGAAAGGACTGATTCCTGCCCGTAGGGCGGGGCGCTTGGTAGTTGCTTCTGTAAGGATTAAAGCACTGTGAACTTCTGCCCCTGGAGGACTTGGGGAAGGGTCGCTGATTTCTCTTCGTCTTATCCTCCGGCAGGCGCAGCAATGGGGACTCGCCCCATTTGTCGGCCAGTGTCTCCAGTTCACTGCCGAACAGGAGGGATCCTTTGAAGGGCATCCTTGTGAGGCGTGTTTTGGAAGATGCGTCGGCCGACCTACTTCGGAGCCAGAGTTGCCTCCTGGCCGCCACCGCAGATGACACACCTCTGGCCGCTGTGCGCACTAGGTCAGAAGCAGCGTCCGCAAGGAATGATACTGCTGGTTCCATGACTTCTCCAGGGGTGTTGTTCCTGGTCTGGGATAAGCAGGCACGTGTCACCACGGTACAGCAGGCCGCAATTTGTAGAGACATAGCGGTTACGTCAAATGACTGTTTAAGGATGGACTCTAGACGCCGGTCATGTGCATCCTTGAGTGCTGCCCCTCCCTCCACTGGGATGGTGGTGCGCTTAGAGACCGCACAGACCATGGCATCAACTCTTGGGCATGCAAGAAGATCTTTGGTTGCCGGGTTCAGGGGATACATGGTTTAAATCCTTCCTTCAAGACAGGTTCTATAAAGTTAAGATAAACAACTATGAATCTCAACCGATCAGTTCTAACCTTGGCGTCCCTCAAGGATCCTCTTTATCCCCGACCTTATTCAACATTTACCTGCTCCCACTCTGTAACCTACTTTCTAAGCTTAATCTAACCCACTACCTTTATGCGGACGATGTCCAAATACTTATTCCTATCACCAAATCCTTGCAAGAAACACTTCACTTTTGGAATTCATGCTTCCTCTCCATATCCAATCTCCTTGCTGATCTCTGTCTAGTTCTGAATACCAACAAAACGGAATACCTCCTAATCACCCAAGAAGGCAACTACCAACTCTCCAACACTCATTCTTCGGCACCACCTCCTCTTTCTACCCAGGTCAGAAACCTAGGAGTCACCATGGATAACCTACTGAATTTCAAAAGTTTTATCAGTAACACAGTGAAAGAATGCTTCTTCAAACTCCAGGTTCTAAAAAGACTCAGACCTTTATTGCACCCCCAGGATTTCAGATCAGTTCTGCAAGCAATCATATTTTCTAAAATTGATTACTGCAACTCCCTTTTACTTGGACTCCCTGATATCTCCTTGAAACCGCTACAAATGCTCCAAAATGCCACTGCCAGGATCTTAACTAAAGCAAAAAAAAGGGACCACATAACACCAATATTAAAAAATCTCCATTGGCTCCCTATAAAACACAGAATCACCTACAAAACCCTTTCATCCATTCATAAATCCATTTACAAAGCCTCATACCTAGACCTCAGGATCCCATTCCAGCTACATACTTCCTCCCGTCCACTGAGAACTGCGCAAAAAGGCTCTCTGAAAATCCCTCCACTTAAAATTTCGTCAAACAAAAGAGCCTTCTCCACTGCAGGTCCGATCCACTGGAACTCTCTACCTTCGGATCTTAGGCTTGAACAATGCCCCCTCACTTTTAAAAAAAGACTTAAAACTTGGCATTTCTCTCAAGCCTACGATTGAGTACTATCCACAAATCCCTCCTCCAGGTCTATGCCATATAATACCTCTTGCTCAACAACTAAAGAATTAATTTTCCAATCCCTCTTGTCTATTTTGCAGATATCTTATTCATAACTGATTCATTTTAATCGCCTGTATATAACATGTCTATTACTACTGTTGTTGTTTTAATGTTATTTGTTATTAGTATTTATTCAATTGTCTCCAAGTTCATTTTCCTGTTCCATGTAAGACTCGCATGTTAAGTCACTCCAATGTTATATGTAAACCGAAATGATTAGCAACATTGTTGCTAGAATTTCGGTATATAAAAAATGTTAAATAATAAATAAATAAATACATGGCTGCTAAAGCTCATCCCCCTTTGAATGTGGATTCCGGAGCATTCCATTCCAGGTCAATTAACTGTTGTGCCGCTTGTAACAGAGGAAAATGGTGGGAAGTCTGACGAAGGCCCTCCAGCAGGGGGTTCGGTTTAGGTTCCCCCGAAGTACCTGGGCCTGGGATGGCGAGCTCCATCAGGCATTGGGTGACAAGGTCCGGGAGCTCGTCCCTTGTGAAGAAGCATCTCATGGTTCGGTGAGGCTCTGTCCCCAGGGGGAGATCCCCCTCTTCTAGGGGCTCGGCTTCCTCTTCAGAGATGTCAGTGTCCCCATAGGTGGGGCTTCTGGGTAGTGGAAGTCTGTGGCTAGGTCTTGAGGGGCCTGGGACATAAGGGTCCTCCAGTGGAGCATGTGTCTGCTCAGTCAGAGGTTCAGAATGCATTTGAACAAAGGCATGAACCCCTTTGAAGAACTCCACCCATGAGATAGAGGCTGGATCCAAGCTGAGGAGCGCTGGTTCCCTGGGGGTCCCCTTCTGTGGGGAGGTCCCACTGGGATTTGCTAGGTCCGGGGTACCCCCTGAAGAGCTAGTACTCGGCCCTGGGTGGGACTGGCCCTGAACTGGATCTCCCAGGGCCTCCTCACACTGGGTGCACAGGGCGGCCTCCTCGCTTTGTGCGGCTCTGATGTGGCATGCTGGGCAGAGGCCCTGATCCTTTATCCCTGTTTCCGGTGGTGCCATGGCTGTCGGCGCGTAAAATCTTATGCGCTCCGGTGCGCCTAAGATGTGTGTGTGAGTTGTGAGCGCGGCTGTACATCCAGGCCGTAGATATGCGCACAGCTCCGTGGGCGTGCAGGGCGCGCGTATTCTTGTGCGCCCGGCCCTTGTGCGTGTAACTTCTGCACACAAGGATTATGTGCGTGTAAGTCTATGCGCACATGTGCTTTGTGCGCCTAGCTCGGTTTTGTGCACTCGGGCCGAACGGCGAACGGAGCGGCGAGTAGGGCCCAGAAGGCGATGGCGAGCACGCGGGCAATATGGCGACCCCCTCGGAGGGTCTCCACGTGGGTAGACTCTTGGAAATAGCCAGGTCCTGGTCCTGGCCCTGCTAGGGCAGATCAACCCGGTGGCACTGATCCCGGCCGTTGACCTTTGCACCTCCTCGATCCACAGGAAGATTGTGAGGGAGTCGGCTGGACTATTACATGACTGAAGGGCTATAAAGGCACTTAGAGAAGTTAAGGCCATCGCAAAAAAACTAAATTAACTCTTTGCTTTGGTATTTACTGAAGAGGATATTAGGGAGATTCCTATGTCCGAAACCATATTTATTGGTGATTATTCAGAAGAACTGAAACAAATCATTGTGATGCTGGAAGATGTGATAGGGCAGACTGACAAACTAAAGAGTAGCAAATCACCTGGACCAGAGCTTAATTGTGCGTTGACTGAAAAATAATTTTCTCACATGTTCCTTTTCCTGATCATTTATAAATATGTTAAAAAAACAATGGTCTCAGTACAGATTCCTGGGGCACTCCATTCCCTTTAGCAACAAACATCATTTAAATTTAGAAGCAAGGAGGAGACACTACCTCTTTAACAGGCCGATACAGTAAAGTCTCCTGTGCTCGCGATTCAGTATGCAAATTAGGCCCGGTGGTAAAAACAGGTAAAAGGGGGCGCTAGGGACACTAGCGCATCCCTAGCGCCTCTTTTGGACCGGAGCGGCGGCTGTCAGTGGGTTTGGTAGCCGACGCTCAATTTTGCCGGCGTCGGTTCTCGAGCCCGCTGACAGCCACGGGTTCGGAAACCGGACGCCGGCAAAATTGAGCGTCCGGTTTTCGACCCGCGAGCCAACTTCAAATTTTTTTTTTTTAATTTTTTAAATTTTTTACTTTTGGGACCTCCAACTTATCGCCATGATATTAAGTCGGAGGGTGCACAGAAAAGCAGTTTTTACTGCTTTTTTGTGCACTTTCCCATTGGGTAGGCGCTAATTTCTGAAAGTAAAATGTGCGGCTTGGCTGCACATTTTCCTTTCTGAATCGCACAGGAATACCCAATAGGGCCATCAACATGCATTTGCATGTTGCGGGCGCTATTAGGTTCGGGGGGGGATTGGACGCGTGTTTTCGGCCCCTTACTGAATAAGGGGCAACGCTAGCGTGTCGAAAACGTGCATCCAATCGAGGGTTAACAGTGCACTCTGGAGCGCACTGTACTGTATCGGCCCATAAGAAAGCTAAGTAATTTGAGTGCCATAGTGAAGCACAGTTAAAATGTTTATAGTTGGAGTATGCTGGAATACAAAACTGTCTTTCTTCAAAGAAACTATGTGAAGAGAACGACATAAGAAAAGCAAAATGTAAAATACGCCTTGTGCTGCTCAGCTTTATAAACAAGTCAGAAGTTTGTAATGTATTTCAGAATCATGAACACAGGTTTATATTTTTATTTATACTAATATATAATAGGGATGTGCATTCATTTGCTATGAAATAGGAAATATAGACGATATTTCCTATTTTGTCGCGGTTCGGGGGTCCCCGAAAATGATAGGAAAACCTCACAAAATTTCGTGTGATTTTCTTATCATTTTTTGGGGGGGGAGGGGGGAGAAAGGGCACATAAAAAACAAACCCAAACCCACCCCAACCCTTCAGATTTAATTAATTACAATCTCCTACCCTCCCGACTCCCCCAAAACTTTCCTAAAGTCCCTGATGGCACAGTGGGGTCCTGGGAGCGATCTCCCCCTCTCGGGCCATCGGCTGCCACTAATCAAAATGGCGCCGATGGCCCTTTGCCCTTACCATGTGACAGGGGCTATCGGTGCCATTGGCCGGCCCCTATCACATGATAGGCCGGCACCATTTTTTAAGATGGTGCCGGCCGTCCATTGCTCCTACCATGTGACAGAGTCCGGCCAATGGCACCGATAGCCCCTGTCACATGGTAAGGGCAAAGGGCCATCGGCGCCATTTTGATTAGTGGCAGCCGATGGCCCGAGAGCGGGAGAACGCTCCCGGAACCCCGCTGGACCACAAGGGACTTTAGGCAAGTGTTTGGGGGGGGGTCGGAAGGGGGGGATTGTAATTAATTAAAACTGAAGGATTGGGGTGGGGGTTTTTTTTTCACGAAATAGCACAAAAAAAGTTTTCTGATCCGGGGAGTGGACCGAAATGGCTCTCCCCAGACCCGAAAACGAAACTGGGATGAAATAAAAATTGTATACACACACCCCTAATATATAAAGGATATTAATTAAAGCCTTTGTTTTACTAAGGTCTACCCATTATGGAACTACTTTAAAAATACTAGCAAAGTATATATGGCAAAAAAAAAATGCAGACTTTTTCCACTTAAAATGAAAAGAAAATTGTAAAGTTATCTAGACCAAAGATCTTGGAGGGCTGCAAATAGGTTCAATTTTTGGAAAAGAGAAAACATGCAAGCAGACTGTACTCAGAAAAATTAGAAATTCTTGATATCAAACTCAGGCATGAAGCTGGTCATTCCTGATCCACAGTGTTCATATTATTGACAGATTAAGTCTATTACATAAAAAAAAAAATATTTACTGGATGTATCTGGTAATACTTATTCAGAAGTTTACTTTAAACAGTAACTACCATGAAATGTTTGTGCTATCAAACAGAAAGTGTTCTAAAAACCTCAAGATGATAAACATGTTCTTTTCATTATATGGCCATGACCATACCCATAAGAAAAGAATAACAGTATTAAACAACCTGAGGTTTGAGGTTACTTTTTTATGGAAACATTTCTACCTCTTATTTATGTTAAAACATTTTCAAAGAACAAAAATATGTGAACATAGTAGAATGCTTATAACTTGCAACACAAGAGAGAAAATTACTTAAAATATGAGGGAGGAGGTGCTACATAACTTGCTTGCACTTGGTTTGTTGAAATCTTCATTCAAGTAAACTGAAGGTGACAATAATTACTCCATTTTCCAATTTAAAATAAATTCAGATCTTTACAGTGGTATTAAAGTGATTTTTATTTACATGCAAGAAGACCTGATCTTATATTTTGCTGGTCTCCCACACAGGCCGATTCACTAAGCTCCGAGGAGAGCCGGCACTCCGAGGCGAGCGCCGCTTTCTCGACGCGCATGATTTAGTATTTAAATTTGGGCCCGCGCTAATAAGGAGGCACTAGGGACGATGCTTAATTTTACCAGCGTCGGCTGTCGAACCCACTGACAGCCACAGGTTCGGAAAATGGACGCCGGCAAAATTGAGCGACCATTTTCCAACCCGCGGGCAGAATTTTTTTTGTTAAAAGAAGGTTGTTTTTTTAATTTTTGGGGCCTCCGACTTAATATTGCTATGATAATAAGTCGGAGGGTGTACAGAAAGGCATTTTTTTCTGCTTTTCTGTACACTTGCCCGGTGCCATCTGAAATTAACGTCTGCTTTGGGCAGGCATTAATTTCTGAGAGCAAAATGTGCGGTTTGACCCCTTACTGTATAAGGGGTAATAATAGCGCGTCAAAAACACGCGGCCAAAGGGGGGCTAAACAGTGCGCTTGGCCGAGCGTACCGTTCTGTATCGGCCTGACAGTTTGTCCTTTGCATGTGTGTGTGTGTATGACAGTATGCCTTTGTGTATATAAGAATACATTTGTGTGTGCCTGTGTGTGTATATATATATATGTATGAGATGGTAGGGCCGATGCAAGGATAGTAGGCCCCTAGGCCAACCTTCTGTCTTGCGCCCCCCCCCCCCCCCCAGTCCAGGCTTTGGCTTGACCATATTCACTCATACAGGCCCCCTCTCTTACACATACTTGGGTTCCTTGTCTCATTCAACACACACACTCATACACAGGTTCCCTGCCTCTCTCTCGTACATAAACACAAACAGAGGCACCGCTTGTGTGCCTTTAAAACTCTGCTTCTCTCAACCATGAACAAGGTAAGCGCTGCTTGCGACTCGCCGAATACAGGAAAATTAGTTCTTACCTGATAATTTTCGTTCCTGTAGTACCAAGGATCAGTCCAGACAGTGGGGTTATGTCCCCTATCCAGCAGGTGGAGACAGACCAGAATTGTGAAGATGTCCCTTTAAGGGGAGAACCTGTACACTAACCCCTTCAGTATAACGACTGTCAAAGCATAAAAACAAAGAACCCAAACTAGGATCAAGCAAGTAACAGTAAAGCTCAACGGAGCAACAATAAAACCTATGGAACCTATACGCTCTTGAATATACTTGGTATGAGCAGATGACCAAGACTTCTGGTGTAATTGCTCAGTAATCTTACTCCATGCCCATTTAAGAAACTGTGAACCTGCAAGAAAAGCTTCGAGAGGACAGACAAAATGACAAACAGGGAAGGGAGTCTGGACTGATCCTTGGTACTACAGGAACGAAAATTATCAGGTAAGAACTAATTTTCCTTTCCCTGTACGTACCAGGATCAGTCCAGACAGTGGGATGTACCAAAGCTTCCCTAAACCGGGTGGGACCGAGACAGTCCCGCTCAAAGCACTTGCCGCCCGAAGGAACCGAACACCGGAACGTGAACATCCAGACGGTAGTGTCGAGCAAAGGTATGCAAGGACGTCCAAGGGGCGGCCCTGCAAATTTCCTGCAGAGAGACAGCTTGACTCTCCGCCCAAGAAGTAGCCTGGAGAGAGAAGAGAATGAACTTTCAGACCCTCAGGAATGGGGCGACCTTGACAGAGATAGACCGAAGAGATCGCCTCCTTCAAACACCGGGCAATAGTGGTCATAGAAGCTTGCTTACCACGGTTAGGATCACTCCAGAGGACGAAGAGATGGTCCGAAAGAGGGAAGCCATTAGTAACCTGAAGATAGCGAAGCAGGAGCCGTTTAACATCCAACCGACGGAGATCCCCACCAGTGGGGCCCGCAAGTTCCACCTCAAAAGATGCTGGGAGCTCTACTGACTGATTGACGTGGAAGGAGGTAACCACCTTGGGCAAAAAGGAGGGCACCGTCTTGAGAGAGACCCCAGAATCGGAGAATCGCAGGAAGGGCTCCCGTCAAGACAATGCCTGGATCTCAGAAATTCGCCGCGCAGAGGAGATAGAGATCAAGAAGACGGTCTTAAGCGTAAGATCCTTGAGCGTAGCGTGGCATAGAGGTTCGAAGGGAGCCATACAGAGCGCCCAAAGGACCAGATTGAGACTCCACGATGGACAAGTGGCTCAAGAGGGAGGACAAAAATGTCAAACACCCCGGAGAAACCGAACTACGTCGGGATGACTCGCAAGAGGGTGACCGTCCACGGGCCCTAGAAGAGAACCAAGCGCCGAGACCTGAACGCGGAGCTCTTAGAAAGACCCTTCTGGAGGAAAGAAAGAATCGTTGGGACCGAAGCAGAGCGGACAGAGGAGCCTGATTCAGCACAAACAGACTCAAAGACCTTCCAGACCCGTACGTAGGCCAGGGAAGTAGACTGCTTCCGCGCTCGAAGAAGGGTGGAGATAACCTCTTCACTATAACCCTTGAGCCTCAGGCATCGCCGTTCAAAAGCCAGACCGCTAGACAAAAGCGATCGGCCTGATCGAAAAATAAAGGTCCCTGCCGGAGAAGACTAGGTAGGTGACCGAGACGCAGGGGCCCGTCCGAAGTCAGATTGACGAGATCCGCGAACCATGGTCTTTGCAGCCACTCGGGAGCTACGAGAATGACCGGACCCCGGTGGAGCTCGAATCTTCTGAGAACTTTCCCCACCAGGGGTCTCGGAGGGAACACGTACAGGAGTATGCCTGACGGCCAGGACAGAGCTAGCACGTTGACGCCCTCCGATCCGTGCTCCCTCCAGCGGCTGAAGAACCGATTGGCCTTGGCACTGCGTAGAGTCGCCATGATATCGAGGTGAGGGGGACCCCACCTGGTCACTATCAAAGCCATGGCCGCCTCCGAGAGTTCTCACTCTCCCGGATCGAGGACTTGCTGGCTGAGGAAATCCGCTTGAATGTTCTGCTTGCCTGCAATGTAGGAGGCCGCCAGGCATTGCAGATGAAGATCCGCCCAGGAGAGGAGAAGACTCGCTTCCAGAGCTACCAGGGGGCTTCGAGTACCCCCCTGGCGGTTGATGTGAGACACTGCGGTGGAGTTGTCAGAGAGTACCCTCACCGCCTTGCCGCGGAGGAGAGGAAGGAACTCCTGAAGAGCCAGGCGCACCGCCAAGGTCTCCAGACGATTGATGTGCCAGTGAGATTGACCCGGAGTCCAGACGCCCTAGATGGACTGGGAGAGGCAGACCGCGCCCTAACCCGATAGGCTGGGATCCGTGGTAACTATTGTCCACTGCGAGGCTTCAAGAGGCATTCCCCGAAGGAGATGCGGCAGATAGAGCCACCACTGCAAATCGTCAACTGTAGAAGCGGAGAATGGAAGGACCATCTGGAACTGCTCCGATACAGGCTTCCAGCGTGACAGCAAAGCTTTCTGCAACGGTCGCATATGAGCGAAGCCCAAGGGACAAGATCTATGGCGGAGGCCATGGACCCTAGGACCTACAGGTAGTCCCAGGCCGTGGGCTAAGGCAGAGCCACCAAGTGTCGAAGTGGGCCCCCAAGAACTCTAAGTCCTGGGAGGGCTAAAGATTGCTCTTGGCAAAGTTTACTATCCACCCGAGGGAGGAGAGAAAAGCTAACACTCGATCCACCGCCTGTCGACAGGAAGCCGCCGACTTGGCTCTGATGAGCCAATCGTCCAAATAAGGATGGACCAGGATCCCTGCGACCACCACTATGACGTTTCTGAAAATGCAAGGCGCCGTTGCAAAACCAAAAGGAAGTGCCCAAAACTGGAAATCGCGATTGAGGATGTGAAAACGGAGATACCTCTGGTAGTCGCGGTGAATGGGGATGTGAAGCGAGGAACTCTCCTAAAGGAACCGCCGCTATGACTGCTCGAAGGGTTTCCATACGGAAGTGGGGAACCTTCAGGGCGCGATTGACCCGCTTAAGGTTCAGAATCGGGCGGAAGGACCCGTCTTTTTTTTTTGGAAACGATGAAGTAAATAGAATACTGGCCGGCGCCAGGCTCCCTCTCCGGGACCGGGACCACCGCCCCCAAATACAGGAGCCTGGCCAGCGTCTGTTCTACCGCGGCCCTCTTGGACTGTCCGCACAGTGAGAAAAGGAACAGATGTGAAAGGGTGCAGACGATCTTGGGGACGTATCCGACCCTGATAATGTCGAGGACCCACTGGTCCAACGTTATTTTGACCCATTCCTCGAGAAAACAAAGACAGGCGATCGCCGAGGCCCTGAACCGAGGAATGAGTCAAATGACCTTCATTGGGCGGAGGATTTGGGAGCGGTACGCGCAGGCTGGCCCTCCTGAAAGGGCCGGAGCCCAAAAAAGGACTGCGACCAGGCTGAACCCGGGAGGAGCCTCATGAAGAACCACCCTGCCCACGAGAAGTAAAACGCCGTTAGCCCCGAAAGAGACAACGCATGGTCGTGGAGGGGCGCGAGGGCTTGGGGCGATCCTCCGGGAGCTTATGGACCTTGTCTTTCCCTAGGGAGTCCATAAGTTTCTCAAGATCCTCCCCAAACAACATCTTACCTTTAAAGGGAAGTGTTGCCAGTCGAGCTTTAGAAGACCGATCAGCCGACCAGTTGCAAAGACAGAGGAGCCTCCGGGCCGATACTGCCGAGGCCATCACCTTGGAAAGAACCCGGATCAGGTCGTAAAATGCGTCAGCTGCATACGCTATGACAGCCTCCAAGCGCTCCGCCTGTTCCGCCTCCGCAGACGGAAGAGGCTGTGCACCAAGGAGCTGTTGAACCCACCGGAGGCCCGCACACAGCATGAGACTACTGCAGCAAGTAGCCCGAACCCCCAAGGCTAAAGTTTCATGGATGCGCTTAAGATGCGACTCCAACTTACGGTCCTGCGGATCCTTGAGGTATCGTGGTGTGCTTAGTGAACGCGGAGACATAAGAATCAACCGCGGGGTACCTTAACAGATCCAAGCCTTCCTCAGGAAGGGGAAACAGCATCTTCATGGCGCGCCCCACTCGGAGAGCTCCCACTCCCTTAAAATCAAAAGCTTCAGCATAGGGTGAAAGGGAAACGCCGTAGCCGGGGCCTTAAGTGCCCCTAGGACCGGATCCATAATCTTGGGCAGGGAGTCCATCAGGTAATCTACCGAGGGACCCTCCAGACCTAATTCCTGTAGGACGAAGAGGATAAGGGACCCCAGCTCCTCCCTACGGAACAAGTGAAGGGCTCTGGGGTCATCTCCCTCCAGCGGAGAGGTATCCATAGCGTCTGGGGAGGTATCAGGGTCCGGAGAACCCGGAGCCGGAGGATGAGGGAGAGGAGCCACCCCGGGGATCACCCGCACCCTAACCGGCCCCTGGGTTTCCGCAGCCGGGATATTAGTAAACGGCGAGGAACGGGGCATTTTTGAAGGAGGTGGGGTGGGGAGGGGGGTTCCTGCTCCTCATGCAAGCTAGCCAAATAAGATTTATGCATGAGGAGAACAAATTCAGCTGAAAAAAGGGACCCTGAAAAAATGGGACGGGGGGTCAGTACTCTGGCCCCCCAGCCCCAGGCAGCTCCGAAATCGGAGCCGTTGAAAAATCCAAAATGGCCGCCGCTGAAAAGCTCTGCCGGCTCAAAAACGGCCTGGCCAAGCCTGGGGGAGTCGATCCCCGGGCTAAATTCGTCCTCTCAGCCGAGGAGGGACCTTCCCCACCCAGCAGGCAAGCAGGGCAAAGACCCTGCAGCAAAAAACGGGAGTAAAAAAGCCCACAGGCAAGGCAAACTGCCTGCCTTGAGGCATGGCCCAAGCTATGCTGAGCAAAAAGAAAGTTGAAAAAAAATAGTAAAAACTCTTAAAGTGACTGCCTCAGCACCAAGGAGAGAGAAGGGAGATCCTGCTGACTCCTGCCTGTCTGACTGCCGGATTAAAGCCTGAGGACCAGAAAAGGGCCAAAAAAGGTAAAAAAAAAAAATAAGAAAAATTCTGGTCAACTGCTGCAGAAGTCAGAGATATTTGAATACCTGCGACTTCGGAACTTTGGTACCTTTTAAACTGATTTTTTTAAATCAGTAGTGACTGAGCGCAGCAGCGGGTCTAAAACCCTCTCGGCAGCCAGAAAAGGGGAGCGAGTCCCAGAGGGAGACGGTCCCACACCTGGAAGATAACCCGGACTCAGACTATGCAGCGCAAAAGGGGCAAATAGCCCCGTGAGTCCAGCAAGAGCGAGGAGACGAAGTAGTCTCCTAAGAAAAAAGAAAAAGACACTAGGGATCAAAAAACCCCAGAAATATAACTTTTCTGAAGTACTTGCTTCACCTGCTGGAGACAGACGAATACTGAAGGGGTTAGTGTACAGGTTCTCCCCTTAAAGGGACATCCTCACAATTCTGGTCTGTCTCCACCTGCTGGATAGGGGACATAACCCCACTGTCTGGACTGATCCTGGTACGTACAGGGAACTATCGCTCTCGGCCGCGAGTGGGATGGGCTTTGCTTGCAGCCCCACATGGTTACCCTTTGCTGCCCCCTAATGGCTAGCGCCCTAGGCAGCTGCCTAGTTCTCCTATTGGGACACACCATTCCTGTAAGAGGGTGCCTGTGGGTGTGTATGAAAGGGTGCCTGCGTGCAGGGGTGAGAGAGCAAACATGTGTGTGTGCGCGCATGGGTGGGATTAGAATCGTGTGTGAAAGATACAGAGGAAGCAGGTGTGTGTTTGTGTGTGAGAGACGGAGGAAATATGCGTGTCTCTCTCATCACACACACTCATGCTCCCTCTGTCTCTCCCCAAGCGTGTATGTATATGAGACAGAGGGAGCATATTTAACGCACAATTAAACTCTGGAATTTGTTGCCAGAGGATGTGGTTAGTGCAGTTAGTATAGCTGTGTTTAAAAAAAGGATTGGATAAGTTCTTGGAGGAGAAGTCCATTACCTGTTATTAAGTTGACTTAGAAATTAGCCACTGCTATTATTAGCAACGGTAACATGGAATAGACTTATTTTTTGGGTACTTGCCAGGTTCTTATGGCCTGGATTGGCCACTGTTGGAAACAGGATGCTAGGCTTGATGGACTCTTGGTCTGACTCAGTATGGCATGTCCTTATGTTTGTGTCTCTGTGTGTGTACACACCCGGTTCATGACAATCTCAGGGTGACAGGTATGGAGAGTGGGGGATTTTTAAAATCCTTATTAGTTTTAATTACTGAGTGTTATTTGATGTCTGCTGTTTTGAAATATTTTATCAATGTTTAGGAAATTTAAAAAAAAATGTGTACAGGAGCTTCTAATTATTGATTATTCTATTCATCAGTTGTTTTGAAATGTATTTTTTAGTATGGTTTTACTATTCTGATTGATTTATATTTCTTGATTGTATTGTTTTGAGGAATAGCGATTTTCTGCTTTTCCATTGTTGCACCGCATACAGAATGTGGCTTGTGGTTTCCAGTTCAGTTTTTATCTGCATGTGTGTGTGAGAGAGAGAGAGACACACACAGGAAGTGTGTGTCTCACACACACATACTTCCTCTGTCTCTTACCAGCATGTATGTGTGTGTATGAGAGAGGGAGCATATTGAGTGTGGGTGTGTGAGAACAATCTTAGGATCACAGATATGGAGAGCAAATTTGAAAAATCCTTATTAGTTTTAATTATTGGGTATTATTTGATATGTCTGCTGTTTTGAAATATTTTATTGATGTTTAGGAATTTTTAAAATTATATATTGTGCCAAAGAAGTATCCACCCGGGTGCCAAATACGTTAGGTACACCACTGCCTGCCTATAATACTTAACTGAACTACAATGTAAAGTCAAAAACATTAAAATAATACTCAAGTGTAGCCATTTCTTGATACAGTCACAATAATGTTACAACTTTTTTTGAGATTAAAAAAAAAAAACAGTAAAACCTTAGAAATCAGCAAAACCAAAGGCTATGTACCATGGATATTGCAATCGTGGCTTTTTATTTTTCGTAAGATCCCCTCAATCTGAATTAAGTAAAAATCATATAAAACATGCAGATGGTATATCCTCTTTTAAAGTCAATCAAAAATAGTTTAAGACTTGCTGTCAGATACCAGTTAAATTTCTCAGTAAATTTTTAAAAAGCAGCCTTTAACAAGCTGTTGATTATAGTGGGCAAGAAACCTGATACTATGGTGCTAGAGGCTAGTAGCTAAGCTCAGAAAAGAATTCCTAGTCCTTTCACTGCTTCAGACACTGGAGTCTCTGACCAAAGCACTGATTTAATTTCATGACTGCTGTGTACAAATAGCTGACATAACTAAATGCTACTCTAATATCAGCTTGTTAAATTTGAACCCAGACTCAGCATATCAGTATACTAGGCCAGACTAACTGGAGTCAAGAGAAATATTTTAGGAGCTGTTTATTTTTAAATGGGTAGAATACAGTACTATAATTAGATTTTATATGTATGTATAATTACAGTATTGACTAAAGCATTACAGTACAAACCTTTCATATATGTGATATACAAAATCTATCCTGAATCATATATATAAATCTTTTATTAAGCTTAAGTTCCTACAACTTTACTTAAGTTTGATATATCACCTACTGAAAAATCTCTAGGTGGTTTACAAAAAAAAAAAATCATAATGCATAAAATTTGATAGTAAATCCAGCACTTCCAATGATTACTCATCTAAACTAATCAAATTAAATTTTAAAATATAAAAGTAAACAGATGCCTGGTCCTATGGCACTGATGTACAGCTTCATGGAGCACCTCATGCTCCATGGGTACATCAGCTACTGCCTTCTATAGAACATCCAACTCCAAGCACTCCAACAATGGCTTGTGGCCCTCTGATGCACAGACACCAGCAGGATGTGGGCACAATGGAAGTCCGAGAAAAGGATTTTGTTAGGAGGATAGTCAAAGGTCTGCTGCGGAGCAAAGCAAAGATTGGAGATGGGTGTTGTCAGTCTGTCCTTGGACCAAAAGTTTATTCACTGCCTTTGTCACATTGTCCATGGACTTCAACAATCTTGAATCCATTAGGTCTGCAAATGCATCTCCTTTCCCAGAGACTTAAAGCCTTTCCGGACTGTGTTGTGTAAGGAATGGTATCCCCACACTACTGGATAGCCAGCATACAGGAAGGGTGTTGATAGGGTGGCTTCTCCATGGTCTGGGCAGGATGAATCCATCCTGTCAATGGAGTTAATCCCTAGCCAAGACTATCACTGCAATGACTAGACTAAATGAGTTGGGAGGGGATATACTTTGCATTCAGAAAGTATTCAGACCCCCTTCACTTTTTCCACATTGTGTTAAGTTACAGCCTTATTCTAAAATGAATATGATGCATTTTTTCCTCTCCTCAAGCTACACACAATATCCCATAATTTAAAAATAAAAATAAAAAAAAGCAAATTTATATAAGTATTCAGACCCTATAATCAATACTTTGTTAAGGCACCTTTTGCAACGATTACAGCCTCAAGTCTTTTGGGGTATGACACTACAATCTTTACACACCTGAATTTGGGGATTTTCTCCCATTCTTCTCTGCAGATCCTCTCAAGCTCTGTCAGGTTGGATGGGAAGCGTTAACGCACAGCTATTTTCAGGCCTCTCCAGAGATGTTCGATCGGGTTCAAGTCTGTGCTCAGGTTGGGCCAACTCAAGGACATTCACATTGTCCCGAAGCCACGCTTGAGTTGCCATGACTTTGTGCTGAGTCATTGTCCTGTTGGAAGCTGAATCGTCACCCCAGACTGAGGTCCAGAGTGCTCTAGAGTGGGTTTTCATCAAGGATCTCTGGTCTTTGCACCATTCATCGTTTCCTGGACCCTGACTAGTCTCCCAGTTCCTGTGCCTGAAAAACATCTCCACAGCATGATGCTGCTACCATGCTTCACTGTGGGGTTGGCATTTGCTAGGTGATGTGCAGTGCCTGGTTTCCTCCAGTCATGACGCTCGGTCTTCAGGCCAAAGAGTTAAATCTTGGTTTCATCAGACCAGAGAATCTTGTTTCTCACTGAGTGTCATTTAAGAGCCTTGTTTCTCATTGAGCGTCATTTAAGAGCACTGATACTTCATGCATATCCAGCATAGCTCTCTGCTTCAACGGCAGGGGAGAAGAAAAACTGATACTTCACGCATATCCAGCATAGCTCTCTGCTTCAGCAGCAGGGGAGAAGAAAAAAGGATTCGCACTCACAAAGCGGGAAGTAGCTGGCTTGTTACGGCGGTTACTACCCCAAACCAAATAAGCCTGATACTTCACTTTCAATGCATATCCTGCTTCAACGGCAGGGGAGAAGAAAAACTGATACTTCACGCATATCCAGCATAGCTCTCTGCTTCAACGGCAGGGGAGAAGAAAAACTGATACTACACGCATATCCAGCATAGCTCCCTGCTTCAACGGCAGGGGAGAAGAAAAACAACCAATAAGGGCTGAATAACACAGTCTGGGTAAAACAAATAAGCATGGGTGTAGCTTGCTTATTGCGGCGGTTACTTCCCCTACTACCCATAACTAATCAAGCTTGATATTTCACTTGGTTGCAGCTCCATCACTGCTCTCTACATTAATGGTGGGGGTGGAAGGGAAATAGAACCAAAGAGCTAAGAGAAACAGATAAGTATGAGAAAAAAAAATGTGAAGCTTGCTGGGCAGACTGGATGGGCCGTTTGGTCTTCTTCTGCCGTCATTTCTATGTTTCTATGTTTCTATTTTGGCAAACTCCAAGTGGGCTGTCATGTGCCTTTTACTTAGGAGTGGCTTCTGTCTAGCCACTCTACCATAAAGGCCTGATTGGTGGAGTGCTACAGAAATGGTTATCCTTCTGGAAGGTTCTTCCAACTTCACAGCAGAACTAACAGAGTAACCATCACGTTCTTGCTCACTCCCTGACCAAGGTCATTCTCCCCTGATTGCTCAGTTTGGGTGGGTGGCCAGCTTTAGAAAAAGTCCTGGGTGTTCCGAACTTCTTGCATTTAAGGATGATAGAGGGCACTCTGTTCTTTGAGACCTTCAATACTGCAGCAATTTTTTGTACCATTTCCCAGATCTGTGCCTCAGCACAATCCTGTCCTGGAGGTCTACAGACAATTCCTTCGACTTCATGGCTTTGATTTTGCACTGACATGCTCTGTCACCTGTGGGACCTTATATAGACAAGTGTGTGCCTTTCCAAATCATGTCCAGTCAATTGAATATACCACAGATGGTCTCCAACCAAGTCGGAGAAATATCTCAAGGATGATCAATGGAAACAGGATGCACCTGAGCTCATCTTAGTGTTATAGAAAAAGGTCTGAATACTTATTTAAATCTCATGTCAGTATTTTTATTTTTTATTAATGTGCACACATTTCTACAAACCAAATTTTGCTTTGTCAGTATGGAGTATTGTGTGTAGTTTGAGGAGGGAAAATATGCATGTTATCCATTTTAGAATAAGGCTGCAACCTAACAAAATGTGGAAAAATGAAGGGTCTGAATACTTTCTGAATGCACTGTAAAATAGGGGGAAGCAGTAAAGCAGAGTTGCTTACCTGTAACAGGTGTTCTTACAGGACAGCAGAATATTAGATCTCACACATGGGTGACTTCATCTGGATAGACTGGGCTCCATCCTGATGATGTCACCCATGTGTGAGGACTACCATCCTGCTTGTCCTGTGAGATATGAAGGGTCATAGTGCTAGATTCCAGCCCTGATTCTGACTGAGCTGAAAGCCCAAAGGAAACATCACATTTCAATATGGATGACCTGAAAATTGTGTTGAAATAGTCTGTGTGGGTTTAAAGGAGGCTCTGGAACGAGAGGTCATGGAATAAGGATGAAAGGGGTAGACTCAAGAGCAATTAAGAATATATTTTTTTTTCACAGAAAGAATGGTGGACACACATGGAACTGCCTCTCTTTGGAAGTTCTCGGAGAGAGAGGAAGGTACTATAAAGATGAGAAGATGTGGATGGGTTGTATGATCTTTATCTGCCATCATATTCTATGTAAAGTGCTGTACACCTGCAGAAGTCAAATTATACACACAGGCTTGAAAAAGTATTCAACCCCCTAAAGAGTCAGATTCGTGTGGATTACAAATGACACAGATTGTTCCAGACAATATGTTTATTGCAAACTAGTATGCTCTTAAAGTAAATTTTCAAAGTCACAACTCATTATTTCTCTGTACTTTTTTTGTAAAATAAAATTAACACTGAAAAATGCTGCTTGCATAAGTATTCAAGCCCTTCAGACTAATACTTGGTAGAACCACCTTTGCTACTTAGCAGTCTGTGTTGCCAAATATCCTCGTAACTTAGCCGGATAAGCGTTAGCAGATAGGCGCACACGTGCGCACATTCATCAGCCCGCACCCAGGGACGCAGTCATTTTATAACATATGCACGGATATGCACGCATGTTATAAAAGTCTAGACGTGCATCTGTGTGCAAATGCCGCTTCTATCCTGTAAATGAGGGATTTTAAAAGACACGCGTGATGACGGCATTACCAGTTTTCCCAGTTCTCCCAGGCACGGGATAGGACTTCCAAACTTACCTAGTTTAATAGCCTCTCTTCACCCCTGTTAGCCCCTATCTTCAAAACCCTGCTGATCTGCCTATATTTTTGTTTTCCTACTTACACGCCATCCATAATGGAAGTAAAGCTATGCGGCAGGGGAACCCAGTACATGCCAGTGCACGTATTTAAGCGCAAATTTCAAGTTTAAATCCCGGTACACCCATGCCCCTCCCAGACCACGTCCATACCCCATCCCTTTTTCTATACTTTTTATTTGTGTGCCCAGTGGGAGATACGTATGTATTCAGGCTGCTTTTAAATCCAGTTGGCGCACACTGGCCCGACTTGTACACATATCTCCCAGTTCTGGTGCACACCAGGCTTCTAAAATTCATCTATTTGCCTGCCAGAGTTTGAATACCTACCCCACTCAGTTTTAGAACAATGCACAGCAAAAACCATTTGCTTATTTCCAGCCAGTACTGCAATTTCCTACTGGGTTTAGGAATTTGACTACAGCTAAAATCATTGTATCCAGATAAATAACCAAATAATGCTGCAAAACTGATGTGTGCTACACATACTTGGTGACAAGGACAGGACAAGAGAAAGATAAGAAAGAGGCATAGATACCCTGTTTCCTTATTTTGGTTTCTACGTAAGGTACAAATACATTTTTCTCTGTTGGACTGTTCCTCTTCCTTGATTTATTGCCATTTCTCCTCCTTAGTGCAAATTTAAATTCTGAGGTGTACAGAAGGCATTATTGCTTTAAATAAAGCTTTTTTTTTGCTGAAGGATATACTTTAGTCAAGTTGAAAAAGAAACAAGGAAAAACAGAGAAGAACAAACATCTATGAAACCATCTGTATAGATGTTACTTTTACCTGTTCATTGTAAGACATTACTTTTACCTGTTCATTGTAAGACATTAACTTGTCATTGTTCTGCTCAGAATGTAAACCGAATTGATCAGTAACTCTGTTATTGGAAAATCGGTATATAAAAAAAGTGCAAATAAAATAATAATAACTGAATAAAGTTTAGATGTGTAGGGTTTCAGCAAGTTGGCAATCATGTCTGGCTTAAAAACAGCCAACGCTGGTCTTCTCAAATCATTAACCCCAAATTTGCTGTTCTTTTTTTATGCAAAGTCATGTGAGTGTCACTAGCAATCTATTTATACACAAATCTCAGTCCTGGCTAGTTTTCCCATTAAGATTTCAACCACCAACTTACAGATAAGTTGTATATCTCCTGATTTGGTTTATGCCACAGAATACCAGCTGATGTTGGGATTTTTTTATTGTTTATGATCACACTGAAAAATGTTTGGGCGTTGGGTTTAAATGTCTGACAGAGGTTCCCAAAACTATCCTGGAGGATCCCCATCCAGTTGGATTTTCAGGATATCCACAATGAATATGCATGAGATAACATTTGCATGCTATAGAGTCAGTGCATGCAAATGTTATCTCACACATACTCATTGCGGATATCCAGAAAACCCGACTGGATGGGAATCCTTCTGGACAGGTTTGGGAACCTCAGGTATATGATAGATTTGTGTATAAATAGACTGCAAAGTGACACTCACATGACTTTGCAAAAAAGAGAACAGCAAATTTGGAATTAATGATTGAGAAGACTAGCGTTGGCTGCATTTAAGCCAGACATGATTACCGGCTTGCCAAAACCCCACACATCTAAAACTTTATTCATTCAGTTACCTATACAGGTAGTTTCATAGACATTTGATGTTATTTCTGCTTTTTCATGATTAATATTCTGAGCAAGGAATACACTTTTTTTATGCGTGAAATAGGAACAAAATATGATGGCAGTTGAAGACCGCATGGCCCATTCACATCTCCTGTTCTGTTATATAGTCCCTTCCTCTATACAGCTTAACATGAGATGAGTACGGTAATTAATGCAATTATTTACATAATAAAACTTGATTTTAAATGGTATTGTAATATACTCAGACATGAAAATATCAAAACCTGATTAGAAAGCAAAAATTGGTTTTTGTGGAAAAGGTTTTACTCCCCAACATTTCACAAAATGTAAGCAATCTAACTTGAAGTTTAAATAACAGGAAACTTCTTTCCAGAACACCTTATTGTGTTAAATGACAATTCATGAAAAAGACATGCAATTGAAAAGAAATACAGCACATTTATGAATGTCTTCATAGGAAGATAAACATGCAATATGGATCAACCATATTAATAAGCAGGATATTAAGTTAGAGTATACAAACGAAGTTGACCTGGTGACTGGACTACAAAAAAATAAGTTACCTGTTACAAAACTTTTCACAAATAAAGATATTACTTCATTGTTCTTTTACTTGGGTATAAGGTGCATCATTTACTCGTGAAGGGTTCAATTCAAAATACTGCATCCAGTGCAGTTCTCACGCAGAATAGATTTAAATCAAACGGGACAAATGTTTGGGATATGAACGATATGTGTTGCCACACTTATTTGTGCTAGGCTTCAAGAGTATGTTTCAAATATTAAGCCATATAATATCAAAATGCAATAAAGAAATTCAACGTCAGGATATGCCAATTAAACTGGTTGATTCTGACATTTTCACTACTGACTGACTATGTCAGGTTGAAAAAGGCCATTTGTGTTTTCTCAAATTCTAGGCTTTTGAGAAAAATCCTTAAGGGCCTTGTCACACAATAAATATTACTGTGCATAACTTATGTCATTCAGTCTATCCAGCTGGCCAATTAGAACTACTTGCATTTAGCTCACTCAAAGCAAGCTCATTATTGAACTGGCTGTAAGAGCCAAATTTTTTTTTTTTTTTTTTTTTTAACAATTTGTATGATCCACTATACAAATTATACTAGGGCACAGCTCTAAGAGTAGCCTGTGTTATTTTAGTTTTAGTGAAGACAGTGTAGTGGATTGATTTTGCACAACTAAGGGGGAAGACAGAAATTTTAAGGAACAAATTTAAATTTTGTAATTTAAAGGTATTGTTAGGATTTACCTAAAAATATCACAGAATTACTCAGCTTTTTTCTTTTGTGTTACATCTATTAAATTTCTTTCCTAGGTAACTACAGGTAAATTTTTAACTGTTCATAATTTCTTGGATACACAGCTTTATATTCATTTTTAATCTTTTCTTACATATGGGAAAATATAACAAATATAATGGAACACCATAAGCATAATTTGACTTCTGAAAGAGTAGAATCCCAAATATAATAGCAAAAAACTTTGCAAAACCTTCATTTCATTTTTAAATCACAGTTCATTCCAAACTCATATCGTACAAAACAAAGACCTACAGTAAAACAAGCACATCAGTATTAATATTTTTCCACTCAGATAAATGAACAAAACCAACTAACCTCAGATCTCCATGAAATATTGCCAACAGTTTCCTTTGGAGAATTTGTGTGTGACTGTGTTTGGAAGTTACCAATCCGTCCTTCATTTCCAGGTGTGAACTGGATGTGCAAATGGGATGTCCCTACATTTGGATAACTGTACTTAAGACTAGATAAGCAGCAAGAAACTTGCTGATAAGGTCCTTCTGAGACACTTCTTTGAAGAATATGGTGCTTTTTGCTTTTGTGTGTATTCTGTCTTTCTACTTCTCCATTTACCTGATACTCAACATTTTTCTGTGAGGGTAAACATGCAGATGTGCTACGTATCAATTTTATATGATGGCAGTCTGTGCCAGGCTTTAGTTCAGTTGTGTCTCCTAATAATCTTGGATTGTGGTGGTCACTAGTTGCTTTGATTCCCACTGCAGATGGTCTTTGTTGAGTAAAATGCACTGAAATGCAAGAAAATCGATCAGATGTTTCCCCACCAGTTGTTTGGTCAGAATTTTCTGCTGTTTGACTGTCTTCTGATTGTGAACCATTCAAGTAAAGAGGCCTAATATCTCTGACTTCAGATGAAGAACAAGTGTTTTTTGACAGACGAACTCCATTGACTGCTGTTGAAAGAAAGCTCTTGGAAGCAGTATGATCCTCATTTTGTACAAGTTCATTAGCACAAAGCATAAACTGATGTGAGGTTTGATAAGAGCCTCTGTTTGCTAAGGGGCCTATTCGTGTTGGTGAAGTTGGCGGTGTATTAGATGGACTCCGAGGAAAAATAACCAAGGATGAACAACGCCTTAGTGGAACTTTAGTTTTCCTTCTTGTTGGCAGTCTTACTACTTCCATCTCTTTTTCTAAACTACCTTGGTCAAAAGGGATAGTACTTTTACACCTAGACAAAATTTCACATGGGGTGTACCTGTAAGATCCATATTCATTTGTGGTGCCCATTTGAGATGAATTTCCATACAGCATTCCTTCACTCATGGAAAGGACAAAACTACTGCAGTCACTGTTGATACTATTATTACATGAACCTGCATCACTTGCAGTACTTGCACATGACCCATAATCACTACTGTTGCTACTGTATGTTCCATTTTCACTGGCTACAATACTACAAGAACTATCATTGTATGCAGAAGTATTGCTCAGACAGCAATCATTTATGATAGTTTTTGATCCATAATTGCTCATATTGTCATAATTATTTCCTTCATGGTCAACACTGACAAATGAAGTGTCCTCTGTAGAAGATACTGTGCTGATAGTTTTAGAACATCCGCTATGCTTTCTTGGTTGAAGAGAAATTTTCAGGGAGGTGCTCTTTTTGGTACTATTTTGTGATAAAACAGATGAACACTGGTGTGAATTAACCATTTCTGGTGACAAAACAGTTTGCCTAGGAGCAAGTTTCATCTGTATGACATTTGGTATAGAATTCTGAGATAGTCTTTTGAAATACATGTGAATATTACTATCCAAATCATCCCCACAGGTTTCTGGAAGCGGATCAGTATTGCTCCTCCTGGTTGCAAAATGCAATCTTAACCGTCGTGCCATTTGTTCTTGTTTCTAAACATGTTACTGAATAAAATACTTTGCAAATAATCTCTCCTCCTGTAGGCAGGCTAAAGGCAGCTGCAAATAATCTGAATTTAAAAGTACAAACATGCACAATGTCCAAAAGAGTTCACAAACCTGCATTGTGTGTCCCAGTCAATTGTGAGAAAATTAACAGAAAGATGATGAAGAAAGGTACGTCAAGAAACAAACAAACCATTCCTGAAACTGCAGTTCAGAAAACATCTTGGATTGCTTGCAGTCAGAATGTATTCACTTATAAAGTACTTGATTTCTAACGACCTTTAAGCAGAGCTCAGCTGCAGCACACTGGCTGAAACTCAGCCAACTCTGTTTCAATTATACCTTCTCCAATTTGCATGAATGGGTCCAACCCAAGAACAACAAACTTCTTGCATTTCAAATGTATAAAGTATTTCTTGCTCCAGCTTCACTGGCTGAACGTTCAACTGCTTGAATCAATAATACATCTAAACTTTCTTCAACAGCATATGACCACTAATATTTTTACCCACTGGTATAGAATTACAGGAAGTTGGTAGGAATGAAGTCTCACATAATTGAGTATCAAACTTCGCACTGAATTTCCAAATACTATCCATACAAGGAAACCAACGAAGCTGTAGTTCTGCTGGAAGCTACCAGTACTTATTACAATTTTAAATTTCCAAAACTTGCAGGAACTGAATAGAATCTCCTTTTATAGGTTTTGAAATGTAATCAGAAAGCACTGGCAGTTTTTCTTCTTTAATTCCCCCTCTATAACTTCAGAATAAATTTACTGCACTAGGAAATTAAGTAAATTAAGCACTGTAATTCACAAATCTACAAATCAAAGATGAAGAAATGATATAAGCATGCAACTTTTCAGTAATATCAATTATTCTGACAACACTGGAGCAATTTCATGCAATAGTGCCAGCAATTTCCTCATGCTGCTGTTCTTTAATTTATCCTGGCATATATGGTGAAATGCTCAGACTGGTAGTGATACTATGCAACATGTTTCTTGCCAACAAAACAGAAAGAGAGCGTTTTAACATTTGTAAATCAAAATTAGTAAGTTGCTTTCTGTACATTATTCATCCTATTGCCAAACAGACCATATGAATCCATTTTAGCCATTCAGTCTCTATCCAGCAACACTAAGGATCCAATGCAGACACAGTAGCAGAAGTACGATCATTTTCTACTTTTCTTAATACTATTACAGAGAGACATATATAAAGGCCACCCATTGATACAAGCAACAAATCAATACTGTATATTTATACAGTCATGCCTGACAAAGAATATGCATCTAAGATACATTAACATTAAAAATCAACAAAGGGAATTATGCCTGGCTTCTGCTTCAATCATGAAAAATCGGATGCAAAGGCTTGCTGCTGACACCTAGTGGCATGGTGAAAAGATAGCCTACAAATGCATCCAGTGTTCCCATACTGGCTTAGAACTAATGACAAACACATAACTCAAAGAGCTGAGAACACTAAGCCATTTATCCTTCTATAAATTAGGGTGCTGACTAATTTCTGCTTAATGTTTACTTAAGCTTTCCTGTATTTTCATATATAAAAACATAAGGCAACTGGTGCATTCACAGGGATATTTTTTCTTATTTGCAAGAACCAGTTTTGTTTATCACTATTCTGGAGCACAATTGACACTATCATCTTATTTTTCCATCCATTAAAGCAGTGAATGTAAACTATTTTTCCCACAAGAAATCAACATGTAAAATAGATAAGGTATCTGCACCACACAGCACTAAACCAAACATTAAAAATGTTAATATTTCTATTTGTGGTTTTCCAATGAAGGTTTGCAAACCCAAAATTAAAAAAATATACGTATTCCTAATATTAATATTGAAAGTAAAAATATTAATATCTATACCATTTTCTGAAATTAGGAATAAGTGTATCTTTATATTTGGTTTGTTTAATGTTATTTTCTGAGATTAGGAATACATTTTTTTAATTTTGGGTTGTAAATCTTCTTCTGTAGGAAAATCACAAATAGAAATATCATTAACATTTTTAATGTTTGGTTTAGTACTACATGGTGTAGATACCTTATCTATTTTACATGTTGATTTCTTGTGGGAAAAATAGTTTACATTCACTGCTTTAATGGATGGAAAAATAAGATGATAGTGTCAATTGTACCTCAGAATAGTGATAAACAAAATTGGTTCTTGCAAATAAAAAAAAATCCCAATCAAGATGGTGTTCAGGTGACACACATGGTCCTTCAAAGCCAGAAGGGCTAGGCAGAAGTCTTCTTTAAGAATATCCTCCTATGCAGCCTCCCTTCCCAGGATCAAGAGAGATGTATTTGTCCACCGCAGGATTGTTTAAATTTACAGTACAGTACGGAAACACTTAAGCTAATGTCTGTAGCTGCACTGCTAGTTACTGTGAAGCTTTATAACTTCGGTATGCTGAGATGCAGACTTGTGCATTTGTGCTATTCTGTACTGTAAATTTAAACAAGATTCCTGCAGTGGACAAAAGTAGACTTCCTGTTTGCTGAGATGTTAATCTGTTTACAGACTGGGCGCTGAGCTATTTGCCTAAGCTGTCTGTAGCTGCACTACTAGTTACTGTGAAGGAATTAACAATATTTGAATGGTCATCTTCTTTTTCACATTGCTCTTATATATATAGCCCCTGAAGCAGCCTACATTGTATGGGCAAAACTCGGCCAGACTTGGGCACTGGTTTTTACCTTTAATTAAAGTATTTCCTGACACCGATCTAGTTTTGTTTTGGTTGCATTGCTGCTACGTTGGATCGGCTTCCGTGTTGTTTTTTGGGACCAAAAATTTCTTATGACGACAATAAAAGTATTCAACAAGTGTATCTTAATTTCTTGTTAGGTCAACAACATGAAACACATACCAAACACCATCATAACACCCGAATTGGTGGAGCAGATGTTTCAGCTTCCCCATATAACACAGGTCATATATAATTATCAGTCTTGCAAAACATTTATAATCCAAAAATTTTTTTAAAAACTTTGTAGTGCAAATAAAAGTCATTTCCCTTGAGGATGAATAATAAAGTCATATCCACTTCACTGGAAAACCAAACAAAATTTCTTAGCCATAATTCCTCACACAAAAACAAAAACTAAGAACTATAGTGATTCTCACTAAGAATCTTCCCGTTAAATACTAATTTATTGGGGGGGGGGGGGAGAATAACTGTCATCCATGTTCCCTCTAAGAAGTGACTAGGTGTGGGCAAAAAGAAAAATTTATGTGAGCAACCGTGTAAAACTTGTGAGCAATACTTTGAAACGTATGAGCAATTGCTCACGTGATCAGCCTAGAGGGAATAGTGTCTGTCATCCATTCCTAATACCATTTTTCTGTTTATTTTTTTTGTAAGTTTAACATGACAGGATGCCTTATTGTACAGACACTGCTGGCTTGTTGGGAACTCACTGTTCTCTCTGTAAATATAACTAAAGAATAAAACTTTGTACCACGAATTATGTTTTCTGAAACTGCACACAAAAAAACAAAAAAAAAGGATTTCAGGAATTGGAGAGATATTTCTCTTCCAAAGGCTTCTTACCTGTAAACCCCTCCAACTGGAGCACATTTCTATAATCACACCATTTTCTATAGTAATGTTTTAGCTCATGGGGGGGGGGGCCTATGGGTAAAACCGCTTTAAAGCAGAAAGAAATTTGACTCAATTTTGCAACTGTTATTTAGTCTACTTTAAGAAAATATAACTAGTGGCACGATGCCATATTGTGCAGAAACTGCTTCCACAGGAGAATTAGGCAGTGGATCATAGACAACCATGGACCAGTTTATACCTACCCACTCTTTCCCCTATGAATAGAATGTTTGAATAAGAAGACATGCACACACAAGTTATATTTGCTGAAACTAATGAAAATATGTACAGGAATAGATGATAAAATTTCCTCACACAAAGCTTTATCCGTAATCCATTTTGCATTGGATCATCATCAGGAAGTATACTAAATTACAATAGTACTTTGTGAAAGAAAGTGGTCATATATTTTTTAACATATTTTGGCTAGTTGTAAAAAGTATAGCTTGAGGCTGGATGTTTTGTCTCAGTAAGGGAGTGTGTGGAACCCATGATACTTCATGGCTGACTTGAAACAAGTTCCAGTGTTTACAGATTCATAAGATAAGCAGAATCTGTTTGATTTGCAAAATGTTAAAAAAAATAAGGGCCGGATTTTAAAAGTTTACACGCGCCAGGCCAATTTTCAAAGGGCCCAGCCATGCACATAAACCCCCGGGATGCATGTAAGTCCCGGGATAAGTGAAAGGGGTGGTCCGGGGGGGGGGGGGGGGGGCAGGGCAGGGCTGGAGGTATCTGGCACAGCGGCCATTTCCTAGGATGGTTTTAGCACAATTTATACTCAAAACATGATTAGATATCAATTTAAACCCTAATGAGAAAGAATGAATAACTCAGATAAAAAATCAAAATATATCCTTTCTATCAAACCAAAAGATTCAATAAGTATCCTTGTGTTAAAAACTGTGAACCCTTCATTTAGTAACTGGTGGCATCTCCTTGAGCAGCAAATAACTAAATGTTTTCTGTAACTGCTCATCAGTCTCCCCCATTGCCCTTTAAGAATTTTGGCCAATTCTTCCATATAGTATTTTGACTTGGTCAATCCGAAACACAAAATATCTTCTTCATCCATTCTGTAATAGTGTCACTCTCCAGAGAACATGAGCTCTTGGGCCACTACTAAGTTGGCACAGCCTGGGGCATGCAAACACAGACCAGGTCCTAGCAGACAGCAGCTGACACACCACAAGGCAAAGTCTTCTAGCTGACCAGCCCCCTTCCCCTCCCCCCTTGGGTTAAGCCTGCAGGTTCGGGCACTCTGCGGGACTTCCTGGGTGGGGTGCAAGGAACAATGAGTCAGACAGAACCCAAGTGGGCTGAGGTTAGGGCTGGAGGAATTCGTACAACATTAAAAACAGCAAGGGTCTGGGATGGCAGAGAACTAGAAAGGTTAATATCCAGACAGAGGTTGAGGCAGGCAGAGATCAAGCAATGTCAGGAGACAGTCTAGGTTAGAAACAGAACAGTGAGGAAAGGCTGACTGGAAGGCAAGACAAGGCGAAGCAGGGCAGGAGAACCAGGCAAGGCAGGGCAGGAATACAGCAAGGCTAGGCTTGACAAAGCCAGGAACAGGGCAGGAACAGTACCAATATAGCATTGACAACTAGCACAGGAAGATCTGTTGCTGAGGCATTGGTTGGTTGAAAATGATGCCCCTATATACCCAGACAGGATGTGACAGTGGATGGAGCCCCATGTTTAGAAATAGTCTTCAAACCGTAACCAGATGAGCATTACCTATACCATTTCCTAAATGGTATAGGTAATGCTCATGGTATAGGTAATGCTCATGGTATAGGTAATGCCCACTAGACTTGATCCATCAAGTCTAGTGGGCATAAATAGAGAGGAGGCAGCAAACACTGCACGGAGCGGCAGTAGCCACTGAGGCATTCACGGAGCGGGATGCCAGTGGCCAGTAGTTGGTGTTCCACTTTCATGCAACAAAACACTGCACGGAGCGGCAGTAGCCACTGAGGCATTCACGGAGCGGGATGCCAGTGGCCAGTAGTTGGTGTTCCACTTTCATGCAACAAAACACTGCACAGAGCGGCAGTAGCCACAGAGGCATTCACGGAGCGGGATGCCAGTGGCCAGTGGTTGGTGTTCCACCTTCACGGAGCGGAAGGATGGAGGGCTGCCATCTCAAAAAAATTAAAAAAAAACAAACAAGCAAACAAAACAGGGGTGGGTAAGGGGCAGGGGTGTGGCCTGCTGGTTGCGGCGGTTGCTACCCCTGATTGAGCTGGATGTTCACTAGGATGGCGCTGCTCTCTGCATTGGTGGAGGGGTGGAAGGGAATTGGGGCCGGAGGGTGCTGGAAGCCAATAGAGATGGGTGGGAGGGAGAAAAAAGGGGGAAAAAAAATGGATAAACTGCGTAGCTTGCTGGGCAGACTGGATGGGCCGTTGGTCTTCTTCTGCCGTCACTTCTATGTTTCTATGTTTCTAAATCCTCTGAAATTTCTTTTGATCATGGCATGAACTTCCACTAACTTTTATAGTGAAGATCAAATTCAGAATTTTTTGGACCTTTATACAGGACAGGATGCCAAACTCAGGTGTGCAAATTTGCCTTGCAGGGTGATTTACTTGTTACCCATTTAACAGTGGTGTAGCAAGGGACTCTGGTGCCCAGGGGCCAATACATTTGTGTTGCTTCCCTGCACCCCCCCCTTCTCACTTCCACCCTCTATGCAAAAATGCTTAAGGTCACAGAAACAGCAGACATTTCTTTCACCCTTTTCTTGCCTTCCACCTATGTGCGGCTAAATAAATAAAAAAAAAAAAGTTCTGTAGCCCCTCATTGATGCAATTATCATAATCTCTACAGTAATAGCAGGAATATATGGTGTTTATTTATTTAAAACTTCTTAAATACTGTCATAGCAAATGGAATTTGATCAAAACGGTTTACAAATAATTCTAAATTAACAAATCAAGAATACATTTTTTTTTTAAGATTGAGGAAATAAAATAAAATACAGCAAAAATACAATCAATAACATCAATATAAATAACATTTTATATCTATAGAATTTAATGAATTTATTTTAATAAAATGGAAAGACAGAAATAAAATAATTATATCAACTAAGAAGGAGAAAGAAAAATACCTAGCTTCATATTCTTTGGGGTAGATTTTAAAAGCCCTGCGCTGGCGCGCCTATTTTGCATAGGCCGCCGGCGTGCGCAAAGCCCTGGGATGCGCGTAAGTCCCGGGGCTTGCTAAAATGGGCGGTCCGGGGGGCGTGTCTGCAGTGGTCCGGTGGCGTGGCTGAGTGCCACGACACAGCGACCTGTGTCGGGGCATGGCCAACTGGTGTGCGCAAGTTATGCCTGCCAGCGGCAGGCGTAACTCCATTGAACAAGGTAGGGGGGGATTTAGGTAGGGCCAGGGGGGTGGGTTAGATAGGGGAAGGGAGGGAAAGGTGGGGGGGGGACAAAAAAAAAGTTTCCTCCGAGGCCGCCCCAAATTTTGCGCAGCCTTGCACGCGTTGACCCTGGTTGCGTGAACAAAAGTACGCGCGCGCGCTGTTTTTTAAAATGTACCCCTTTGTTTTTAAACGCTTCTTTAAAAAGATATGTTTTTAATGACTTTTGGAAATCCTTACTATTGGAAATTTGGTGTAGTGAGTTTGGTAGGGCATTCCAGTGTATAGGTCCTGCGACCGAAAAAGCTCTCTGTCGGGTAACATTTAGTCTAGCTAGTCTTACAGATGGTATATCTAAAAGGTTCTTGTTGGAAGATCTGAGTTCTCTTGAGGGTTTTCAGATTCTTAAAGTAGAACAGAGCCATATGGAATTAGAACTGTTTAATAAAGAGTGAATTATGGTTAGTATCTTGTATAAAATCTGATATTTAATGGGTAACCAATGTAAATTATATAGAATAGGGGAAATATGTTGTTTTAAAGGTGTGCCACTGAGAACGCAAGCTGCAATGTTTTGTATTAACCCCCTCATCACCCTCCTTTGCAATGCCACTGCCATTTAAGCAGGGATTCTAATTAGCCAATTAAATGTGCTAAGGAAACCAAGGGTTCACATTTACTATTTCACAGTGATTCTGAATTAGTTGTATTGTTCTTAATTTATACATTGTCTCAAAAAACACAGAACTGTTTAATTTATACTATTACTGCATAAGAAAAAAACAGTTTCAATTTAACGAAATGTATCATAAGAACTTGAAATTCTCATACTTGGGGTTTACAAACTTTCAGCATAGTATGTTCTTGCTAATACCACAGAGATTATAGCATCAACTCCAAAATATGCTGTATATGGAAAGGCCACTTAAGTGCCATCCACTGGACAGTAGGTTGGTGTTAAAACAGAGGTCTTGCTATTTTCTTTTCAATTATAAATACAATGGAAATATAAAAAATGAATCTTATTTTTCTGATATTTTTTGTTCTACTTTGGTATAGTTTGATCATTTGCTAAATCATGCTTTTCTTCATTTCAGGTCACGCTATCTTTCCCTTCCCCAAGAAATTTATGGCAGTTTAATCCATGAATGAAGTCACTATACAAAAATGCATTGTTTCAGAGCTGAGAGAAATGGTCATTTCTGTCAGAAGCAGAAGCATAGTGGAATGTTCTATAATACCACAATATTTTTAAATTTTCCAGATGACTGCCTCTCTCAATAAGTCAATAAAGTCATGTACTTCCTCAAATCTATATCAGTTACTGCATCCAAACAATTGGTATCTCTGATTTCTCTCTCTGCACGACAACACACTTATATGCCCCCTCTAACTCTACAACACAACTTTATAACATGCAAGGTACCTTGAGAGTTTGAGACTCTTGGAAACAGATGGCTTCCTAGTTCACTATATCACTTTCTCTTGAATGTTAAAATTTGCTTTTGTTTTATTGGCTTATCTATGTTTACTTTGCATAGCAACACATATACAAGCAATACTATATAATAAAATGAATATTAAATAATGAAGTTAGTGCCAATCAATCAGCCATTAAGAGTCAGCAGGCATTAGACAGTAAAGGTTTGTATCTTGTAAAAATGGCAATCCAACAGCAAGATGTTTAACTAATACATTTTAAGCAAAATTGCTTACCTTGTAATAGGTGTTATCCCAGGACAGCAGGATGTAGTCCTCACATATGGGTGACATCGGTAATGGAGCCCTATGACGGAAAACTTTCTGTCAAAGTTTCTAAAAGCTTTGACTGACACTGGCACACTGAGTGCACTGAGTATGCTCAGCATGCTATGATCCCTGCGTCCACAGGGGTCTCCTTTCAGTCTCGTTTGTAGCATTATGCGTAAGCGAAAATATAAAGAAAATAATAAAACGTATCGGACCCAACTCCGCGGGGTGGCGGGTGGGTTCTGTGAGGACTACATCCTGCTGTCCTGGGATAACACCTATTACAAGGTAAGCAATTTTGCTTTATCCCAGGACAAGCAGGATGCTAGTCCTCACATATGGGTGATTAGCAAGCTAGAGGCTGAGTCATTTTGTAGTAAAGCACAGTGAAGAATTGTTGGTGAAAATGAGCCGAAGATTACAGCAGGTTGGATGTAGAAGGAGTTGGGAATATATTGGAAACAAGTTCTGTAAGGCAGATTGTCTAAAGGCCGAATCTTGTCGTTTTTCTTTGCCCTAGCAATAAAGAGCTGCAAAGGTGTGAAGGGAACTCCATGTTGCAGCTTTATATATGGTAATAATGGGCACTGAACGATAGTGTACTACTGATGTAGACATCGCCGTTACTACGTGTGCTGTTATTCGCCCTTGGAGAGGAACGTTTGCTTTTTCATAACAGAATTCGATACAGACTGTTAGTCAGTCAGAGAGAGTCCGCCTTACTACCGCGACTCTTGGTTCATTTTATGTGAAAAGAAACAAAGAGTTGGTTGGATGTCCTATGGACTGCCATGCGGTTCAGGGAAAAAGCTAGTGCACGTTGTCAGTCTAAGGTGTATAAGACTCTCTCTCCCTGGCTAGAGAGAGAGGTCTTGAAAAGAAAGCAGGCAAGACTATTGACTGATTAAGTGAAAATCTGTTACTACTTTTGGTAGGAATTTGGGGTGAGTGCAAAGGACTACTGTGTCATGCAGGAACCTTATGTAGGGTGAGTATGTGACGAGAGGTTGCAACTCACGGACCCTCGTAGCCGATGGGATGGCTACTAGAAATACTTGTTAGGAAAGAAATTTCTTGTCGCAGGAATGTATCACACTAGATCCCATTTACAGGTCGATACAGTAACATTGAGTTAAAGATTCCCCGTCTGTAACGTGCTGGGAGCGCACAATACAGACGAGTAAGGCCATTCAGCGATACAGTCTCCAGTTTCACGCGTCCTTAGCGCTTCCTAAACCCTTTCCGCACCCAGCATGTAAATGAACGAAAAAGCTGTATAATGAAGGAATTAGCTATTCCACTGCGATACTGTAACGGGCGCTAATATTATCTCCTCCGTAACCCGCTGTTCTGCCGCGGCCTTAACCTGCTAGTTTACCGCCTCCCCCTAGTAGGAGTTAGTGTAGTGTAGTGTAGTGTAAAAACATTGCTTACCCGCCCTGGTCCCGTCCGGTCCCCTCCTCCCGAAGCAAAAAAAAAAACAAACGAAAAAGTAGCAAGGCTCGGGCCTGCTACGGTAAGTGTAAAAGTGTAAAAAAACAAAAAACCTGGGTGCGCTGGTACCTGTCATTTCAAATGACATTTGAAATGACAGGCACCAGGAAGTGTAAAAAAGTGTAAAAAACAAAAAACCTGTGTGTTATATAAAAAAATAAAAAAATGTTAAATACCTGTCGGAGGGCCGTGGGTCCAGGCGGCCGGTGGGCGGCGGGCAGCCATCAGCGGCATCCAGTAGTCCCTTCTCCCGATTTCGGACGGGCGGGTCGGCAGCGGGGGGGGGCGGGCAGCCATCAGCGGCATCCGGTAGTCCCTTCTCCCGATTTCGCACGGGCGGGTCGGCAGAGGGGGGGGGGGGGGGCGCGCCTGCACGCTTTTCCCGTGCAGGCGGCCATCTTTATTTTGCCACCTACCTGCCTGCCCGATCGAACACGCTGGATCCTGCTGCCGCTGCCCCCCGGACCCCGCTGCTGCCTACCCGGCGCTCCCGGATCCTGCTGCCGACCCGCCCGTGCGAAATCGGGAGAAGGGACTACCGGATGCCGCTGATGGCTGCCCGCCCCCCCCCCCCCCCCCCCGCTGCCGACCCGCCCGTCCGAAATCGGGAGAAGGGACTACCGGATGCCGCTGATGGCTGCCCGCCCCCCCCCCCCCCCCCCCGCTGCCAACCCGCCCGTGCGAAATCAGGAGAAGGGACTACCGGATGCCGCTGATGGCTGCCCGCCGCCCACCGGCCGCCTGGACCCACGGCCCTCCGACAGGTATTTAACATTTTTTTATTTTTTTATATAACACACAGGTTTTTTGTTTTTTACACTTTTTTACACTTCCTGGTGCCTGTCATTTCAAATGTCATTTGAAATGACAGGTACCAGCGCACCCAGGTTTTTTGTTTTTTACACTTTTACACTTACCGTAGCAGGCCCGAGCCTTGCTACTTTTTCGTTTGTTTTTTTTTTTGCTTCGGGAGGAGGGGACCGGACGGGACCAGGGCGGGTAAGCAATGTTTTTACACTACACTACACTACACTAACTCCTACTAGGGGGAGGCGGTAAACTAGCAGGTTAAGGCCGCGGCAGAATAGCGGGTGGTCGGCAGCAGGATCCGGGAGCGCCGGGTAGGCAGCAGCGGGGTCCGGGGGGCAGCGGCAGCAGGATCCAGCGTGTTCGATCGGGCAGGCAGGTAGGTGGCAAAATAAAGATGGCCGCCTGCACGGGAAAAGCGTGCAATTGGCCGCTGAAGACGTGACGTCACACCCCGTGACGCCAAACGTCGTGACGTCACGTCTTCAGCGGCCAATTGCACGCTTTTCCCATGCAGGCGGCCATCTTTATTTTGCCACCTACCTGCCTGCCCGATCGAACACGCTGGATCCTGCTGCCGCTGCCCCCCGGACCCCGCTGCTGCCTACCCGCCGCTCCCGGATCCTGCTGCCGACCCCCCGCTGCCGACCCGCCCGTGCGAAATCGGGAGAAGGGACTACCGGATGCCGCTGATGGCGCCCCCCCCCCCCGCTGCCGACCCGCCCGTGCGAAATCGGGAGAAGGGACTACCGGATGCCGCTGATGGCTGCCCGCCGCCCACCGGCCGCCTGGACCCACGGCCCTCCGACAGGTATTTAACATTTTTTTTATATAACACACAGGTTTTTTGTTTTTTACACTTCCTGGTGCCTGTCATTTCAAATGTCATTTGAAATGACAGGTACCAGCGCACCCAGGTTACTGTATAGGCGCTGTTACAGCGCCTATACAGTAAAATGGGTTGCGCGGGCATAACCCTTCCCTATCGCTTCACAGCCGCGGCATGCATTTGCATGCGATTAGAGGAGAGTATCGGGGAGTTAGTGAAGAGAACTGTGGGTGCGGGGAGGAAGGGTGCACCTGACACTGCCGCACTGTTTTTACCGCGGCCTTACTGTATCGAGCCGTTAATGAGCAGTGGTCGAATGGGGGGCTTAAGGTGAAGTAAGCCTCTCATAAACCGACATACTTGAGGTCACGCTGTTATTGGCGTATCCCCTATTTCCTTGTGATATGCCGGTAAGGCATTTAGGTGTACTCTTACAGAGGATGTCTGGAGAACAGAATCCGAAAGGTGATATAAGTAATCTAGTACAGAAGGAGTGGGGCAAGAAAAAAGGTGAAAACCTGTTTGTGTGCACCTCTTGGTAAATCTAGTCCACTAAAAGTGGTAAGGTTTACGTGTGGAAGGCTTTCATGAAGCTACGAAAACTTTAGAGACTTGTGTTGAAAGATTAAGTGGTTGCAGAATTTCAACATTCAAGCTGTCAGGGCAAGAGTTGTAAGGCTGGGATGACGCAACTTCTCCTAATTCCGAGTTACAAGAGTGGGCGCTGTGCCCAGGCGAATTGGTCTCTGATCGAGAGGTCGAGGAATATGGGAAACCATACTTGTCGAAGCCCATATAGGGCTAAGAGGACTATTGTTCCTCTGTCCTTTGTAGGTTCACGAGAGGTTTGGCTATGAAGTATGGGAAGCATACTGGTCTCGGGCAGGACGAGGGCCTGAGGAACAGTGAACTCCGTCCCGGTTCAGCATGATAAGAGTGTTGGTTATGAGAGGTAGCGGAAGAGGCACATTTAGGAGGCCCTTGATGGAAGAAAGGCGTAAATGTGAATGCAGTGAAACCATGTGTAGGTAGTAGAATCTGTGCACCGTCTGGTTCGATTCGGAAGCAGAGGGCAAGTTCGGTTGACTTCCGCTCTAGAAGATTTCTCTTGCTACACATGTCCAAGACCATTCGAGAGGTTGGACCTATCTGGAGAAGGTCTGCTAGTGCGTTCAGTAAGTGTCTGAGAACAGTGCCCGAGGATGCATAAGTGAGCAAGGGCTAAGGATAAAGCTGTGCAGCTTCATTGCAGAGCAGCTAGGATGTTATGTATGCTTGTATGTTGGAAAGCACATTGTCCCTATGCTGTCTGTCTGTATGCATAAAGAATTGTTGCAGAGGCAGTATTAGAAGGCATAAGGTTTTAACTCATGGTACAAGATCCAGGAAGTTTATGCGTAACTGCTTGGAGCGGAATAGACGCATATTGGGTTGAGAAGATTTGTGGTCAAACTTTCAACTTGAAGTAAATGCGAGCATGAGCAGGAAATAGACTAGGTTATGCAGCTGTCCATGCAAGGAAAGCGTGAATGATGTTGGACTCCGTAGAGAAACAGCATTCACAGATATTGAGTCAAAGAAATACCTCAGTTGCGAAGCTGGTGCCACCGGCAGAGCTTGGAATTGTAAGATTGTTGATTCACCATGAGGCACATAGGAAGAATAGAGATAATGTACTTACTGTGTTTTGGAAACATGGTAACGAGAGATACAATTTTACCTATGCCTTCTGAAGAAAGTTGGTATTTCTGAGGTCCAGGATGGGTGGAGAGTAACTACTTTCTGTTGAAAGAAAGAATAATGTAATTAAAACTCCCCAACCCCCCTCTGCGCTTTGAAGCGTGTAGGGGAGTGTACCGGGAGACTGCTCTGATATCCGGCTAGTTGGAAAACCGGGAGGTGTCCAACTGGAGGGGTTGATGTAATGTGGATATCAGGTATCCTCCCATGGGAGTGAGAGCGGTAAAGTCTTACCCGCATTTCTAAGTGCTGTACAAGGAGACATCGAGACCCATATCAGGCTTCGAGGTGGACTTGTAGTTGAGGCAGCATGTGCTGGATTTCGTGTTTAGCAGAACAGTAAATGCACCTGGAACTTTGGTACTGAAACAGGAACCAAAAGCTAGAGCATTAATCAGTGCAGAGCCACGTTGCTGAAAAAGGGAGGAAGCCCTGAAGCAAACCCAAAGAAAAGAAAGAGAGGTTCTCCTGGTATTGTGGCTGACATAGCTGGCATAGCGATATGTGACACTAATACAGTTCTTGGAAAGTACATGACCTAGAACTTTTCTAAGCATGTGGCTAGAATTAGAGAACACATTTCAATGGGAATGCCGCAGAAGCAGGTACTTACCATCAGACGTGAACCGCCGAAGGATGAGCCGGTGAAGATTGCTGGCTCCGTGGATTTCCGGAGTCTTCTCGGAGTAGCCTGTGGACGTTAACATCCGTCTCAACTCTGATACCTGGTATGGTGGCGCAGGTATAGAGGAGACAAGGCTGGGCGTAGCTGGCGCTTAGACCGTAATGAGCGGAGGGCCAGAACCCTGCACCAATGTCGATGGGGTACGCCTGGGAACAGGGAGCCAATTGACGATCTCATGAACTCAACCATTGTCGCAGCGGCTCGATGTCTCTTGACGCCAGTGCAGAATTCTGCTATCCTCGATCCGGTGTGCCGTTGGCAGTGATGATGTTGCTCGGCCCGAACATCGTCCAGCATCGAGACGAATAGCTGCAATGCGTTGAATGGCGTCGGTGGCAGACAGTCACCGTGTTGGTGACGATGAATGCCACGGTGCTCGACCTGGTCATTCCCCAGCGGCGAGATGTAAGCCCTCACTGTCCTGGATGGCGATCGATGATGGCTGTCAGCATGCCTGCTCTGCTCCTGATATGGGGCTTAATAAGGACCCAAAGCATGGAGCACTGTGTTCAGGGGAGGGCATTGTGTGGCGGTGTTATGTCAACATTGATGGTAATCGAAAACATCGCTGGTTTCGGAAAAATGATATGGGCATTGACCAAGTCAATGACCGCATCCATAAAACATAGAAGGTGCCGATGGGAACGACGTGGGTGTTGAGATCATTGATGTATGGAGGCGGGCACCGACAAACTCTGCGGTATGGCCACGGGCATCGACGGCATTGATTGGATCAACTCGGGCAACAATGACTCCCATGGCATCCATGCCACGGACATGAGCACCGATGGAATCAATGTTGACATGGATGCCATGCATGGAAAAAGCACTAGCATGGCTGCCATGCATGGAATGGCACTGGCATGGCTGCCATGCAGGGAAAAGGCACTGGCACCGATGCCATGCCTGGAAAACAGCCTGGCACCGATGCCATGCCTGGAAACAGCCTGGCATCGATGGAAAACAGCCTGGCACCGATGCCATGCCTGGAAAACAGCCTGGCATCGATTGAAAACAGCCTGGCACCGATGCCATGCCTGAAAAACAGCCTGGCATCGATGGAAAATAGCCTGGTATCGATGGAAAATCTGACATCCATAATAGAAGGATGGCATCGATAGAATTGACCCCCAACAGCGATGGAAGTGCCCCGGGTAGCGGTGGCATTGACCCGATTATGGATGGAAGCGACGAGACAAGTGTTCGTCGATGGCATCCATTCTGGCAACACTAGCACCGATAAAGCTAAGGAAATAAATCAGTGCCATGTATAAACATAGATGGCATAGGGAGGATGGCATCAGGGTACCGCAGGGGGAGGGGTACCTGTGGCATATGAAACCGCAGGATGGCCTGAAGGGGGTACCGACGGTAGCGATGGGGTATTACTGCGCGAAGGTACTGAGGAAAGTAAAGGACCTGAATCTACAGGGGCCCTGGCGGCACCGGTAACCGTGGAAGTCCCTGTCCCACTAGCGCTAATAGCCAAGCAGAGTGTCACAGAGGGACACTGCAGGCTATGTGTGACTAACTGAAAAATAGGGAGAGGGAAGGCCGCAGTCGGTTGGCAGCCAGAAAGGTGACAGGAACCGACCGAAAAAATATGGCATAGTACTCACCGAACGTCGAATTAAACCAACACGGAGGGAGACCCGTGCAGGGAAAGGTGTTTGTGAAGTAAAAATGTAAATCTTTTATGAGGAAAAAAGTGTTAGAATTTCTCACAGAGCTCCAACTGCTATGCTTACAGCAGAGCGGAAAAAAGAAGACTGAAGGGAGACCCCTGTAGACGCAGGGATCATAGCATGCTGAGCATGCTCAGTGCACTCAGTGTGCCAGTGTCAGTCAAAGCTTTTAGAAACTTTGACAGAAAGTTTTCCGTCATAGGGCTCCATTACCGATGTCACCCATATGTGAGGACTAGCATCCTGCTTGTCCTGGGATAAAAAACTTTATTTATTTATTTATTTATTTAAGTTCTTTTAATATACCGATGCTCAAGACAAGTCTTATCGTACCGGTTTACAATGAACTAGGGGAGAACCAATTAACACAGCAGGCGTAAAAAAGTTACAATAAAACAGGGAATGAAGAACTTGATCATTAGATAATGAGGGATAGATTAAACAGTAGAAAACAATGAGTAGAGAGCAGCTGATTAGATAATAGAGCATGTACATTCCTTTAGTGATTCAGATATCAAAAGTTAATTGAATGATCAGTTACTGGCATAATAAGATAATAGTAAGAACAGATTCTGGTCGAACAGTTCCATAGTGAGGGGGACAGGGTGAGACTGGGAGGTCAGGTGGGGGGGGAAGGTGGGGGGGGGGGGGGGACGACAAGGAAGCGAGGTACTAGGGAGAGGGGAGATGGATGGTGCTGGAAGAAGAAGGTATCTTCAGCGATGTGCTTGAGTGAATAGCCAGGTTTTCAATTTTTTTCTGAAGGAGAACTGGCATTTTTCCTGGCGTAGATCAGGGGGGAGTGAGTTCCAGTGATGCGGTCCGGCCGTGAAAAGTGCTCATTTTTTAATAGAGTTGTGTATAGAGGAATTGCTAGGGGGCACCTGGAAGGAGTCTCTGTAAGCGGATCTGATTGGCCTTGATGAAGAGTGGAGATCGAGAGGAATGGTAAGTTGTAGTGATGATATATGGTTTTGTGAATGATGGTCAGTGTCTTGAAGAGTATTCTATAGTGGATGGGTAGCCAGTGTAGAGATTTTAGAATCGGAGTGATGTGGTCTCTGCGACGGGTATTTGTGAGGCTCCTGGCTGCCGCGTTTTGCAGCATCTGTAGTGGTTTAGTGGAGGAGGCAGGGAGACCGAGTAGTAGCGTGTTGCAGTAATCGATCTTTGAGAACAATATGGCTTGAAGGACTGCACAGTAATCATGAAAGTGTAGGAGAGGTCTAATCTGTTTTAGGATCTGTAGCTTGAAGAAGCCTTCTTTAGTGGTGGCGTTAATGAATTTTTTGAAGTTCATTCTAGAGTCCAGGGTGGTCCCTAGGTCTCTCACCTGGTTTGTTAGTGGTATAGTAGCGGTGCTGGCGACGGGGTTATTATCGTTGGGGGATAAGAACAGGAGTTCGGTTTTGGACGTATTGAGAACCAGATCGAGACTGGTGAGAAGGAGACTGATAGCGTGGAGGCAGTTGTTCCAAAAGTTTAGGGTGTTGGAGATGGTGTCCTTGATGGGGATTAGGATTTGCATGTCGTCGGCGTATATAAAGTGGGTAAGGTTGAGGTTATTCAGTAATTGGCAAAGGGGGAGTAGATAGATGTTAAATAGGGTTGGGGAAAGTGAGGAACCCTGGGGTACTCCTTGCTTGGATGGTACTGGGGGAGATTCTTTATTCGATATTTTTACTTTGTAGTGCCTGTTGCTTAGGAAGGATTTTAGCCAGAGGAGTGCAGAGCCTGAGATGCCTATTTCCATCAGACGGTTGATGAGGATCGTGTGGTTTACAGTGTCGAAGGCCGCGGAGATGTCGAGCAGAGCTAGCAGGTATGATTTTCATTTGTCAAGTCTCATCAGGATGTTGTCGGTTAATGAGAGTAGGAGAGATTCTGTGTTTCGTCGTTTCCTGAATCCGAATTGGGAAGGGTAAAGAATGTCGTGGGTGTCGAGGTAGTCTGTGAGTCGAGTGTTTACTAGTTTTTCCAGTAGCTTGGCTATGAAAGGTAAGTTGGCGATGGGCCGGAAATTTATAGGGTTAGCCAGGTCCAAGTTTGTTTTTTCAGTAAGGGTTTTAGAGAAGCGGTTTTTAATGCGTCCGGGACAGATCCTTGATTGAGGGAGCAGTTTATGATGTCTGCCAGAGGTTTGGCAATGGTGTTCGGGATTGTGAGCAGGAGTTTAGTTGGTATTTGGTCTATAGGGTGTGATGATGGATTCATTTTCTTGATAATAGACTCAATTTCCAGGGATGATAGGAGATCAAAAGATTCTAGAGATTGATTGTGGATCGTAGGAGAGTAGTTTTGGCTATTTGGAGGCTGGGTGTTTGGTGTGGCGTTGGATGATGTCAGAAGTGTAAGTAGGTTTTTTATTTTGTTGTCAAAGAAGGCTGCCAGCTCTGTGGATTTGTTTAGTGCTTCTTCTTCAGGGATGATTGGAGGAGCAGGGGTGGTAAAGGGCTGCAACATAGGAAAAAAGTGTTTTAGGGACGTATAGGAAGCCGTGTATTTTTTTTGGCGTAGAAATCCCTTTTTGTGTGATGAATGGAGGTCCTATAGAGGCTCATTGCCGTTTTGTAAGAGGCCTGTGTGGTAGGGGATGGATCCTTCCGCCAGTGTTGTTCTTTATGTTGCAGTTCTTGTTTGAGTTTCCTTAATTCTGTTGTGAACCAGGGTTTTTTGTTGGTACGAGCTGGATTTATAACTTTGGACGACATGGGGCATATTTTATCCGCTACTGAGCGTGTGATATTTAGCCATGAGTTCATAGCAGTGTCAGCATTGGTGAGGTCCAGGTTGGTTATGTCCTTGGTGAGGCTGTTGCTGAGGGCGTCCATGGAGCAAGGTTTTCTGAATTGGAATGATGATTTAGGGATGATGGGAGACGGTTTTTTCTTTATAGATAGCTCTGTCGTTATCAATGAATGATCAGACCAGGGGATGGGGGTACAAGTAGGGGTAAAAGGTGGTGAGATGTATTCATTTATGAATATAAGGTCTAAAGTGTGACCAGCTTTGTGTGTAGGTTTATTTATAATTTGTTTGAAACCCATGGCTTGGAGTGAGGAAAGGAGGGCTTCGCAGTTGGAGGAGGGGGAAGGGGAATCGAAATGGATATTGAAATCTACTAACAGGATAGCTGGTGAGTTTGTATTGATGTGTTTGGCTACCATTTCTATGAGGAGGGATGGGTCTGATTCTAGGAGCCCAGGGGGGGGCGTAGATAAGACAGATTTGGAGCTGGGTGGATTTGAATAATCCGATTTCAAGTTTGGTGCTCGAGTTGATGGCTTGCTGTGATAGACTCAGTTCTTTTTTTGCGGCCAGCAGTAATCCTCCCCCTCTTTTTTTTGCTCTGGGGATAGAGAAAAAGTCATACAGTTGTATCGGTAATTGGTTGATTAGGGCTATATCAGCGTTTTTCAGCCAGGTTTTAGTAATTGCACATATGTCCGGTTGGGTGTCCAGTAGGAGGTCATTGAGCAGGTGAGATTTTTTTTGTCAGGGATTGGGAGTTAAGAGTTAGGGTGATTAAAGACAAGCCTAGGAATTGGGTTAGAGGGGATATCATGATGGGGATCAGTGATCTCTTGGAGCGGTGAAAATTGAGTATGGGAGAGTTGACTTTGTGGAGGAGTGAGTGTGGGATAATAGGAATAGGGAAGGTTTGTAGCATGTTGTCTTTGTGGACAAATTTGGTTAATATTTAGAGCCTGGGGAGAGGAGTAATGGTTGCTCGAGGCGCAGAGTGTTGAGCTGGGTGCTGGGGAGTATGTCTGTGGTGGATTGGTGTGTGTTGGGACTGAGGAGGAACTGACTAGGGGCGGCTTCTGGCGTAAATGGCAGGCTATCGTGGTGTTATCTCTAAGGCTAAAGAGAAAACTGGGTGTTTTAATATTAGTGGCTCTGGTTAGAACATACCTTGACATGTGATTTTCTGGTGGTAAAAGGTAGCTGGTGTTGTAGAAAGATATGTCTGGATTGAGGGGGATTTCCTGAGCAATTGATAGTGAGAAGAGGACTTAGCGGCTGAGGTGCAGCGGCTTCTCTCAGGGGCTGCACAAAGGGGCTGCACAAAGGGGCACACAAAGGGGCCGGCCCCTTCAGCGCGCGGCGCTGGTGGAGCCTTTTAAATTTCAAGCCCCTCTCCGGCTTCTGATTGGCTGCTGGGCGTCGGGCTCCTGCAGTGGGGGAGCAGAAGGCTGTGTGGAGGGATGGCGCGGTCGCTTCCCTCGAGGTCGGCGCCTCGGATTCGCCGAGGGCAAGGGGAAAAGTAAAGGGCCTTACCCCGGCGGGTCTGGGCGCCGATCACGCAGGCCTCCCCTTCGGACGAGCAGCAGAAGTCAGCTTTACATTTTAGCCTAGATTCCCAAGGGAAATAGTGTTTATAAAATCATGTCTGTGTGTTTGCCTGCCTATTAGTGCTCCTGTTTTTTTGTTTGTTTTTTTTTTTAAACCACAACAACTTTAGTTTTGGGCCATTTATCCAATGAGCGGCTCACACTTTTCATGTCACCTCAACACCTACATCACTTAGAAATTTTGTTTCCTCTACTATTCTTTACTCCTACAGGGAAACAAGACAATTCAGTTTGAATCTCAGGGAGATCTGAGCACACTGTGATGTTATCAAGCATTTTGAAAGATGCCCTGCCATTGCTTAGCAGTCATGACTACATACAAAGTTATGTACCAAAAAAAGGAAATTAGGCATCATGAAATATTAATTCCATTATCCAACAATGAAAAGCTCTCAATTTCAGACATTATCAGATAAGTGTCCTTACTGAACAGGATATCCTGCCAAAATCTCATAATGGTGGCTACTGCGGTGACTATTGCTTAAACAATGTCATTGCTCTTTCATTTACACTTTTCTTGTTAGATGAGACACCAGATAATGATTACAATAACCTCTATTTCAGGTCTCTGAGATAAGAACTTGTATGAATGGCTGTTTGTGAGTGTAATAAAACTGCTTAAGTGTCTCTTTGGCTTGATTTGTCCTTCAACAGAATGAAGGCTGGATAATAAAATAGCAATCACTTTTCATAGCAAAGTCATTATTGATCCGACTACAAAATGAACATCTTCATCCTCTGATCTGAAAATACTTTTTCCTATCCATCATCTTTGCTCAGAATTAGATTGTAAAATGCTTATAAAAGGCAAAACAGAAAACGAAATTGAGATTACAGAGAATTAAACTGCAAGATAACATTTTATCACTTCTTTACATTATGTTTCTGGTATTTATTTTCTCACCTTACATTTAAGGGCAATGGCAGCTGATATTAAGGTCTGATGGATCAATTACATTAAAAATAACTGTCCTCCAGGGACTGCACTGATGGCTCAGCAGCAATGTTGTGAACTGCCATATAGGAAACCTGGGTTTGATTTCTAAGCCTGCTTTTTGTTCTTGGACTGGCTGTTTACAGCCCGGAGTTCTTCCAGCCACTGCTGGATTATGGATGGAGACACAAATTTTGGCCCCTAGCCAAAGACAGCCATTTCAATGACAGGGCTAATGTTTTGATACCTAGTAGCTCTGAATAAAGGCTCATGGTACTATTAATGCCATTTCTGATTGAGCTGAAAGGAAATTGTGTGGTCAAAAAAAACTGCCCCCTAATTAAAAGAAGGAAGAACTCTCTGCAGGGCAGCCCTGGGATCACATTTCTCTCTCAATGTGCAATGTTGCCGAGTGCTACTCTGAATGGGGGGGGGGGGGGGCGGGAAAGGTCCATGGACCACGAGCATAATTTCTGTAAACTAATCCTCAGATATCACCCCACTCAGTCAGTCCAGAGCCAACATTTATAGCACAGGAGGAAGAGAGGCCCATTCATTGGAGGAGGCTGCCCATAAAAAGCTGCTGCTGAAGCCAAGAGGAACTGAATGATGACATGGACAGTTTCTAGGAGACAAAGACTTCAGTTGAACAAAGCCAAGTCCAGAGAACCTAACAGACCATGGCTGAAGGGAGTCAAACTGAATTAAAGAGGGATGAAGAAGATGATAATAAATAGCAGCTGATATCATAAAAGATACAAAGACCGAAGGAGTCATGCCTGCTGCTGGGGGTCTTTAAAGGAGGAGGAACAGAGGGAGTCCAACAAAGAGCAAGGCTAGGAGGATCAGCAGAAATGAAGCTGAGTGCAACTCATGGGAAAAAGAGAAGGACTGAGCATAGCATACCTGTAATTTGGTGCTGACAGTGATGTAGTGAAAGTGAGGAAGCAACTGAAGTGGAAAGAGGGAAAGATAGGTGTATGACAATGAGGCACCAGAGGAAAACAAGGTGAGAGGATCAGGGAGCAACAGAGAAAAAAGTGAAGAGATGACTAGCAGGGTAATGGATGAATGGGGATGGAAGCAGTAGGCAAAGGAGGAGAGAAAGAGGAAGATACAGGGATGAAACACCACCTGCCATTGTTTAGCCCAATACTCTCATAACCCTTAGAAGTAAATGGCAAAAATAAACCTTTACGTTATTAACCATTAAACAATAAATGGTTTAAGGATGGTTGGTAGCTATAAAAAAGTAACATTTAATTGCTTCCCTGAAGGGGCACTTAAAGCAAGGAACTATTAGTAATATTTATTTATTTTTAACTTTTATATACCGATGTTCCTGTATAGGATACATGTCGCACCTGTTTACATAAGAACTGAACTGTCGCCTTGCGGCGGGTACAAGGAACATGGAACATGTAATACAGATAAATTATAATATAATAGTAAAGTCTAACAAAAACATAGAGTTAAACATGAAAATCACTTCAAAAACATCTATGGTAAACGCAATAATTGTGGGAAGCTAGAGAGGCTGTGTGCCAGGTGGTTGGACCATGGTAGAACGTGATGTGACAGGATAGTCCTTAGGAGGAGCCCGGTGGACCTCTGTGAAACGTTTATCTCTCTGAAAAGGCCTGACTGAAAAGCCATATCTTGAGTTTCTTTTTGAAAACAAGCGAGCAGGGTTCTTGACGTAGATCTGGAGGGAGCGAGTTCCAAAGGGGAGGACCAGCTGTGGACAGTGAGGTTTTGGCAGGTGGGGTATACAAAGTGTCTTTTGTATGCGTTTCTGATAGGTCTGTTCGAGGTGTGTGGTCGTAGTTGGAGACTTAGCTTGAAGGGGGAGATGTTATGCAAGGCCTTGTGGATCAACATGAGAACTTTGAAGTGAATCCTGTATTTGATTGGTAGCCAGTGGAGGATTTGAAGGATGGGGGCGATGTGTTCTCTTTTGTTGGCGTTGGTAAGGATCCTGGCCGCCGCGTTCTGGACCATCTGCAGAGGCTTGATAGTGTTAGCGGGGAGGCCCAGAAGGAGGGAGTTGCAGTAATCGATTTTGGACAGGATGATAGATTGGAGCACCAAGCGGAAATCTCTGAAGTGTAGGAGTGGTTTAAGTTTTCTTAGTGTCTGCAGTTTGAAAAAGCATTCTTTGGTGGTGGTGTTTACGAATTTTTTTAGGTTGAGCTGGTTGTCCAGCAGAACTCCTAGGTCTTTCACATGTGGTGAGTGATTGATTGATGTTTTAGCTAGTTGGGAAGAACTTGGGGAGTTGAGCAGGACTTTGTTGTTGTCCTGAGCTATGAGAAGGATCTCAGTCTTGTTGGTGTTGAGGACAAGGTTGAGACTTGTAAGAAGTAGGTTGATTGATTAGAGGCAGCTGTTTCAATGAGACCAAGTTTTGTGCAGAGATTCTGTGATCGGGATGAGAATCTGGATGTCATCCGCGTAGAGGTAGTGAGTTAAATTTAGGTTACAGAGTAACTGGCAGAGCGGGAGAAGGTAGATATTGAATAGCATTGGTGAAAGGGATGATCCCTGTGGGACTCCCAGGTTGGATCTGACTGGGCGCGATACTTTATTGTTGATCTTCACCTTGAAAAACCTGTTTTCAAGGAAGGAACGGAACCAATTGAGTGCTGTTCCCTTGATGCCAATGTCTGCAAGCCGCTGTAGTAAGATAGAGTGGTTCACGGTGTCGAACGCCGCAGAGAGGTCCAGAAGGGCGAGTAAGTAGGGTTTTCCTTTTTCCAGATTTAGGAGGATGGTGTCTGAGAGCGAGGTAAGTAGTGATTCCGTGTTTAGCGCTTTCCAGAAACCAAACTGTGTTGGGGCAAGAATATAGTTTTCTTCCAGGTATTCCGAGAGTTGTTTATTTACAATTTTTTCCATGAGTTTGGCGATCATCGGCAAATTCGCTATGGGGCGGAAGTTGGCTGGGTCTGAAAGAGATAAGTTGGGTTTTTCAGTAGAGGTTTAAGGATTGCGAGCTTTAGTTGGTCTGGAACAAGCCCTTGAGCCAGGGAGCAGTTTATGACGTCTGCGATAGGCTTAGCAATGATATTCGGAATGGTGAATAGCAGGTTGGACGGTTTGTGGTCTGACAGGTGTGAAGAGGGTTTAAGTTTCTTGAGAATGTTTTCAACTTCTAGAGAGGACGTAAATTCAAAAGAATCAAGTGAGGCGTTTCAGTGAGGCCCAGGGTTGAGAGTGGGAGGGGATTGAGGGCTGGGCGCCGTGAGGGGCGCGATGAGGTTGGCAATTTTATTCTCGAAGTAGTCGGCCAATTCCATGGCTTTACTGATTGATTTATATTCCACCTTTCAAGCACTTAAAAGTGGATTACATTCAAGTAGTGTAGATATTTCCCTGTCCCCCAAAGATTTTACAATCTAATGGCCTGATTTACTATCGGAAAAATGCTTAGTAAAAAGGCCCTAAATTTGTACCTGAGGCAATGGAGGGCCAAGTGAATTGCCCAAGGTCAAAGGAGCAGCAGCAGGATTGTTGTTGCCATATAAACTTAACTACTACATAAATTTGCTAAACACTCCATTTCAGAAAATTTTTTGTTTTAATTTTAAACAAAGAAAAAGTATATTCTATAGGACATTCAGTAGGAGCAAAACACTTTTTTTTTTACCCATGTGATATAACTTTCCTTCAACAGCCTTGAAATAAAATTCTTAAACCAAGTACATTTGCAAAGACTGTTTTTCTGAGAACAGTTTATTTATAAAAAGGAGAGAGTATGTGAAATTTGATATTTCCTGACTTGGCTGTGGGATGGCAGAAAAGAAGAGCTCCTTTCTTTGATTATGGTTATGGTCTGTCAGTGGAAAATTATATAAGTTTTCATCTACTATGAATATGCTATAATAGCTTCATGACAGAAGAGAATTTGTTTGACACTTTTGTGGTTTGTGCCTTTAATTACTATGCTTCACTTTTATTTCTTCATCTCTAATAAGGTTTAAGAAAGATATTTAAATAAAGCTGCAGTACATCTGAAAACTTGAAGAGTCGGTTAGAAAGGGATGTTTCACTAATTAGTCATATTAAATCCTGAAAAGTGGGGCTCAGCTGTAACTAGATTAAAACAAGTCATATGTCCAGAAATATTTTCCACCCTTTCAGCACTGGCACACGGACAATTCTGTAGTAAACAGACAGCAGACACCACTTAAGTTTGAATAATATCTAGAGAATTCTGTTACAACCCACTAATCCATCAAACCTTTTTTTCATTTTATTTCCTAAATATTCATTTTGAAAACTATAAAGTAATGAGTTTCTATTCTCTTTTCTTAAACTATCAAACCAAAAATATTTACAAAGCTTCCCCAAAAACTAAACTATCCTTTTAAGAAAAAGACAGCCTTAATTTAAAAACAATTTAAAGAGATAAAACAAAGACAGGAAAGAATAAAGTGTTGCTTACTTTATTGATGCGAAATTGGCTAATGCATAGGGAGTGCCATGGCACAACATTTCTTTCTGCCCAGTAAGGGACCAGCAAGCAGATGAAGAACAAGTCTGTTCACCTTAAAAACGTCTGTCTGATCTGAAACATCTCAAGATCTGTACCCCAATTCCATAACTCAGATTTTGCTCATTCCCTCAAATGAAAATTCAAAACTAAATTTTTTTTTGTCCATGTTGACTTTCCCCTTTGGATAAATTGCCAGTTAAACTTAATCTCTGATTACCAAGCAAACCGCTTTCATTCCCGGTGGTTATAGCCAATGCTGACAGGCCCACAATGCAAAGCTTAAAATACTTTTGTCCAATATGTTCAAAATTATTTAAAAGTGAGACTAATTTAACTATTTTTACTTGATAAAGTTAGTCTTGTGCTAATGTCTAGGGACAACAGTCTATGATTTTGGGCATTATAATCCCTGAAGATTTCAGTCTTTAGACCAGTGGTGGCAAACCCCAGTCCATGAGTGCCACAAACAGGTCAGGTTTTCAGGATATCCACAATGAATATGCATGAGAGAGATTTGCATATAATGGAGGCAGTGCATGCAAATCTCTCATATGCATATTCATTGTGGATATCTTGAAAACCTGGCCTGTTTATGGCACTGGAGTTCGCCATCACTGCCATAGACAATGATTTACCATGATAATTCTACAGTTCAGCCAATACACATAACTCTAGATCAAATATTTTCCAAACACACACTGTATAGAGATTCTCAAAATTTATATATTTTAAAATTATAGTTAATTTCTATTTTTCTCAGTAACCATTCTCCTTTATGATAGGAAGGGGAGCTTATCTTGAGGGTATATACTGCTATATTTTGAGATATATATCTGAGGGGCATATCGGGACACCCCGATATGCCCCTCAGTTTCCATGATATTGGGGTTTTTTTTTGCTACCCATTGTTATCGTCAATCCCTAGTTTGCTGTTTCATAGTTTTGAAGATCTTACCCTATGCTTTCACGTGTGTAGTATATTTACTCTCTCCGATACACGGTTTCTATCAATGTTATCTGCTTGATTATTTTACTGGAATCCCTAGTTCTTTGTAATTGTTCTCTTCTGAAGCTCTGTTACTGTTCAATGTAATTGCTTTCATTTTCTGAAGCACTGTTACTGTTCAATGTAAACCGAACTGATTTGTAACCTTTTACAAGAATTTCGGTATATAAAACTGTTAAATATAAAACCGTTAAATAAAATAAATATTTTAGTGGTCTACATTCTCAGAGAAGAATTTCAACTTTCAGTACTCGGCGCGCACACATGGATGCCCAATTTTATAACATGTGCGCGCAGATTATAAAATCGGGGGCCGGCGCACACAAGGGGATGCACACGAGTGCATCTTGCACGTGCTGACGCCTACGGCCTTCACCCGTTCCCCTCCCATGCTGCTCCAATTTAGGAGCTGCCTGTGAGGGAACTTCCCTTCCCCTACTCTATCCTTCCTACCCCTTCCCCTAACCTTCCCGCCCCCTAGCCCTATTCTAACCCCAATTTAGGAGCTGCCTGTGAGGGAACTTCCCTTCCCCTACTCTATCCTTCCTACCCCTTCCCCTAACCTTCCCGCCCCCCCCCCCCCCCCCCCATTCCTTTAACTTACGGTTTGTGCCTGCCTTGGGGCAGGCGCAGGGTGCACACGCCAGCACGCGATCTCCCGGCACAGCGGCAAATGGAGGCTGTGCTGGGGACCTCTAGCTCTGCTCCGCCCCTGGACCACCCCGCCACTTTTTCGAAGCCCCGGGACATACGCGCACCCCGGGGCTTTACGTGTGTTGCTAGGCCTTTTTAAAATAGGCCCATCGCGTGTAACCCCATTTATGCGCATAGGCGTTTTAAAATCTACCCCATAATATATACATGATTACTAATGCAAAACACATGGCTTAGACAAATATAGAACTGGAAAAATTATTTAGATCAGGTGTCAGCAAACATTTTTGGCCAAATGCCAAAAAAAAGTGTAAACTTTGCTATAAGTGGAGTTGCTATGATGGCTAATCTGGGGATGTCCTCATAGTTATTCAGTGCCAGCACAGAATGTGTTCGTTCGCTTGTTAATTCTGAAAAAGTTTACAGGTAGCACAAACGTTTTACAAAGGTTGGGAATGGAGAATCAAACTTAGTAGTGGCAGTGTGTCAGTAGAAAATGTCTGAATAATAGGTTCTGGTACACATGATGGGACCGCATATAGGTCATACAAAAACATTTCATCAGGCTCAGCATCCTATCTTCAACAGCAGCCAATCCAGGTCACAAATACATGGCAGATACAAAAAGAGTACATCCATTTCTTGTTAAAATTCCAGCAAATAGATTTATATGCAAATCAACTGTAAGAGGAAACCCCCCCCCCCCCACAAACACAACTCTTTCCCCCAAATCTGTCTAGCTAATTGATCATGCACTGGAGAAATTACTTATCTGATAATTTCGTTTTCCTTAGTTTAGACAGATGGACTCAGGGCCAATGGGTATAGTGTACTCCTGATAGCAGTTGGAGACGGATCAGATTTCAATCTGACATCAGCCCTAGTACATATACCCCTGCAGAAAATGCAGCTCTTCAGTATTCTCCTCGAAAAGCATTGTGGATATATGTATGACTGAATAATTTGAATAACTTGATTAATTTGAACTGGTTGAATTGGCTATAGCTGGAGACCACCAGTGCCCTCAACCGAGAAACGTCAACACCCGGTAGGATGGGTGCCCTAGAAGAAGGAAAGCATGGCTTACCTGTGAATCACTCGCTCCCGGGGATGTTCCCCCGAGACTTCCCTAAGTACCGGCAGCCGTGGATGGGATGCTGAGTCCATCTGTCTACACTAAGGAAAACAAAATTATCAGGTAAGTAATTTCTCCATTTCCTAGCATGTAGCAGATGGACTCAGGACCAATGGGATGTATAAAAGCTACTCCTGAACCGGGTGGGAGGCTGCCCGTGACCCAATTAGTACTGCCCTTGCAAATGCCGTGTCCTCCCGAGCCTGAACATCCAGGTGGTAAAACCTGGAGAAGGTGCGAATGGAGGACCATGTCGCCGCCCTGCAGATCTCGGCAGGTGACAGTATCTTGGTTTCCGCCCAGGACACTGCCTGGGCTCTAGTAGAATGGGCCTTGACCTATAAAGGTGGTGGTTTGCCTGCTTCTACGTAGGCCGCCTTAATGACTTCTTTGATCCAGCGGGCTATGGTTGCTCACGAGGCCGCTTCCCCTTGCTTCTTCCCGCTGTGAAGGACGAATAGATGGTCTGTTTTTCGTACGGATTCCGACCTTTCCAGGTATCAGACTAGGAGCCTGCCGACGTTGAGATGGCGTAGACTTCGAGCCTCTTCCGAATTCTTATGCTCATCTGGTGATGGTAGCGAGATGGTTTGGTTGAGATGGAAGTGAAACATCACTTTGGGGAGGAACGACGGAACTGTGCATAACTGGATGGTTCCCAGGGTGAGTCTGAGGAACGGCTCCTGGCAGGACAGTGCTTGTAGCTCTGATATACGACGAGCTGAACAGACTGCCAGCAGGAAGGCTGTCTTCAATGTTAATAGTCGGAGAGACAGGCCGCGGAGAGGTCTGAAGGAGGTTCCTGCTAGGAAGTCTAGGACCAGGTTGAGGTTCCAAAGAGGCACCGGCCACTGAGGTGGTCGAATGTGCTTGACGCCTTTCAGGAAGGGGAGACATCCGGATGAGAGGCTATGCTGCCGCTCTCGGCTCTGTAGCATGACAGTGCGGCCACCTGTACCTTGATGGAGTTGAGGAACAATCCCTTCTGTAGGCCGTTCTGTAGGAATTCCAAAAATCGCAGGAATTTTGACTGAGTGTGATATGTCGTCATGGTCCTCGCACCAGGCTTCGAATACTCTCCAAATCCTTATGTATGTTAGGGATGTGGAGAACTTGCGTGCTCGGAGTAGGGTGTCAATTACTGCCCCCGAGTATCCTCTCCTCCTTAGGCGAGTCCTCTCAATGGCCAGACCATAAGAGAGAATCGAGCTGGATCCTCGTGGAGAATCGGTCCCTGTTGGAACAGGTCTCTGTGTGGAGGTAGCGGCAGGGGGTTCCCTGCCAGCAGTCTTCGCATGTCTGCGTACCACGGTCTTCTTGGCCAGTCTGGGGCCACCAGAAGGACTGGTCCTCTGTGGTGTTCTATCTTGTGGATGATCGCGCCCAATAGGGGCCATGGCAGGAAGGCGTATAACAGAGTCTCCTGTGGCCAGGTCTGCACCAGGGTATAGATTTATTTATTTATTTATTTATTTATTTTTAATTTTTATATACCGAAGTTCTAGTAGGGACTACAAATCACTCCGGTTTACATAAAACGAAGAACTGCTCAACAGATAGCGGAGCTTTACATGGAACCGTATAACATATGGAACAGTATAACTGGTTGACAATTTAACATAGTGCTAAATAAAGTGATAATATTTTAACTGGTAATAAATAAAGAAATATAATATTTTATATAAGAAGTATAACTATTTAACGTAGCAATAAATATAAATATAAGCAATGCCTAATATATATATGAAATAAAGTGAATTTTTGAGCTCACAGATAATTGTCCAGTTGCAGATTCTTAAAAGTAGTACTTTATACAGTGTCCATAGTTAAGGGATGGAAGTCTGTCAGTCAAAGTAAGATTAAGCGTCTGGGAAAGCTTGTTGGAAGATTCCCTGGGACATGTGTTCCCTGGGACATGTGTTCCCGCCTGCGGCTGAAGAAACTGTGTACTTGGGCGTTGGAAAGGTTTGCCAGGAGGGCCATGGTTGTTGTTCCCCAATGGTTTACTATCAATTGGAATGCTGTGGTTGACAGTTTCCATTCTCCTGGATCTAGACTTTCTCTGCTGAGGTAGTCCGCCACGACATTGTCTTTCCCGGCAATGTGGGCGGCAGAGATCTCTTGAAGATTCATTTCCGCCCATGACATTAGGAGGTCTATTTCCAGAGACACCTATTGACTTCTGGTTCCTCCCTGACGGTTTTTATTTATTTATTTATTTAAGATTTTATATACCGACGTTCATCAGGGATATCACATCGGTTTACAGTGTAACTGAAATTGGCGCCTGGGAAGGCGTTTTACATCGAACAGATATAACGAAGTAACATGAAAACAAATGAGGATGCGATTTACATCAAACAGATAAAACGAGTTAACATGAGAACAAAAGAGGGGGGGAAATAAGGGCGAGAGATAATCAGAAAAAACGTTATGAACAAAATTTACAGTTGATGTAGGCCACTGTTGTGGCATTGTCTGACATGACCGACTGATTTGTCTCGGAGTCTGTGACCGAACCTTAGGCAGGCTAATCTGACTGCCCGGGCTTCTAGGCGATTGATGTTCCATCCCGACTCTTCTTCGTTTCATTGCCCTTGAGCGGTTAGCTCCTGGCAGTGTGCTCCCCATCCTCGTAGGCTGGCATCTGTGGTGAGTAGGATCCAGGTTGGGGAGGATACTCTCGTTCCCTGGCTCAGATGGGCTTCTTGTAGCCACCATCATAGCCACCACTCTGCCGGGAGCTGAACCAGTATGGTGTAGTTCTGGGACAGTGAATTCCATCGTGATAATAGTGAGCGTTGTAGGGGTCTCATGTGAGCTCGTGCCCATAGGACCACTTCCAGTGTGGATGCCATGATGCCATGAGGCCGAGAACTTGTAGGTAATCCCATGCTGTGGGGTGAAGGTCGCTCAACAGGGTTCGTAACTAGATGATCAGTTTTGATCTCCTTGTCGGTGTCAGGATGACCTTGTCTTGTTTGGTGTCAAACCGGACTCCCAAGTATTCTAGAGATTGGGAAGGCTGCAAGCAGCTCTTGTTTGTGTTGACCACCTACCCGAGGCTCTCCAGTAGAGTTTTGACTCTGTTGGTTGCCTGGTGGCTTTCCTCTGGGGATTTCGCTCTGATCAGCCAATCGTCTAGATAAGGGTGCACTCTGATTCCTTCCTTCCTCAGTAGCTAACCCGAAAGGTAGTGCCCGGAACTGGTAGTGACGGTCCAGGATCGAGAAGCATAGAAAACGCTGGTGCTCTTGATGGATCGGAATGTGTAGGTAGGCTTCCGACAGATCCAGGGAGGTAAGAAACTCTCCCGGTTGTATCACCCTTATTACCAAGCGTAGAGTTTCCATGCGGAAACGAGGAATCTTCAGGTGACGGTTGACCGCCTTGAGGTCCAGGATAGGTCTGAACGTTCCTTCCTTCCTTCTTGGGAATGATAAAATAGATGGAATAATGGCCAGTATTTATTTGTTGTGGAGGCACCGGTGTTATAGCCTCTAGGGCTAGTAATCTGGTCAGTGTAGCTTCCATTACCATTCTCTTGGAAGGGTCGTTGCAGGGAGATTCCACAAACTTGTCCGGAGGGAGGTGGTGGAAATCCAGGTAATATCCCTCTCGAATGATGGATAGGACCCACTTGTCCGAGGTTATCTCGACCCATCTTTGGTAGAATAGGGCCAGTCTGCCCCGTATGGCTTCTTCCTTTGGATGGGTTGGCTGATTTTCATTGTGGGATGCAGCTGGGGGCCCGGGCCCGAGCTGGCTCCCCTTTTATTGTGCTTGTTCCAAAAGGACTGGCTCCGGCTTGCGGGGCGGGCCGCTTGATATGAGCTTCTATATGGGTTGAAGCGCTGTGATCCTCTGCCCCTGGAGGTCCGGGGGAAGGATCGCTGGTTTCTCTTATTCCTGTCCTCTGGTAGCCGTGGCAGTGGGGACTCACCCTATTTGTTGGCTAGCTTCTCTAGTTCGCTTCCGAATAGGAGTGTGCCCTTGAAAGGCATCCTTGTGAGTCTCGTTTTGGAGGATGCATCGACTGATCAGTTTCGGAGCTAGATTTGTCTTCTGGCTGCCACAGCGGATGAGACTCTTCTAGCTGCTGTACGTACCAGATCCAAAGCAGCGTCCGCGAGGAATGATACAGCTGGTTCCAGGGCTTCCCCAGGAGTGTTGTTCCTGGTCTGTGCTAAGCAGGTGGCGATCTGTAAAGACATAGCAGAGACATCAAAGGACTATTTGAGGATAGATTCCAGACGTTTGTCTTCAGCATCCTTGAGTGCTGCTCCTCCCTCCATTGGGATAGTAGTGCGCTTCGAGACCGCGCAGACCATGGCATCCACTTTCGGACATGCCAGGAGATCTTTGGCAGCTGGGTCCAGAGGGTACATGGCTGCCAGAGCCCGGCCCCCTTTGAACGTGGTTTCTGGGGCATCCCATTCCAGGTCAATTAGTTGCTGGACGGCTTGTAATAGTAGGAAATGGCGGGAGGTCTGACGGAATCCCTCCAAAAGTGGGTTCGTCTTAGGTTCCCCCAAGGCACTTTTGCCCAGGATAGCAAGCTCTTTTAAGCTATGTGTGACCAGGTCTGGAAGCTCGTCCTTGGTGAAGAAGCGTCTCATGGTTCGATGGGGGTTCTGTCCCCGGAGGGAGTTCCCCTTCCTCCAGGGGTCCTGACTCCTCATCTGAGATGTCCATGTCACCGAAGGTGGGGCTTCTGGGCAGTGGGATCACTTCCCTGGGCATAGAGGGTCCCGACATGTTGAGGTCCTCTGGTGGAGCCTGAGACTGCATTATAGGAGGCCCTGGTTGCAGGTGGACGAAGGTATGCAGACCTTTGAAGAATTCCACCCAGGAGATAGATGCTGGGTCTAGACTAGGGGACGCCGTGTCCCTGGGGAGCCCCGTTTGAGGGGGGGTCCTGCTGTATAATGCTAGGTCTGGCGTACTGCTCGAAAGGCTGGGGTTCGGTGCCGGCTGGGGAGGGCCATGAGATGGGTTCCCTAGGGCCTCTTCGCACTGTATACACAGGGCCGTGGCCTCCTCATGTTGTGCAGCTCTAATGTGGCATGCTGGGCAAAGGCCCTGAACTTTGAGTTTATTTTCCGGTGGTGCCATGGCTTGTGCGCGTACAATACAGTTGTGTGTTCCAGTGTGCGAAGTTGCGCGCGTGCAGGGAGATGTGCGCACAGGTCGAAATTATGCGCCCAGCACAGTAAGTGAGTGGCTAAGCATGTCGCTTATGCACCCGCTACTTATGCGTGCGATGTTGTGCGCACAAGGTATTTGTGCGCATGACTCGCCTCTGGGCGCACGGATAGAAACAATGGACAGGGCGGCCAACAGAGCCAAAATGGTGACGGCGACCACGCAGACAATATGGCGACCACCTCGGAGGGTCTCCACGTGGGAGGGCCCTCGGATCTGACCGGGATCTAGCCCTGGCTAGGGCCGATCAACCCGTTGGCACTGGTCCCGCCTGGCGACCTGTGCTTCTCCTCGAGCTTCGGAGACCGGAGACTTTTAAATGGATTTCTATCTTACCCTTGTCTCAGCGCTTCCCGGTTTCGTTCCAGGCGGTCTCCAGCTGCGGGGGGAGAGGGAAAATACCAACACCGCTGCGCTCAAAGTTGCACCCGCTGCCTCTCAGCCTCACCCGATGTCGGGGGCTAGGTCCCCGCCGAGGGTCGGCCGCCGGACCGAGGCTTACCTCCGAGGGATCGCGGAAATCACCTCGGGAAATCTCAACTGGGGGAGGGACCCAACTGGTGTCACCGCAGGAGAGCGGGGCTCGTCTATAGGTAAGATTTTCTTCTTAATTTGATTTTCTTTGGTAAAATTACTCTAACGCTGTGCTAGCGTGCATAGAGTCCCTAACTGCTATGGAGACTGAAAATACTGAAGAGCTGCACTTCCTGCAGTGGTATATGTACTAGGGCTGACGTCAGTTTTAAATCTGATCCATCTCCAACTGCTATCAGGAATACACTATACCCATTGGTCCTGAGTCCATCTGCTACACTCTAGGAAATACTGTTTTCAACAAACTTTATAAAAAACAAAAACAAAAACAAACAGTACTATTAGATGCCTTGATCATATATACTCTGGCAACAAATTCTATAGCTTAATTGTGCATTAAGTGAAAAAAAACAAAACACTTCAATTTATTTTAAATCTGCTACCCATTAGTTAAATGCCCCCCTTAGTCATTGTACTCTGACAGGTCAATACAGTAAAGTGCGGCCGCGGTTACCCTGCTCCTAACCCGCTTTCTACTCACTTTTCGGCTGCGTTAGTCCAACCCGCGATACACTATCCCCTTTAACCTACTCTTACCGCGTCCTTAAATCACCGGGTAACCCCTTCCGCCCGCGGCATGTATATTAGATGTAAACGATCGAATTAGCTATTCCCTCCCATACAGTAACGCGCGCCCCGACTATCGCTATTTTACCCTGCCGTTTTGCCGCGCGTTTAACCTGCTAACTTACCGCCTACCCTTACCCCTGCGTTAGAGGCAGGGGTAAGGGTAGGCGGCAAACTTTCCCCCAGCCCCCGCTCACCTGCCCTGGCCGCGTCCATGGCTGCTGGTCTCCGGGGCAGCCCCAGTCCTCTCCCCTCCTCCCGAAGCAACGAAAGCGGAAAAAATAAAAAAAGCGGAAAAAAAAAAAAAGCGAAAAAAAAAAGTAGCAACAAAGTGGACGGTTCTCCTACGCTCGGGATTGCCAGTCCTCTCTCCCCTCCTCCCGAAGCAAGGCGCGTAAAGCAGCCTTGCTTTGGGAGGAGGGGAGAGAGGACTGGCAGTGTAAAGCATCGAAGCGACTTACTCTTCTTGCAGCCCCCCTCCGGAGACGGACATCGGCGGAGACGGACCGCGGCTCCCCTGCCTCCAGCTGCCGGCGAAGATGGATGCCTGCACGGTCGAAAGCGGCCCCTGTGCGTGCAATTGGGCCGCTCAAGGCGTGACGTCACGACGTTTGGCGTCACGGCATGTGACGTCACGTCTTGAGCGGCCCAATTGCACGCACAGGGGCCGCTTTCGCCGGCAGCTGGAGGCAGGGGAGCCGCGGTCCGTCTCCGCCGATGTCCGTCTCCGGAGGGGGGCTGCAAGAAGAGTAAGTCGCTCCGTTGCTTTACACTGCCAGTCTGGCAATCCCGAGCATAGGAGAACCGCCCACTTCCTGGTACCTGTCATTTCAAATGTCATTTGAAATCACAGATACTAGCGTGTCCGTGAAGCGTTAGGCCAGCGCACCCAGAATACTGTATAGCGCTCTATACAGTAAAATGGGTTGCGCGGGCCTAACGCTTCACGGACACTTCTTGGACGCAGCTTGCATTTGCAAGCTATTTACATACAGTATCGAGCAGTAGGTGAGCCGGACTGTGCGTGCGGCAACCGCGGGTGCGCCCGGCACTAACACAGCTCTTCCTACTGCTCCTTACTGTATCGGCCTGTGAATGAGTAAATAACTGTGACTAATTACCTGTTCCACCCCATTCATGATTATATAAACTTTTCTCATATCCCCAGTTCAGTATCTTCTTTATGCCAAACAGCCCTAACCTATTTATCCTGAATTCTTAATGGTCCACTCCATCCTCTTTATCATTTTTGTTGCCCTTTTCTGTATCTTTTATAGTTCTGTTATATCTTTTTGAGATGGGGCGACCAGAAAACAAACACAATACTCAATGTATAGTTTGATAAGTCTCAGTTATGTTCACCATATAAAAAAGCATAAAAGAATGATAGACAGCATCTAAAATGTGGCCATTTCCACATTAACTAAAACCATATACTAGATTAGAGTACTATGTGATGGTACTAAAAAGAAAACTATTTTTAAATAAGGTTCTTTACAACACAGTTTTCAAATACGTATGAATCATTAATAATGATTAAATCCTCAGCAAAAAAAGATATATGAATAGAAAATTACAAGGGAGCCTACCCAATTCAACAGCACTTCTGACCCTGAGATACCAAATGTCCCCAGCAAAAGGATATATTTCACAGTTGGCATCTGTATCTTGGAAACCAACCTTGCCCTTTGAATGACTACAGCTGTTGACTCTGCTATTTAGGGTGCCCAGATTTCTAAATCTAGCACATCTCAGGTTGTGGATTGGATGTTAAACATTTTGGGGCAGGGTGTACGGTTCCTGAAGATTTTCAGGGCCCTATCAAAAAGCAGTTTTCATACACAGACATGTCAAAGTTGGTTTTACAAGTCAGTGTTAAATTGTAAATACAAATTACAGCAAGCAGATTTATATGCCTGAACATAATTGCTGATTTCAGACTATGTTCTTAGTGAATATTCCAAAGCACTTTAAATTCAGAAATATGAAGCTGGCTCAATGACAGTGCTGTGGACTGCCATGAGAGAAATGGCTTTCATTCTTGGATCCGTCTTCTATCATTAACCAATAGGAAGAGAGGAAGAACTCCAAGGAAACAAGCAACAAAGACACCTACAGCTCAAATTGGGTATGCCAGGTTCTGGAGGGACAAAAAAACACTATCATTGGGATGGCTGGGTTGTAAAAAGGGGAGGGGAGAAAGAACATGAGTTGTGAATAAAGGCTCCTGGCACTGTAGCCCTAGCTGTCACAGGTTCTGATTAAGCTGAAAGTTCAAAGGACCATAAGAAAGCTGTAGGGCAATCATGCAATCAATACAGTATTAGAAATAAGCAGAGTATTTTGTAAATGAAGATACCACAATTTTATTTTTCCATGCAAGAAATTAGCTTCTGTATCTTTACTTTTAATTCTAAAAAACTGTAAATTTTTCAAGTTTACTGTTTTTACAAGCTGGCTTAATCCCACTAATTTTGATTATGATAATTTTACAAACTAAACTATGGATGACATTCTTTACCCATGAAGTCATCTCATATGAATTTCACTTAATATCTTCCCATCATACATTTCTAATAATTAATAAAAACACTTACCAAACGGTGTTCATCAAATACTTCAAAGAGCAATCTGTGCTTTTGTGGACAAACCTAAGAAAAAAAACATTTTTCTTGTAACAAAAAAACACAAAAACAGCAATATAGTGTAGAGTTGCTAAACTACAAATTTGCTACAGGGCCATTTTTTTTATTGCAAACATGTTCAACTTAACTGTAGTCTGGTATTAAGTAAATGCTACTTCAGCTTTATTTTTTTTTTATTCAACAGTTTCTTCCTGATCTTTTGGACTTCCAGCCCAAATGAAATCAGGGCTAGGATCTGTACAGGAAAGGGGGTCTAACTTTTGTGTTCGAACCAGTTACTATACATACTATAGTGTATGATTTTTTCATGGCTGGTTTCCTCACTCCCAGTAGCATTTCATTCATTTCCCGTGATAGGTGCAGATTTTGAATCAGTTCCTTCTCAACATCCATACTGCTAGTGCTCAAGAGTAGAGGTTGGGATGAACTTTCCCTTTCTACTGAGTAAGGTAGTTTGGTATCAATGGTAATCTTATAGGTGGAGTTACTACAAGTCTGTGTAACCATATGAACCTGTTCTGGCATGGCCAACATGGAGCTATTAGGATCATTCTTTCCTTGTCCCTTCACAGTTAGTATTGCTCTTGCTGTTAAAGGAATCGGAGGGATCACAAATAGTAGGTCTTTGTTCCACAGTATGGTAAATGCTTCTATTGCTAGTGCCTGGTTGGTTAGTCTCTTGGAACAATATTAGTTCAGTTCGTGATTCAAAGGTGATGCAAAAATAGGTCTATAAATCAGAGTTCCCCATAGGTCGAAGAGGGATGGTAAAGTGTCTTCATTTAGTGACCATTTGTGGGGCTGAAGTTGATGGCTCAACCTGTCTGCTAGTATATGTTTCCTTGGAAGACAGCTGAGAGCTGCATTCTGCTTTTCATTGCTAAACTCCAAATGCTTAATGCTTCTTTGTTGTAGTTACACAATGTTAGGTTCCATATTAGGAGTTACCACCCAGGAAAAAGATCTGGGTGTCATAGTTGATATTACATTGAAATAGTCAGCTAAGTGTGCTGTGGCGGTCAAAAAAGCAAACAGAATGACAAAACAGAGAATGTCATAATGCCTCTGTATTGCTCAGTGGTTAGACCGCACCTTTAATACTGTGTGCAATTCTGGTCACTGTGTCTCAAAAAAAAGATATAGTTGCACTGGAGAAAGTACAGAAAAGAGTGACCAAAATGATAAAGAGCATGGAAAGGCTAAAGAGATTAGAGCTGGCTTTTGCCTGCTTCTGACTAGCTATTTAAAACAAACACAAAACCACAATAAAAAATATACCCCAATATTTATTATTTGGATATATTACTCACATTTTGAATAAGAAAATCTATCTAGGGGGAGGTACAAGTAAAGTGGCAACATACATCCTGAGGCTGTATGCAGCTTGACATAGAATAAGATACATAACATTTTCCAAACTTTAAATCATTATTAATGCCAACTGCACTGAGATAAACCCTAAGGGAGTCTTGTCTTTAGACCAGACTCTGAAAATGTAAAAGGTATTCAAGGTCTAGTGCCTCTCTCTCACACCATTTATTTATTTTATTTACAGTAATTTGAAGTCTGCCTATTACCATGCTCTGTTTTAGAGAGATTACAAACACAGGTAATGAAACATAAGTATAAACTGTTTTACAGCAATAATAAAAAAAAAAAACCACAAAGTAAAACCTTGACAATGACATAGAAATAGACAATGAAATATCATTGACATGTTAAAAATTTTTTATAATTAAGTTAAAACATTAAGCAAAATTAGCAAAAGCCTCATGAAACAAGTTCCCTAAAACTTTTGTAATCCTCAATCTTGCGGATTATCAAAGGAAGACTGTTCCAAAGGCTAGGTGCTGCTAGGGAGAACGCATTCAGTAAGAGCAATGTCAACCTCAGTAGCACACTATTGTTCAGTGCCAATTCTTGACATATGTAAAGCAGCAACATGGAGTTCTCTTCACACCTTTGCAGCTCATTACTGTTTGGACAAACAAGGACGACAAGATTCATTTTACGGACAATCTGTCTTAAAGAACTTGTTTCCAGTTTAATCCCAACTCCTTCTACATCCAATCTGCTGTGATCTTTGGCTGCCTCATTTTCAACAATATTATTTCACCGTTGCTTCACTACAAAATGACTCAGCCTCTAGCTTGCTAATCACCCATATGTGAGGACTAGCATCCTGCTTGTCCTGGTATAAAGCAAAATTGCTTACCTTGTAATAGGTGCTATCCCAGGACAGCAGGATATAGTCCTCACAGAACCCACCTGCCACCCCACGGAGTTGGGTCCGATACGTTTTATTATTTTATTTTTTGCTAATGCTTATTGTTACATACGAGACTGAAGAGAGACCCCTGTGGCAGAGAATATCATGGCATGCTCACTGGCCTCACAGGGCCAGTCAAAGGTTTCTAGAAACTTTGACCGAAAGTTTTCCGCAATAGGGCTCCAACAATGATGTCACCCATATGTGAGGACTAGCATCCTGCTTGTCCTGGGATAATGTAATAAATGAATGCCACCTTGTTGTATGCATTAGTGGCTTGCTGGACTGAACAATATGCTTACCGACAACATTTTGGTCATTCTTCTTTATAGGTTTCATGCTGTAAGTTTTAGAGAAAAGACGGGACAGCGAGGGAGGGGGGGATTACAGGGGTTCTTTATTTGATAACTGTATTGGCCTCAAAGTTTTGATGTACCACTTTGCTTGTTTATCTTGGACAATAAAAAAATTTACATTAAAAAAATGCATTATGGAATTAACACGCGCAATAACACTAGTGCACGGTGCAAATGCAAATTTCGGGAAGAGGGCGGGATTAGGGAGGAGTTTGGGCAGAATTTATAGAAATGAGGGGTAATCTCACATCATACGGTAGCATGCGTTATGCTATCGCACAGTTTTAATACCGGAAGTAACTACCATTAAGCTAGGGTGAGTTAACATAGTACAACATTTCACCTTTGCGAGACTTTCCTCACTCCAAATGACATCAAATCTTCACTGAGGTGCAGTGTGCTGTTCGTACATCTCACTCTGCATGTAAAACTGACCCCTAAACCACCACCTCAATTCAACTTATTACCTGGCCCTGCTATAGAGATATAAATACTTGACTACTATGAGGGCCTTATAGATAGGCACACTCTCTCTCTTTGGAATTATCATGGGACATGAAAAGTTTACTGCATCACGTGATACTACTGATGCGAAGCAATATGTTATCGTGTGGTGTAGTAAATCTAAAATTTCCATAAACATGCCCCTTTTTCTTAGTGCGGGTGTTATCCATGCATTATCGCATTTTGATGAATCTAGGGGTTAGATTACAAGCCCTCTGGGGAACAGGGAAATACCTACAGTACCTGAATGCAATCCACTTTTAAGTACCAAAAAGCAGAATATATATAAATGTAGCCTTAGGACCATTCCCCTGAATAACAACCCAGGCCCACATCTGGACAGCTTCCTGACACAGGAGTTATGAGCCTGTTCCTCCCTGCTTGTTCATGTAAAATGTAGCTACCTGCCTGTCTGTAATGATGTGGAAAATCCAAACAGTATGAGGACAATTTTGTTAGTTAACTTATCTCTCTGAAAGCCTTTACAGCCTACAGTATCACCCTTAGCATTAGGAAATTTATATAATGGAGCTTATCCTAAACAGACTAAAGACATTTAGTGTGTAAAGCCACTGTCTACATGAGCTCCCCATCCCACGATGGATGTATCCGTGGTTAGGACAATTTGAATTGGAGAATTTTGGAAGGCGATTCCTCTGGTCAAATTTGATTGAATCAGTCACCAAGAGTCCTTCAGCTGCTGGGTGATCTGGCTGCTGTATCAAAGATCTTGAGTGGCCTGTGGCTGTAGAGTCCATTGGGCTTGTGTCTCATATGGAGATGTGTCAAGAAAATGATGTGTACAGTTATGCCATGACACCCAAAACCTCTTCTTGTCCTATACAGATGCCTGCTGATTTTTTTTTTCCTGCACACATCAATCATTGTGATGATCCTTTCTTGCTTTTCCCTGAGTTATATCTATCATAGTTCCTATAATTTCAAATGAGATGATGGATTAAAATGTGATTTGGGATAACTTATGAAAACAATAGCAACTCCAACATCTAGATATTTTACTCACCAATTCCATAACACCTTCTTGAGATGTGCTCTTCACCAACAAAATGTGCAGGTATAAAAATACATATGACCCCCAATTTGCACAAGTGCAAAAAAACCACAGCAAAATGATTTGTGACTACATGTGGCACTGATATTAGGCCTATTGGTGGTATACAATATTAGAGGTGGTGTTTCCCTCTTATAAACTTGAAACATTTCCTGTGACTTGGAAATCTCTCTGTGTGGGTGAAAGCATCTTTCTCATCCAAAGAATAGAGCCAATCCCTTTTTTTTTCCAGGAAGGGAATAAAGGTACCCAGGGAAACCATCTTGAACTTTTTCTTTATGAGGAATCCATTCAAAATCCTTAGGTCTAGGATGGGACAGAATCCCCCCTCTTTCTTTGGATTAAGAAGTGCTTGGAAAAAACCCTGCCCTCTTTCCCCTAGTGGAACACTTTCGACCACATAGTCTCTAAGAAGGAGAACAGTTCCTTTTGTAGCAGTTCCTAATGTTCAGAAGCAGACAGAGTTTCTTAGAGGGCAATTTGTTAGGGTTTCCAATAAATGTATTCTATATCCATTTCTGATTATGCTGAGAACCCATTTGAAGGTCTTCTGGGCTAATGGTTTATGTACAGCTTCCTCCAAAGGTAAATTCTCTGGCATAAATACTGGGATCATGGCTTTGCTGTCTTGGATGTAATCAAAACCCCATCCTAGATTTCGGACCCCATCCTAGATTTCGGCTCACATATTGTGGCTTTAGGGCCCTCTACTATCTGGAGTGAAAGTGAGATCTATTACAGATGAGAATGAGAAGACATAGGACAGAAGGGTCTCCTTGGTGTCCCACTTCAGTACCTCCTAGATGAGGATGGCGAGTTTGGCATGGCAGTAGAGAGAGAATAGTATAGTGGTCTTTAATATGAGCAACTGTGTTAGGACTCACCATCAGCAACGCCTGCCTCCCAAGCAACAGATCTCCCGGTCCCCCACCTCCATGCCATGTTCCTTGGTTTTCTTCTTCTCCTGCCTAGCCTGTTGAGTTCTTGTGGTTCCTCTGTCGGAAATTCATCGATAAAGTGTTGATTCATCAATTCAACATCCCTATGGAAATCGTGACACCTGCACTTACCATATCTTCGGTCTCTAGAGTACACTTACCTGGAAGGGTTTCTAGGGTCGCTGTGCCCTTGCTCATGCACACCGGCCTCCTACATCGGGAACATATTCAACTTTACATCCTGCCCAAGGCTAATGATGCAGAAGATGCCAATGAACCAGTGTCTGCAATCCAACGTTGCTTAGATCATTTTTCCATTTCCTCCTCAAAAATGGTCAATGCCAATACCACTCCCCATGGAAAGCAGGAGGAATGGACACATCTTCCTAGGTAACTGAAGATAGCTGTCATCTGTGCCTTTAGGAGGCTGTTGCCATTCCGGTGAACTACTCTCTCTATGGAATACTTCATGGAATTTATGGCCACAGTCAGAATCTCCCCACTCCCAGCACAGCACACAGATAGGAACAGAATCTTCTTAGTTTACACCCTATGCCTGGCAGAGGTACTGCTCAATGATAGTACCAACTGAGCAGAATCCTTTGCTTTTATTGGATGGGAAGTGGGGGGGGGGGGGGGGGGGGGCGGCGATGGCTAGCTAGACAATGGTCTGCTTCCCAGGCCTCAATGATTCCTCAATGTCAATGCACCACCACTGTCAAGTGCAGCTTCTGGAACCTTCAAAGCCAATGCCTCAGATGCTGATGCGCTGGACTTCCCAAAAAACTTTTCCATGAGCTCCAGGGAAAAACATCCTCTGGGAATCATTTTCCTACAAATATAACACACAGAGGTCATGGTCATCCCACAGGCAGAGTACATATCTGCCATGGGGATCCGTGATAGGCGTGATGCATCTGCACTGAGAGCACCTGTTGAAACTGCTGCCCTTTTCCCTTTTTGAGGCACTGGCTGAAAAGAAATCAAGCAACTTGATTTTAAAAAAACTGACCAATGATGCACTGATGCTAAGCCATCTGGCAATCAATAAAAATTTTTAAGAAAAACTTGAACAAGACTGAAAAACTTACCATAAACCTAAGTAGGATGAGAAGATGAACTGAGAGTCCCCATACTAAAAACACGAAAGTTTAAAAATTCTCTCAGAGAAAATCATATAACCTTTTGCTCCTGTGGAAAACTTAAAACTGAAGGCACCCTGCGTGATGCCCATAATGTGGGGTGGCATGAATATGCTCAGCAGAGTATGATAAAAGCTTCTAGGAGCTTTGAAGAAATCTTCACTAGCCAGGGTCTGTTGGACAATGTTACCCACCCCTCCTGTGGGAACTTCACAGCCTGTTTGTCCCCAAAGAATTAAAATAATAAACTGCCAACTGGGGCATAAGGATTCTCCCACACTCAAAACCATGGTATTTGCTAGGAACTAAAGTTGGGGATTAAGTATTGGAGCCCTTGAAAAATGAGGCATACCTCTGTCCTGTGAGGAGAGATCCTATCCTTCCTGCCAAATGTTAAGTCTAACATGGACTGAATCTATAGGGGAGAAGGCATTTGCATCCTTTCCTGCTTTCACAGTCTGCGTCTACAAGTGAAAAGGGGAATTGGCAATCTTCCCTGATGTTGCAAAGTTCAAGACAGTCTGAATCTATATAGCAAAACGAAATCGCATTTTCCTGCTGCTGCAGAACTCAAGACAATCAGCACTGCTTCATATAACATGGTATCAGATTCAGCAATGCATAATGCTTGATGTTAATTGTGACGATATTGTCAATATTTGATAGATTCAGCAGGTATGAGTACTTTACAAAGCTTGATAACATGACATCCTCAAAGAATTAGCTTAAATTCCTCACTGCACAATGTTAATATCCATAAAGAGACATCACTGCACAATGTAAATAAGTTACCTCTGTAAATTTTTACGCTACTATCCTTATTTCCTTCCTCTCCCAGTTCTACAACCTTGTTTTATTGTAACTTTTGCTTCCGTTGCACTTGTTAAAAGAACAGTTTTTGCACCCCCTGTTATATGTAAACCGGCATGATATGATCTTATCATGAATGCCGGTATAGAAAAACCTTAAATAAATAAATAAATAAATAAATAAATTATTTAACAAAAACAACTTTACATTTTTTGACATGATAAAAGGAGTATCATACCTTGTTATGTACTTTTGAAATAAAGAACAAAGAAGGAAGAGTTTTCTGTGAAATTGATTATAGGATGCCATCTAGAGGCCATTTTAGAAAATCTGTACAAGGTTGAAGGAATCTTCATTTCCCTTCAGTGATCTTTACTGCTCCCCTTTCCCAGATGTAAACAGCCTCACTTACTCGGATATTTTCTTCAGAAGACTCCTGGGCTGTCTGAGTTCTCTACCTCCTAGACAATCAGCAACATAGAGAAACTGCACTGCAAGTCAGGGAGATGAAGAGTCATTCTATATACTGCTCCTTCTCCTATTCCCAGGATGTGCTGGTTTTTTTTTTTTTTGTTTTTTTTTAATTCTTTATTTATCATTTTCCATAGATACAAACTTATCATGTTTGCATACAAGAAAAAGCGTAGATAGAACATAGAAATAGTTATACAATTATTTTTTTAAACATTTCAATGTCATTTTATCTATACCACTAATCATATCAAACAACATGGAGAGCAATGTTTTAGTGAACAAAATTCCAAAGGGGAGTTTCCTTAGAAATATAATTAACCATAATACATAAACCTGTATATATAACTATCTGTTTACCTTAATTGGACACAGGGGACGACTTTGGGATCTGCTCCTGAGCCAAGAAATTTTTTAGCTGTTCAGGTATAAAGAAGATATATAGGTCTTCCTGTTTTTTAATCACACATTTGTATGGAAAGCGTAAAGTAAATGTATATCCCTTAGAAATAACATCTTGGCGAAACGAGGATGTGCTGTTTGGTACCCTGGGACATGAGGGTAGGTGCTAGAGCAGAAAGTGGAACTCCTCAGCTCTGTTCCAGGGACTACACAGCACCCTGGACAAGCATTGCCATCAAAAGCCCCTGAAGGCAAAACGATTACCAGTATGGTTAAAAAGGGAGGTGAAAGAGACTATTTTAGTCAAAAGATCTTAATTCAAAAATTGGAAAAAGGATCCACCAGAAGAAAATAGGATACAGAATAATCATTAGCAAAATAAATGTTAAGACATTGATAAGACAGGCTAAGAGAAAATTTGAAAAGAAGTTGGCCATAGAGGCAAAGTCTCACAGTAAAAACTTGAAAAATTATATCAGATACTGTTAATAACAAATAAATAAATAAAAATGATTATACATAAAAAATGATTATACAAAAAAAAAAAAAGCTGAAAGCCTGCAAGGGAGTCTGTTGCACCGTTGGATGATCAAGGGGTTAAAGGGGCACTTAGAAAAGGTAAGGCCATCATGGAAAGATTAAACAATTTCTTTGCTTCAGTATTTTCTGAAGAGGATATTAAAGATACACCCGTTCCGGAGAAGGTTTTCATGGATGAACTGATCAGCTGAACCAAATCATGGTGACTGACAAACTGAAGAGTAGTAAATCACCTGGACCAGATGGTATAAACCCCAGGGTTCCGAAAGAACTAAAAAATGAAATTTCAGACCTATTAGTAAAAACTTATAAGCTATCATTAAAATCATCTGATGTACCTGAAGATTGGAAGATGGCCAATGTAACTCCTATAATTAAAAAGAGATGCAGGGGGTGATCCAGGAAGCTATAGACCGGTAAGCCTGACTTCAGTGCCAGGAAAAATTGTGGAAACTGTTATAAAGAATATAACTGAGAGGTAATGAGAAAGCAAAATTAACACTTAAGTCTGGTCCCCTGTTGTAGCAATCTAATAGAGGTAAAGTAAAATAAAAATATACACACACACACCATTCGAGTAAGCTGATGTGTGTGTGGGAGTTCTTCGGACTGCATCATACAATTCCCTGGATTCTACTCTTCATTTCCTTTGTGGTATGCTTGCTTAAATAGCCATGTTTTAAAACTTTTTCTGAATGCTTTGATGTCTCTTTGTGTTCTGATTTCTAAAGGCATTGTGTTCCATATTATAGGTCCAGCCAGGGATAGGGCCCTATCCCTCACTTGAGTTAGTCTGGCTGTTTTTACTGAGGGAATAGTTAGTAGGGCTTTGTTTGCTGATCTCAAGTTTCTATTATGGACGTGTACGTGAAGGGCTGTGTTCAGCCATTCTGCCTTTTCGTGTATTAATTTATGTATGGTGCAAATTGTCTTGTATTGAATTCTTTGTTCAATGGGTAGCCAGTGTAGTTCAATTAGGGTTTTGGTGATATGGTCTCTTACTTTTACCAGTTAAAATTCTTGCGGCTGTGTTTTGTAATACCTGTAGTGGTCTTATCGTGGTGTGGGGTAATCCTAGTAGAAGGGCATTACAGTAATCAGTGCTTGAAAAAATTAATGCTTGTAGTACTGACCGGAAGTAATTTGGTGTTAGTAGTGGTTTAAGTCTTCTGAGAGTCATAAGTTTGGCGTAACCTTCTCTTACTTTTAGAGATATATGTTTCATACTTAGTTCCGTATCGATAATCACTCCAAGGTTTCGTACTTTCTCTGCTAGTTGTATTTTTTGGTTGTTATTGATTGTGATTGGGTTTTGAATAATTGTGATGTTTTTTCGTTCAAGATGTAGGAATTCTGTTTTCTCTATGTTAATAACTAATTCCATCTGGTTTAAGAGCTGTTTTATTATATCTAGATACATGTTGGCTAAGGTTAATGTTTCCTCAATTGAGTCATTAATTGGAAGTATTAACTGAATATCGTCAGCATATATGTAGTGTGAGATGCCCAGACCAGCTAGCAGGTGGCATAACGGCAGCATGTATATGTTGAATAGTGTGGCAGATAGGGCTGATCCCTGCGGAACTCCTGTTTGAAGGTTTATTCTTTCTGACATTGTTTTTTGATTTGCACTTGGAAATATCTGTTATTTAGGTATGATTTGAACCATTTGATTGTTGTGTTGCATAGTCCTATTTCTTCTAATCTATTTAATAGGATATCATGATTTACTGTATCGAATGCTGCTGATAGGTCCAGCATTACTAAAATATAATGTTTACCATTGTCGAAACCTCTCATGATGTTGTCTGTTAGCGTAAGTAGTAGTGTTTCAGTGCTATAGTTTTTGCGAAATCCATGTTGTGATGGGTTCAGAATATTGTTGTCCTGATTTTGTACGGTTTTTTCTATTAATTTAGCAATTAGTGGTAAGTTTGATACTGGTCTATAATTGCTCAGGGTGAATGGATCGCTGTTCTTTTTTTTTCAAAATTGGTTTTACTATTGCTCCTTTTAGTGAATCTGGCATGTTTCCTTCATTTAATGATAGATTAATGATTTTTGTTAAAGTCGGAGAGGTTGTGGTGGCTAGTTTTTTTATATCTGTGGTGGGTATTGTGTCATACGCATGTGGGGCAGGGTTTCGTTTTTTTAGCATCGATTCAACTTCTATTTCGGATATTTCACTGAATGTCTCCCATTGTTTAACGTCTCTTTTTTGCATTTTGATGTTTTGTTTAGTTATTTTTGGAATCTTAGTTTTTAAGTTCGTAATTTTGTCATTAAAAAATGTAGCTATTTCATTACATCTATTTACTGGAAGGTTTTGTGAAGAGTCGGCTGTATCATTTGTGAGATTTTTTTACTATGGTAAACAGGGCTCTTGGGTTGTTTGCAAATTTCGTTATTTTCATACTATAATATTGTTTCTTTGCATTGAGAATTATTTGTTTATAGTAGGCTAGTTGCTTTCTGTATTTAGTCAGGTTTTCAGTTGTTTTATTTTTTTTCCATTCTTTTTCTTTTTTCCTCAGATTTCTTTTGATTGCCTTTATCTTTTCGTTATGCCAGGGGTTTGTTTCTTTGGGTTTCGTGATGCTCATGTATTTAATTGGGTTTATCTCATCTGCTAAGTTTTTGGTTGTTTGCATCCATGCTGTTGTGGCCGAGTCGCAGTTGGTGCAATCTATTTCGGCTAATTTTTCTTCTAGTTTGTCTTTTAGGTTGTCTATGTTAAAAGGTGGGCGATATTCAAATTCAGTTGGTTCTCTTGTTTGAGCCACTGGTTGTTCGGTATGTTTGATAGCGGATTCTATTAGGAAGTGGTCTGACCATGGTCAGAATCATTTAATCCGAAAGATTAAATGATTTCTTTGCTTCGGTGTTTACTGAAGAGGATGTTGGGGAGGTACCCGTAATGGAGAAGGTTTTCATGGGTAATGATTCAGATGGACTGAATCAAATCACGGTGAACCTAGAAGATGTGGTAGGCCTGATTGACAAACTGAAGAGTAGTAAATCACCTGGACCGGATGGTATACACCCCAGAGTTCTGAAGGAACTAAAAAATGAAATTTCAGACCTATTAGTAAAAATTTGTAACTTATCATTAAAATCATCCATTGTACCTGAAGACTGGAGGATAGCAAATGTAACCCCAATATTTAAAAAGGGCTCCAGGGGCGATCCGGGAAACTACAGACCGGTTAGCCTGACTTCAGTGCCAGGAAAAATAGTGGAAAGTGTTCTAAACATCAAAATCACAGAACATATAGAAAGACATGGTTTAATGGAACAAAGTCAGCATGGCTTTACCCAGGGCAAGTCTTGCCTCACTAATCTGCTTCACTTTTTTGAAGGAGTTAATAAACATGTGGATAAAGGTGAACCAGTAGATATAGTATACTTGGATTTTCAGAAGGCGTTTGACAAAGTTCCTCATGAGAGGCTTCTAGGAAAAGTAAAAAGTCATGGGATAGGTGGCGATGTCCTTTCGTGGATTGCAAACTGGCTAAAAGACAGGAAACAGAGAGTAGGATTAAATGGGCAATTTTCTCAGTGGAAGGGAGTGGACAGTGGAGTACCTCAGGGTTCTGTGTTGGGACCCTTACTGTTCAATATATTTATAAATGATCTGGAAAGAAATACGACGAGTGAGATAATCAAATTGCAGATGACACAAAATTGTGCAGAGTAGTTAAATCACAAGCAGATTGTGATAAATTGCAGGAAGACCTTGTGAGACTGGAAAATTGGGCATCGAAATGGCAGATGAAATTTAATGTGGATAAGTGCAAGGTGATGCATATAGGGAAAAATAACCCATGCTATAATTACACGATGTTGGGTTCCATATTAGGTGCTACAACCCAAGAAAGAGATCTAGGTGTCATAGTGGATAACACATTGAAATCGTCGGTTCAGTGTGCTGCGGCAGTCAAAAAAGCAAACAGAATGTTGGGAATTATTAGAAAAGGAATGATGAATAAAACGGAAAATGTCATAATGCCTCTGTATCGCTCCATGGTGAGACCGCACCTTGAATACTGTGTACAATTCTGGTCGCCGCATCTCAAAAAAGATATAATTGCGATGGAGAAGGTACAGAGAAGGGCTACCAAAATGATAAGGGGAATGGAACAACTCCCCTATGAGGAAAGACTAAAGAGGTTAGGACTTTTCAGCTTGGAGAAGAGACGACTGAGGGGGGATATGATAGAGGTGTTTAAAATCATGAGAGGTCTAGAACGGGTAGATGTGAATCGGTTATTTACTCTTTCGGATAGTAGAAGGACTAGGGGACACTCCATGAAGTTAGCATGGGGCACATTTAAAACTAATCGGAGAAAGTTCTTTTTACTCAACGCACAATTAAACTCTGGAATTTGTTGCCAGAGAATGTGGTTCGTGCAGTTAGTATAGCTGTGTTTAAAAAAGGATTGGATAAGTTCTTGGAGGAGAAGTCCATTACCTGCTATTAAGTTCACTTAGAGAATAGCCACTGCCATTAGCAATGGTTACATGGAATAGACTTAGTTTTTGGGTACTTGCCAGGTTCTTATGGCCTGGATTGGCCACTGTTGGAAACAGGATGCTGGGCTTGATGGACCCTTGGTCTGACCCAGTATGGCATTTTCTTATGTTCTTATGGTATCGGTATATATTCTGTTTTAATGTGTTCTAGTTGTCTGTTTTATAAAATGATAAATCTAGAGAGTGTCCTGCTTTGTGGGTTGGCTTGTCAGTAATTAGGGTGAATCCTAGTGCTGTCATGAAATCTATCAGTGTTTGACAGGTGTTGGATAAGGGGTGCATATCCATGTGTAGGTTGAAGTCACCTAGTACCTGTAATAGGTGTTATCCCAGGGCAGCAGGATGTAGTCCTCACATATGGATGACGTCACTGGACAGAGCACTATCACAGAAAACTTTCTGTCAAAGTTTCTAGAAACCTTTGACTGGCACACTGAGCATGCCCCGCATGCCATGATTCTTCGAGCCACAGGGGTCTCCCCCCTTCAGTCTCGTTTGTAGCAATAAGCGTTAACAAAAATAAAATAATACGTGTCAGAACCAACTCCACAGGATGGCGGGTGGGTTTTGTGAGGATCCTGCTGTCCTGGGATAACATCTATTACAGGTAAGCAATTTTGCTTTATCCGAGGACAAGCAGGATGATAGTCCTCACATATGGGTGATTAGCAAGCTACAGGCTGAGTCATATTTGTTATGGACCAACAGCGTACAGCTTGTGCAACAGGCACAACAACTGGTGTACTGTTGGAAAAAATGAGGCAGCCTGAAAATCACAGCAGGTTGGATGTGGAAGGAGTTGGAATCATACTGGAAATAAGTTCTTTAAGACAGATTGTCCAAAGGCTGAATCTTGTCGTCCTTCCTTGTCCAGGCAGTAATGAGCTGCAAATGTGTGAAGAGAGCTCCATTTGCAGCCTTGCAGATGTCAGCAATCGTTAATGAACGATGGTGTGCTACTGAGGTTGCCATTGCTCTTACTGAGTGTGCTTTTACTCATCTCTGGAGAGAAAGGCCTGCTTTTTCATAACAGAAGTCTATACAATCTGCTAACCAGTTAGAGTGTTTGTTTGACCACTGCCTTACCCAGTTTGTTTTTGTCAAAAGAAACAAAGAGCTGGGTGGAGTTCCTATAGACTTTAGTGCGTTCTAGATAATATGCTAATGCGCGTTTACAGTCTAAGGTGTGTAAAACTCTTTCGCCTTGCTGCGAGTAAGGTCTTAGAAAGAATGTGGGCAAATTTATAGACTGATTCAAGTGGAAGTCAGTAACACCTTGGGAAGGAATTTAGGGTGAGTACAGAGTACCACTCAGTCATGTAGGAACCTGGTATAGGGTGAGTATGTTACAAGTGCTTGTAACTCACTAACTCTTCTAGCAGATGTAATAGCTACTAGGAAGAGAACTTTCCATGTAAGAAATTTAACATCGCAAGAATCTATGGGCTCAAAAAGAGAAAGCATGAGCCTTGTTAGTACTACATTAAGGTCCCATTGTGTGACTGGTGGCCACAAAGGGGGTTTAAGCTGAATTAAACCTCTCATAAATCTACTGACAAGGGGTTGTACTAATATCGGGGCATCCCCTACTCCCTTGTGGGATAGCACTCAGGTGTACCCTTACCGATGAAGTCTGTAGACTAGAGTCTGAAAGGTGCCAGAGATGGTCTAAAAAGATGAGGTGGGGCAGGAAAAGGGGTCAATACTTTTCTGCGTGCACCACATAGTGAATCTTTTCCACTTACAACGATAAGATTTTCGTGAAGCTATAAGCACTTGAGACACATTAGTTGAAAGATTGAGTGGTCGTAGGATCAAGCTTTCAACATCCAGGCTGTGAGGGATAGGGTTTGAAGGTTGGGGTGGCGCAATCTGCCCTGATCCTGAGTTATGAGAATGGGTGCTGTGCCCAGGCGAATTGGTTCCCTTAACGAGAGGTTGAGAAGTATTGGACGCCATACTTGTCGAGGCCAATACGGGGCTATGAGTATCCTTGACCCTATGTCCTATTGTAGCTTCACTAGAGGTTTGGTTATTAGCGGTATCGGGGGATACGCGTATAGAAGACCTGAGTTCCAGGGGCAAGCAAAGGTGTCCTCGGCTAACTGGTTTCTCTGTTTATGCAGGGAGCAGAATCTGTCCACTTTGTAATTCAGTTCTGATGCAAAGAGGACTATTGTTGGTTGATCCCAATGTTGAAAGATTCTGGTCGTTACCGCTAGGTCCAGGGACCACTTGTGGGAATGGAACTGACGACTGAGGTGATATGCAACTACGTTGTGTATGCCTGCTAGGTAAGTGGCCCGGAGAAACATGGAATATGCTATTGCCCATTCCCAAATCTGTGCGACTTCCTGGCAAAGGAGGTAAGAGCCGGTACCTCCCTGTTTGTTCAAGTACCATATGGCAACTGTGTTGTCTGTTTGTATGAGAACAGTCTTGTGTGAAAGGCAGTTCTTGAACGCATATAAAGCATAATGTATAGCTCAAAGCTCTAGGAAGTTTGTTTGAAACATTGCTTCTAGCTTTGTCCAAGTACCTTGAGTCTGAAGATTGCTCACATGTGCTCCCCAACCTAAAGTGAATGCATCTGTAGTTAAGGTCATTTGTGGAACTGGTTGCTGAAATAGTAGACCTGTTAGAAAGTTGTTCGTCCACCAGTGGAGCGATGAACGTAACTGGTGGGTTATGTGAATCGGAGATGATAGCGGTTGAATGGCTTGGAGCCATTGTGATCTTAAAGTCCATTGCGTTACTCTCATGGCTAGTCTGGTAGTCTGGCCATTGGGGTGACGTGGTTGTGGAAGCCATGTGGCCCAGCAGAGTTAGAAACTGATGGGCCGTATCTGTTTTTGCACGCAGAGATGTCACTAATTTGGAGTGTGTGTCTGCGCGGTCTTTTGGTAGGAAGGATTTTGACACGGTGGTGTTCAATTCTGCTCTGATGAAATGTAGGAGGCGAGATGGTATGAGATGGGATTTTTGGTAATTGATTAGAAATCCCAATGAGTGAAGCAGGTTGCTTGTGAGTTTGAGAGAGTCGAGAACTCCTTGTTTCGACTGGTGTTTGATGAGCCAGTCGTCCAGATAAGGAAAGACATGTATGCTTTTCTTGCATAAGTGGGCCGCCGCCACTGCTAGGTACTTTGTGAACACTCGGGGTGCCAAGGCAAGACTGAATGGTAGAACCTGATATTGAAAATGTTGATGACCCACCAAGAAGTGCAGGAACTTGTGATGAAGAGGGAATACTGGAATGTGAGCGTAAGCATCTTGAAGATCCAGAGAACAGAGCCAACTGCTTGAAGAAGGGGAAGCATGGTGCCTAAGGAAACCATCCTGAATTTTTCTTTCCGTAGGAATATGTTGAGATTTCGGAGGTCTAAGATGGGACGTAGGCCTCCTGTTTTCTTTGGAATGAGAAAATAGCGGGAGTAGAATCCTCTGCCCTGCTGAGGTCGGGGAACTGGTTCCATGGCCCTGGCTCTCAGGAGGGTGGATAATTCTGTTTGCAGAAAAGTGGTATGATCCTTGTGAACCCAAAGAGACTTTGGTGGAGAGTCTTTGGGCATTGTGAGAAAATCTAGATGGTAATCTTGTGTTATTATGGATAGTACCCATTGATCTGTGGTGATGTTTGATCAATTGGGTACAAAGGAGATTCGGCCCCCAACTTGTTTATCCGGGATTGGGTTCATGGAGTGGCTGCTGTTCTCTGGCTGGTTTTCAAAACCCCAATGCTGGGCCTGTCTGAGGGGGAGGCTGAGGTCTAGATGGCCTTGTTTGCCTGGATTGACCTCTCTGGGATGGCCTTGTCTTACCACGAGGTGCAGGAGGATAATACCTTTGTGGTCTGTGGTAGTACTTTCTGGCTGAACGTTTTGCAGAAGATGAAGTCTCTAATGGAACAGTAGAAAGCTGTCACAGTGTCTCATTATGTTCCTTGAGCTGTGCAACAGCATCTTGTACCTTCTCTCCAAAAAGATTGTCCCCAGTACAAGGCAGGTCTGCCAATTTGTCCTGAACCTCAGGCCAGAGGTCAGTCGCCTTTAGCCAAGCCCATCTACAGGTGCTAAGCCCTGTTGCTGCCATTCTGGAAGATGTTTCAAAGCAGTCATAGGCTGCACGTACTTTGTGCTTACCTGCTTCCAGGCTCTTATAGATAATATTATTGAAAGCATCTTAGTGTTGCTGAGGCAGAGATTCAGACAACTCTTGCATCTGTTTCTATAAATGTTGTTGGTATTGCATCATATATAATTGGTATGATGCAGTTTGGAGACAAGCATGGAACCTTGGAACATTTTCCGCCCAAGACCATCTAAGAATTTTTGTTCCTTGCCAGGAGGTGTGAATGAATGAGGGCAGATTCTTTTTGATCTTTCTTGGCCAGACTCCACTACTACAGACTGGTGTGGGAGTTGAGGCCTTTGAAAACCTGGTATGTGTTGGACTAAGTAAGTGGCGTCAGTCCGCTTGTTCACTGGTGGAATTGAACAAGGATGCTCCCACAGTCTATGCTGGAGATCAATGAGGACTTCATGCACTGCTATGGCAAATACCTCTTTGGGGGGATCTACAAATTGTAGAACTTCCAGAGTTTTTTGCCTCGTGTCTTCCTCAGTTACCAACTGGAAAGGAATTGTATATGACATGTCTTTTACGAAATTGGAAAAAAGAGAGGTCCTCAGGTGGTGACTTCCTCCTTTCTTCTGGTGGAGACGGCTCTGATAATACATCTTCCGAGGAAGAATCTGTGTCCACATCATCCCAGGTGTCTGATAAAATACCCATGGAGGAGTGGAGTGAGGGATAAAAAATGACTTCGAAGGATGTAAAGGTACCAATGGTTTTGTCGGTGGCATCGATGGATGTTGAGGAGGAATCGATGGCACCGATGGAGTAATCGGACGCCTCGGTTGAGAAATTCCCGATAGTCCCGCTATTGGTTCAGGCATCGGTGAATTATCTGAGGCATCGTCATCCAGAGGATCCGGAATTGGTATTGGTTGGCTCAGATGGTAGTAGTGGCATCAGGAGGGCAACGATCAGGGCATCGAGTTTAGCGAGTATCGGTGCAAACACAGATGGATCCGGCATCGGCACCAATGGATGAAGATCTTTTAGAGCTTCTCACTGCCTGGCAGATGAATCCGTCCAGTTCCTCCCTTATAGCTGGTGAGGTCAGAGCAGCTATAGAGGGTGGCAGAGAAGGTGGAACTGGCTCTTCCACAGGTCCCTGTGTTGGCGCAGTATCTGGCACAGATATCTGTGGGGATCGCCTTGGAGAAGGAGGCATCGAAGGAGTCGACAGCTCTTCTACTCTGGTCCTCTTCGGTGGCGGCTCGATGGGCATTGAAGCCACTCCCAGAATCGAGCCAACATTGGGGGTAGAAGTCTGTCGATGTCGGTGCCGATGCTTTTCACGATGTTCGGTGCCTTTCTTTTTCAAGCACCGAGGTTGATTTAATCGATGTCTGAGACTGAGTCGGGGATGGTCGGTCACCGCAGCCATCAGGACGCCGCTTGGTCTTAATTATCAACTTTTTAGCCGCTCCTGCCGGTGACGACTGTGTCGATGTCGACATTTATCGAAGTAGCTGAATATGAAAGAGTCTTTCCATCTTTTCCAGACGAGCCCATTTGCCTTTGGCTGTCATCTCAGCACACTGTGGACATGTTGAGACATTATGTCCTTCGCCCAAACACAAGACACACTCAACATGAGGGTCTGTAATGGACATTGTGCAAGGACAATTTGGGCATTTTTTAAACCCCGTTGTCATTCTGAAGGAGGGACAGCCGTCGACGGCTTTATGACAAGAAAAATCGGAATGGTATCAACCGCAACAAAAATGTACTCTCTGATTGATGGAAAATGGGAGACCCCTATGAAGGGGATTAAATTTGAGAATTTTTCAACTTTTTCCATGAAGAAAAGAATGTGTGAATTATCACACAGGGCTCCTTCACCGCGAGGCTAACTGCAGCGTGGAAAAAAGAAGACTGAAGGGAGACCCCTGTGGCTCGAGGGATCATGGCATGCTGGGCTTGCTCAGTGGGCTCAGTGTGCCAGTCAAAAGTTTCTAGAAACTCTGACAGAAAGTTTTCCATGATAGGGCTCCGTCCAGTGACGTCACCAATATGTGAGGACTATTATCCTGCTTGTCCTGGGATAACTTATAAACAAACCTAGAGCCTTTGCACTGGCACATGCACATTCCCAGTCGGCCCCACAATGCTCCCACCCCTGCTACAGCACAAGTTTCCTTTTTTGCCAGGGCAACCCATTCTGAAGACTGAGTACCATGGGGCCTGCTGGGAGCGTGCATGCACGAATGCAAAGGCCCTGAGTTTGTTCAGGGAAAGTTCTTGCTGCCAAGAGGAGACGACCTAGAGGAAGAAACTGGTTCCAAGCTTATGTGGCAGCAGTATCTGCAATGCTTGCCCCTTTTTTTCGGTCCTTCAGCATCCTCCCAGCTTAGTGCCCTGGATAGGAGCATTTTTTACCCGCTTGTATCAACAGCCTTGCTCAAGACTCTGAATTGCCATACAGAAAATGTGAAAGGAGCCACCACCCAGTGACCAGGCAAGCTGTAAATGCTTTCCGATGGAGGTGAACCTGGGGGGCAGAGGAAGAGGGATAAATGCTGAGATGGAAAAGTGATGAGGTGGTGAATGCAAGAAGGGTGAATTCTGGGAAAGAGACAAGAAGAAAAAGGTGTTTGGGTTTTTTTGTTGAACAAAACTGAAAAGTGAACAAAAATATCTCCTCTTGTACTATTTCCTTGAATTTGTAATAAAGCAAAATTGCTTACCTGTAATAGGTGTTATCCCAGGACAGCAGGATGTAGTCCTCACATATGGGTGACGTCACTGGACGGAGCCCTATCACGGAAAATTGTCAACGTTTCTAGAAACTTTTGACTGGCACACTGAGCATGCCCAGCATGCCATGATCCCTCAAGCCACAGGGATCTCCCTTTAGTCTCGTTTGTCGCAATATGCGTTAGCAAAAATAAAATAATAAAACATTTCGGACCCAACTCCGTGGGCTGGCGGGTGGGTTTCATGAGGACTACATTCTGCTGTCCTGGGATAACACCTATTAAAGGTAAGCAATTTTGCTTTATCCCAGGACAAGCAGGATGATAGTCCTCACATATGGGTGATTAGCAAGCTACAGGCTGAGTCATCTTTGTTGTGGTCCAACAATGTACAACTTATGCAAAAGGCACAACTGGTGGAAAAGATGAGGCAGCCTGAAATCACAGCAGGTTGGATGTGGAAGGAGTTGCGATTATACTGGAAATAAGTTCTTTAAAACAGATTGTCCATAGGCGGAGTCTTGTCGTCCTTCTTTGTCCAAGCAGTAGTGTGCTGCAAAGGTATGAAGAGAACTCCATGTTGCAGCTTTACAAATCTCAGCAATTTGTACTGAACGATAGTGTGCTACTGAGGTTGACACTGTTCTTACTCGTCCTTGGAGAGGAAGACCTGCTTTTTCATAACAGAATTCTATACAATCTGCTAGCCAGTTGAAGAGAGTTTGCTTGCCCACAGCTTTACCCGGATTGTTTTTGTCAAAAGAAACAAAGAGCTGGGTGGATTTTCTATGGACTGCTATGCGGTCTAGGTAATATGCAAGTGCACGTTTACAGTCTAAAGTGTGCAAAGCCCTCTTCGCTTGGTGAGAGTGAGATCTTGGAAAGAAAGTGGGCAAGACTATGGACTGATTCAAGTGGAAATCAGTAACTACCTTGGGAAGGAATTTAGGGTGAGTGAGGAGTACCACTCGGTCATGTAGGAACCTGGCATGGGGTGAGTATGTAACAAGTGCTTGCAACTCACTAACCCTTCGAACAGATGTAATAGCTATTACGTCCCATTCTGTGACTGTTGGCCGAAACGGGGGGTTAATTTGAATTAAACCTCTCATAAACCTACTGACAAGGGGTTGCGCTGATATCGGGGCATCCCCTACTCCCTTATGGAAAGCTGAGATAGCACTAAGGTGTACCCTTACTGATGAAGTCTGTAGACCAGAGTCTGAAAGGTGCCAGAGATAGTCTAGTAAAGATGATGTGGGGCAGGAAAAGGGGTCAATACTTTTCTGTGTGCACCATGTGGTGAATCTTTTCCATTTACAACGATAGGATTTTCGTGTGGAAGGTTTTCGTGAAGCTACTAGCACCTGAGAGACATTAGTTGAAAGATCGAGTGGTCGTAGGATCAAGCTTTCAACATCCAGGCTGTGAGGGTTAGGGATTGAAGGTTGGGGTGGCGCAACCTGCCCTGATCCTGAGTTATGAGAGTTGGTGCTGTGCCCAGGCAAATTGGTTCCGTGATCGAGAGGTCGAGTAGTATGGGGAACCATACTTGCCGAGGCCAATACGGGGTTATGAGTATCATTGACCCTTTGTCTTGTTGTAGCTGCACTAGAGTTTTGGTTATGAGCAGTATCGGGGGATATGCATATAGAAGATCTGAGTTCCAGGGGCGAGCAAAGGCGTCCTTGGCTAACTGGTTTCTCTGGGTGTGGAGGGAGCAGAATTTGTTCACTTTGTGATTCAGCTCGGATGCAAAGAGGTCCATGGTTGGTTGACCCCAACGGTGGAATATCTTGGTTGCTACTAAAGGATCTAGAGACCACTCGTGAAGTTGGAATTGGCGACTGAGGTGGTCTGCAACTATGTTGTGTATGCCTGCCAGATAAGTGGCCCGGAGAAACATGGAATGCGTCAGGGCCCAGTCCCAAATCTGTACGGCTTCTTGGCAAAGGAGATACGAACCCGTATCTCCCTGTTTGTTGAGGTACCACATGGCAACTGTGTTGTCTGTTTGTATGAGAACAGTCTTGTGTGAAAGGCAGTCCTATGCATAGAGAGCATAACGTATAGCTAGAAATTCTAGGAAGTTGATTTGAAAGGTTGCTTTGAGTTTTGTCCAAGTACCTTGAGTCTGAAGATTTTCTACATGTGCTCCCCAGCCTAAGATGGATGCATATGTAGTTAAGGCGACTTGTGGAACTGGTTGCTGGAAAGGTTGGCCTATGAGCAAGTTGTTCGAATTCGCCCGCCAGAGGAGAGATGAACGTAACTGGTGGATTATGTTTATTGGAGACGACAGTGGTTGAATGGCTTGGAGCCACTGTGATCTCAATGTCCATTGTGTCGTTCTCATGGCTAATCGGGCCAGGGGAGTGACGTGGACCGTGGAAGCCATGTGGCCTAACAGAGTAAGGAACTGATGGGCTGTAGCCCTTTGTTTTGTACGCAGCGATGTCGCTAGTCTGGAAAGCGTGACTGCATGGTCCTTTGGGAGGAAGGCTTTCAATATGGTTGTGTTCAATTCTGCTCCGATAAACTGCAGGAGATGACACGGTATGAGGTGGGATTTTTGATAGTTGATTAGAAATCCCAATGAATGAAGCAGATTGATTGTGAGCTTGAGAGAGTTGAGAGCTCCTTGGCTTGACTTCTTTTTGATGAGCCAGTCATCCAGATAAGGAAAAACATGTATGCTTTCCTTGCGTAAATGGGCCACTGCCACCACTAGGCACTCGGGGTGCAGAAGCCAGTCCAAATGGCAAAACCCGGTATTGGTAATGTTGATGACCCACTAGGAAGCGCAGGTACTTGCCGTGAGGAGGGAAAAACTGGAATGTGAGCATAAGCGTCTTGAAGATCCAGAGAACAGAGCCAATATCCTGTTTGAAGAAGAGGAAGCATGGTACCTAAGGATACCATTCGGAATTTTTCCTTCCGTAGAAATTTGTTGAGATTTCAGAGGTCTAAGATGGGTCGTAGTCCTCCTGTTTTCTTTGGAATGAGAAAATAGCGGGAGTAGGGAGACCAGGATGGCTACCGACCTGTAAAGACGTGAAAGCTGAGGCTCCCGGTTCTCGAAGAAATTCGAGCTTATTCACTTGAAATCATTACTTTGGACAAGAAAATGCCTCATACAAAGAGGAAAGCTCGCGTGCGAGATTTTACCTCTACTTCGGAGCAAGATACCCGACAACCGAGGATTGAAGCAGCTTTCGCGAGGATGCCGACGATCCACCTGGAAGCAGAAGTCACTGGGGTCAGTAAGGAGCAGCTGCTGAGCCCCTTGACGCTAGAGACATCTTTAAGCCCAGGTGCACCAACAGTTCCAGATCCACCGACGGGACGGACTGGTTTTGTGAACAACTCGCCAGATACTAGTGGGAACCAGAGAAGAGAGGAGGAACCCTTTTCGGCGAACCCAGGGGAACTGGGTTCCAGGACCCACTTTGAAACAGCACAACATCGCACGGAACATTGAAAGAGTGGAGAAGGCCTTACGGAGGTAGGAACTGTGAAGGAGAATAATATAACCCTATTTAGTACCACTCCAACCCTTGCACTTTCTTTGGAAGAAATTAGAAATATATTACTGGTGATGCAGAAATCAATAAATTCATTAACTGTAACGGTTCAAGAAGCGATAACAAAAACCCATGCTGCAGAAGAGAAAATGATTAATATGGAGAAACAACTTGGAATAATGGAAGTCAAAGTAAAAGAAATCGAGAATGTGCAAATAAATCTGATTAAGTCAGAAAAAGTGTTTGAAAATAAAATGGAGATTTATGAAAATCAGGCTAAAAGGGCAAATTTGAGAATCTTAAATTTCCCAAAAACCAAATTAATGACGCCAATGGAATTATTTAAGAGTTATCTCTTAAATATATTAAAATTTAAGCCTGAAGAAATACCTGCAATATCAACAATGTACTATCTGCTTCAGATTATTGCAAGAAGAAACGTCTCGATTGGAAAATCAAGAAGAAGCAAATCTAAATTTATCTGACTTTCTTGAGAAATCCTTTGAAATGGAAATAAGCTTAAGGGCAACGTTATTTGTGCAGTTCTCTTTTTTGACCGAAAGAGATAAAGTTTTGAAATACTATTTTCGATACCAGAAGTTAAAGTTTTATGGATACCAATTCAGATTCTTCCGGACATTGCACGAATAACACAGTCAAAGAGGAAATAATTTCAGGCAATGAGAGGGAGGTGACAAATAGGGGAGTTAAATTCATCTTGTGTTTTCCTTGCCGTTGTATTTTGCTTTGTTGTGACACTAAGTATGTATTTAACGATCCAATGCAACTTCGTGCTTATTTAGATTCTTCTTCATGATCCTAAAATCCCCCTAAAGGAAAGTTGAGACGACAGTTACAGGTCTGACATGTTTGATAAAAATGAATTTCCTTAAATGTATCTGCTATATTTCTTTTCTTGGTCTCTCCTATTTCCTTTAAGATGATTCAATGTGTGCATGACCAGATATTGCAAATAGGGATATTCTTGGGGAAATTACTTTTAAATATATTTGTTTGTTATCTGGATTATATGTAATTACATTGTAAATGTTCCTGTTAAAATGTTAAAAATGCAATAAAATATAAATATGAAAAAAAAAGAAAATAGCGGGAGTAGAATCCTCTGCCCTGCTGAGGTCAAGGAACTGGTTCCTCTGCCCTGCTGAGGTTGGGGAACTGGTTCCACAGCCCTGGCTCTCAGCAGGGTGGACAATTCTGTATGCAGAAGAGTGGTATGATCTCTGTGTATCCAAAGAGATTTTGAAGGAGAGTATTTTGGCTGTGTGAGAAAATCCAGATGGTATCCATGTGCTATGATGGACAGAACCCATTGATCTATGGTTATGGCTGACCAGGTAGGTAGAAAATAGGAAACCCAGCCACCGACTGGCAAGTTTAGATTCGGGTTTGTGGAGAGGCTACTGTTCCTTGGAATTACTTCGAAAACCAGATGCCTGGCCTGTCTGGGGGGGGGGGGGGGGAGGCTGAGGTCTGGATGTTTTGTTTTCTCTTGATTGACCTCTTTGTGACGGTCTGGATGTTCTACCACGAGAAGGAAGCAGATAGTATCTACGTGGTCTGTAGAAAGGTTTCCTTATATCCTTTCCGAAGGAGCTTCTTATGGAAAATGGAGTTTCCGCTGGTATCATTGATAGTTGGCATAAAGTCTCGCTGTGATCTTTTAACTGTGCCACTGCCGCTTGCACCTTGTCACCAAACAGGTTTTCACCTGTGCAGGGTACATCTGCTAATTTCTCCTGAATCTCAGGCCTGAGGTCAGAAGCTTTAAGCCATGCCCATCTACGAGCGCTGATACCAGTTGCTGCCATTCTAGAGGAGGTTTCAAATGAATCATAGGCAGTCCGGACCTCATGCTTTCCAGCTTCTAGACCCTTATGAATGATGGAATTGACAGAGTCTTGATATTGTTGTGGAAGGGTTTCTGAAAAGTCTAGCATCTGCTTCCACAAGTTCTGCTGGTATTATGTCATATAGAGCTGATACGAGGCAATACGAGATAACAAGAGTGAACCCTGGAACATCTTGCGACCTAAGGTGCCTAGGAATTTTTGTTCCTTTCCAGGAGGCGTAGAAGAATGTGGTTTAATTCTTTTTGACCGCTTCTGCGCAGACTCTACCACCAACTGATGTGGGAGCTGTGGCTTTTGAAATCCAGGGATATATTGTACTAAATAAGTGGCATCTGTTCATTTATTTACAGGTGGCATTGTGCATGGATATTCCCAAAGGCGTCTTTGGAGATCAACCAGAACCTCATGTACAGGTATGGCCACAATCTCTTTAGGTGCTTCAACAAATTGAAGGACTTCTAAGGTTTTATGTCTAGTGTCCTCTTCAGTGGCCAGTTGAAAAGGGATCATCTCAGACATCTCTTTTATAAAGTTAGAGAAGGAGAGATCTTCTGGAGGTGATTTTCTCCTTTCCTCTTGTGGTGATGATTCCGACAAGATGTCTTCAGTGGAGGAATTGGAATCCACATCCTCCCAGGTGTCCGAGAACGTATGTGGACGTGGACTAGCAGGAGGAATGGAAAATGGTATCGATGAAGACTTGATTTTTTATGGTCCCATCAATGATTTTTGTTTCTTTTTATGTGGCACCGATGGTGTTGGAATAGGCATCGATAGAATTGGTGATGAAATCGAGCCTCTCGAGCCCGAGAGACCCGACGGACCTGGCATCGGCTTGGAGTCGGTGGATTCCGAATCTGAAGGGTACGGAATCAGCACCAGTGGATCCGATCGCTTGATTGGTGTCTTCGGCCTCAATGGCACCGGTTGAGTCGGTAAGGCACCAAGCAAGGAATCGAGTCGAGACAGTAACGGTTGAAGCATCGACACCTCTGGAGTCAGTGGAGATATGGGAACCAGCACCAGCGGATGGAGGTCACGGAGGGCATCAACTATTGCCTGGCAGATAAATCCATCAGTTCCTCCCTGATAGCTGAAGCAGACAGAGCAGCTATAGAGGGTGGCAGAGGAGGCAAAACTGGCTGTACTACAGGTCCCTGTGGGGGCTCAGTAACCGGCACCGATGTCAGTGGGGCTTGCCTCTGTTCTGGAGTCGATGGCATCGAAGGTTCTTCGATCCTGGGCTTTTTTGCGGGTGGGTCGATGGGAATTGAACTCACCCCTGGATCAGGTAATTCTCGACGAATCTGATGACGGTGCTTTTCTTGGTGTTCTCTTTTTTCAAGTACCAATGTAGACTTCGTCGATTCCTTCGATGGAGTCGGGGATAGTGCATCCCCACTACCCCCATGCACTTGGCGGGTTTTATGAATTACCTTCTTTGTAACTCTTGCCGGTGGCGACTAAGTCGATCACTATGGAACAAGAGGTGTTCCATTTTATCTAGACGGGCCCGTCTAACTTTAGAAGTCTTCTCGGCGCACTGAGGACATGATGAGACTTTGTGTCTGGGGCAGAGGCAAAGAACACATTCGATATGTGGATCGGTTATAGACATAGTACGGGGGCAATTCAGGCATTTTTTAAAGCCAGTTGCCATTGTAAAAGGCCGGACAGCCGTTGACGGCCTGCGGGTACCGAAAACGTAAAGGAACGGTATCAACCGGAAATATAATTTTATGTCACCGATCTATGGAAAAAAGTTACCCGAGACTGGGAGACCCCAATGAAGGGATTTTTTTTTTTTTTTTGAGAAATTAGATTTTCCGTGAGGAAAAATTGTGTGGAGACATACAGGGCTCCTTAATCGCAAGGCTAACTGCAGCATGGAAAAAAGAAGACTGAAGGGAGACCCCTGTGGCTAGAGGGATCATGGCATGCTGGGCATGCTCAGTGTGCCAGTCAAAAGTTTCTAGAAACTTTGACAGAAAGTTTTCAGTGATAGGGCTCCATCCAGTGATGTCACCCATATGTGAGAACCATCATCCTGCTTGTCCTGGGATAATACTAATAATGCTCATTATATAGCACCCTTGAAGTACAGGATTCTTTGAAATATAATTCATATAATTACAAAAGTAGTGTAGATGCCATTAATCCACTTGAATGTGCAACGGTCAATGAAAAAAATAAAAGGCGATATCTTTTTACTGGATTAGCTTAATGCATTTCTTGAATAGCTTTTGGGTGTTACACTCCAGCAGGTCAGATTTTGTTTTGACATGATGATGAGAGTAACTTTTGAAAGTTTTTAAAGAAATTAATTAAGCTAGTCTAATATAAAATGAATAATAATTTCTGGTGACATTTCATACTTTTAGCAACGTACATGCAATCCAATATGAAATACCAAGAGCCTCGATTCTGAAAAGTCTTGAGTAAATATAAATAAACTATTTGCATATGTTTAACCTGCAGTATTTTTTCTCATGCTGAAGGAAAAAAAATATTTCGGCTTGGTTGGGGAATATCTGGCTATGTCCTATGGAAATTAAGGACTAGGCATAATTTTTTGCCCATTACTGAATTTGCAGAATCAAAGCACAGAAGTTAAGTGACTTGCTCAAAGTCAAGGAAAAAAAAAAACCAAAACAAAACTATACTACCATCCCATTAGGAAACTCTCCCACATGAGTCAACTCTTGGAAAGTGACATTCACTAGAGAAGACTTCATAAATTATGGAGTTCTCATCTTAGATAAATATTTAACATGGATGTACAGAGCAAAAATTATTTAGTTTCTCAAGCCATTTTCTGAGAATGCTTTTTCTTTTTTTCATTTTGTTTCTGGTTTCAGAAGACAGGGTGGCTACTTGCAAATAGCATGGACTATTTTCAGATACCAAATACAAGAAATAAACCCGAGTGTCGAACACCAGGAGTCTCCGGAGACTTCTGTCCTACTCCCACGCCCTCCTCTGGAGGCGGCAGTTTCCCCAGAATATTTAAAAAAAAATAAAACCCCAGTCACGGGCCCTGCCCCACTCCCCCCAGGAGCCAGTACCCTAAGTCCACCCCTGACTCCTAACCCTGACTCACCAAATTCTGCCTGGTGGTCTAATGGGGGCCCGGGAATGACCCCTCTGCTCCTAAATGTGGCAGCCGCCATTCTGAAAAATATCACTTGCAGCCCTGTGCTCCTATCATGTGATACGGGCTACAGATGCCATTGGGTAGCCTTATCATATAACAGGGGCAAAGGATGACTACCAGGTCAGGAATGGAAGAGTTGCTCCCAGGCCTCCACTACACCACTAGGCAAGAACTGGTGAGTTTGGTGGGGCAGGGGAAGGCGGTTTTTTGTTTTTTTTTTTTAACAAAGAGGAGGTGCTAGAAATGGGGGGCAGTGCCTGTGACCAGGATTTTATTTAAGAAAAAAAAATGTTTTCCCTTGGGGAAACAGCAACCTTCAGGAGCAGCATGCAGATGGATAGGTGGTCTCCAGCAACCCCTGGGTCTTAATGGTTGTCAGGCAAAAAAAACAAAAAACCCCAAAAAACTATAGAAAATAAAATATGAAATTTTATGGCTTTTTTTTTTCTATCATTTAGTTTCAAAAACGGCATGAAACAGACAAGATCACTGACACTGTCATTTCAAATGACAGCACATTCCTAATAATTAACATTTTTGACAGATTTCTGGTAACAGGGATCATATAAGCACTGTGCAAGTTTTCTGAAAATAGCCACATTTTTATGTGTGTATAATGAAAAAATAACCAAAATAAAGTCATACTCACCCTAAATAATATTTCTTCATTCCATTTTGGATTCAAATTCTGTAAAAGTGAAGAAAAATTAGATCATCTAGGGCTTCTTACAATTAAAGGTCAATGTGCAGAACCCAAATATTCGTAACAGTGATATGGCAAACAAGAAGGCATGAAACAAGATCCACTTTTTAGCACTTTCCCTCTGGATAAGGACTCTTTCTGAGAGTAAGAAAATAAATCCAACTGATTAGAGCCTAATTCATCTTTGGAATCATGAATTCAAATCTAAGTTATATAACATGACAAATGTGTTAAATTCCTACAGTGCCTTCCTACAAACCAGTCCAAAAGAGTGTTTTACAAAAAACCTCAAGTAGCATTACATCACAAAAATACAAATACGGGGGGGGGGCACTGTTCGCCACGCTCAAAGATGGCTGCTTGTGCCTGAGGCTCTGCTTCGCTAAGTCATCACATTTCATTTTCCCCCGAAATCATCGTTAAACTCGGCGGACCACCACACATTGTGCGGCTCAAAATCGCCCGAAAAAATAGGCGGATCGCGGCGAATAGACTACACTGGGCGGTAGTGAAAGTCTCGGCTGCTCGCTTACCCACCCGCCATCTTGACAAGTGCGAGTTCAGTGGGAGACAGACTGTTTGGGCACAATTTGGAGCAAATAAAAACAAAAAAAACAACAGCACTGTAGACAGCTTCAACACAAAAAGCAATTCTCAGTACTTACTGGTGTGGGAGCGAGTACTGCGGGACGATTAGGAGGCCTGGTGCTGGGACTGCGTGCTCTACCCCTCCCCCTCCTCCCTGGACAGGTATCGGATCTGACGGTCAGAGAAGCAGGAGGTAAGTACACAAAACGGATCGTCATAATTAATTAATTGCCTTCGGGAGGCTCCCTATCACTCGAGAGCGTTGTGTGGGCAGTGGGGCTGAGAGGAGACGGAGGGGGGATACCGCCGTTAGAGTGCTGCAGCCACGTGGTCTGACAGAAAGAGCAGGGGAGCTGCGGCAGACAATCCATTTTGCCTCTGTTTTCCCTCAGAGACAGTCAACAGTGCCTCTGTTTTTGTTTTAGCGGCAGCCATAATTTTATAGGGTAAACATATAAAATCACCAGATTCAGGCACCGGCCATTAGCCTATGGCAACTTGACTTGTTTCAAGGGACAGAAGTACCAACTTCAGGACTCCCCACATCACCTCTAACTAGTGCGATCAAATAATAACTGAGGAGGCGAGTGCCGGTGTGGAGCGGAAAGGCAGCCTTCTTAGAGAGCTCCCGACCATCATGAGCTATTAAATGCAGACAGCGAGAGGGGGGCGCAGATGAGCATCACGGCAGGATGATCGATTGAAATGCAAGCGTTATTTCTCTACTACCCCCTCCCCCTCTCCAGGTTCATTAAACTTTTTTCAGAACTAGCAACAGACCTACCAACAACTCCAATAGCACTTTGGGACCAAGATGGCCGCTCGCCGTAAAGCGGCAGATTTAAAGCATTTAGCAAATTCATGGACGAAAACATGTCTGAGGTGCAAGCGACCCCGACTAATTCCCAGGGAGTAAGGCATGCTGAAGATGATGTGGGAGAAGCAAGAGCAGAGGGACTGGATGCCTCAATGGGCACCACTGGTCCAGATTTCCCTATGCGGGATGAACTGCAGGGATGGTTTTTTGAATTTCAGTCGGACCGACGAGCCCACAAAGCGGAAATTCTAGCTTGCATTGAGAATGTGAAAGAGGATCTTGCCTCCCTGGGGACCCGCGTGGATGAGCTGGACAGGAGAGCGGACGGACAAAGCGGCCAGATTGATGTTCTTTCTGCACAAGCAAAGCAGTTCACGACGGAATTGGAAACTCTGGGGGACATAGGTCTAACATACGCATCAGGGGAGTCCCCTGATGCATATGTTATGGGGGACATAGGTCTAACATACGCATCAGGGGAGTCCCCGAAGAGGAGCAATACGTGGATAGCATGCAGATGGCAATGACAATCTGCAAAGACCTATGGGACTGCTTTGGGACCCCCTTAGGGGAGCAGGATCATAGCTTCCAGGTAGATCTGGAGAGAGCGCATCGAGCCCTAGGACCTAAGCGAAATAACCAACCCAGGGATATCATCATCAAATTTCTTCACTATAAACAAAAGGAAGACATCAGCAAGCTGGCTCGGACTCATCTCCAATGGAAATGGCGCAACCATGACATTGCCATCTATATAATCTTCTCTAATCTCTATGTTATCTGTTAAAATGTTAAAATGTAAAATGTATTTATAATGTTATTTGTTATAATGTAAGCCGCCCACGTGGCGACAGTTTTATTTCACTGTACACCGGTGTGATATGTATTTTATACAGGAACGTCGGTTTATAAAAACTAAAAATAAATAAATAAATATAGTGATCTAGCGCCTTCCATGTTACAGAAGAGGTTTCTGCTGCGCGAGGCGACAACCGTCTTACGTATTGAAGACATCCACTATAGATGGGCCTTCCTGTTTGCCTTGATTTTCCAACATCAAGGCATCTCTTACAGGTGTAAATCACTAACGGAGATGGCAGAATGCTTCACGCAAGCTGGTATTAAGTTTGACTTCACCCCAGCAGATAGGCCGGCACCACAGGGAGGCGACAGGGACTGGGCAGAGGACGGCTACATAGGCAATCAGCTGGCCCTAGACGTTCCAAAACAGATAAGGGCTGACGGTGAAAGACCTCATTATGATCCTGACCTGGGATCAGGAGACAGTTCAGAGGCAGACTGGACTCTGCTCTCCTTTCAGAACTCAAAGGTTTTATTTGCAAACTGTTTGTTTCACAATTGATTGTTACATTTTGTCTGATAGTATTATTAGTGTGCAAGGTAGGCAAGTAGATAACACTGAACCAACTTTATAGATACACGAGCTCGACAAGTGGGCGTGGGGGAGGAGGGGGTTAATAGCTGGTCTGGCGGTGGTGTCCACCATGTACCCCCCAGGGGTAGATTCGCAGAAGGTGGAGAGCGAATCCTTATTTGTTAAGGCAACGGAGGCGGCAGAGCTAGAGCATTTGGCTAACTTGCGCGAATCAGGAAGCTTAAGGTCGTTACCTGTTAATTCAGTCAAAGCTACGATACATTCTCACTCACAGCTGTGTACCTGAGGGACGCTTTCCCTAATCTCAAAGCGATGTTACCTTTTATCATTGACAATGGTTAAGATAATCTCTCTTAACATTAAAGGCCTTAACACCCATAGAAAGCGCTTCCTTCTCCAAAAAGAGATGCTACATCAAAAAGCAGACATAGCGTTCATTCAAGAAACCCACCTGAAACGCAAACATGAGCACTTACTCTCGAGCAGGGAATTTCCACATGTATTTTTAGCTGCTAAAGGGAAAGAGGCCAAATATTCGGGGACAGGGATTTTGATATCAAAGCATTTGGTATTTGAATACTTATCCCATGCCGCTGACCCGAATGGGAAATTCTTTATTCTAAATATCCAAACTGGCATTAAAAAATATACTCTTGTGTCTGTCTATGCCCCAAATAGGGACCAAGGACCCTTCTGGAAGGAGCTGCATGGAGCTTTATCGTTACATGCGGAAGGGCCACTTATAGTAGGAGGGGACTTTAATGCTGCCCTCAAGCAGGATATAGATACTTCCAAATTGCACTCTTCCTTACCTGGGCCCCTCAGAAAACTAGCCCGACACTTCATGTCTGACTGGAATGCTGTTGACAAATGGAGAAGCCAGTACCCTAAGTCTCGATCCTATACTTTTTTCTCAGCACCCCATGATAGCTACTCACGCATTGACTACTTTTTGGTGGACAAATTTTTGGGAAATCAGGTTAGAGGAGCAGATATAGACGTCATCACTTGGTCTGATCATGCCCCAATCAGTTTGGAAATTGACCTGGGTGATCGGGACGAAGGTAGTCTGTTCTGGAAGCTGAATGAATCCCTCTTTCAAGACTAGGCTTTTGTGTAGATTTTGGGCAATCAGCTGCAGGAATATTTTTGCCTAAATTCGGATAGAATGGTATCCCCCAGTACTCTCTAGGAATGTTCCAAGGCGGTAGCAAGGGGGGTAATAATATCTCGGGCTACTGCCTGTAAACGCCAGGAACAGGGGGCCTGTCTCGCCTTAATGGATAAAATTGCAGCCCTATCGCAGATACATATGAGAACCCAATCTAAGCATTGCTATCAGAAACTACTCGCTCTAAAAGATGAATTACCTCAACTGGATAATAAGCGTATACTTTATGCTTTGGATTATCTAAAGCAGAAATATTATGAAGGGGGGAATAAGGCAGGACGTTTTTTGGCCTGTCAACTTCGGGCCAGGATATCCCAAAACACCATCCCAAAAATTAAAAATTTGTCAGGTGACATCCTTACAGCCTCCACGAGCATACGTCGCACCTTTACGGAGTTTTTTCAGACTCTGTATACGTCTGAAGGATCCATTCAACCAACAGACATAAATGCTTACTTGCATGACCTAGACTTGCCTAACTTGACATCTGAACAACGGCAGTCTGGATGCTCCGATTCTTCCCAGCGAAATTGAGATGGTGATTAAATCCTTGAAAGCCGGTAAGTCCCCTGCCCTGGATGGACTCTCCGGGGTTTATTATAAAAAATGTGTGTCTGTAGTAGCGGAACCCCTAGCTCAGTATTTTAACCACCTTAGGGAGGGCAACGGCATTGGATCCCATAATAACGTGCTGGTATCACTGTTATTGCTAAGGCTGGACGAGATCCGGCACAATGTGGCTCTTATAGACCCAATTCGCTTATCAATGTGGATCTCAAAATCCTGGCCAGGGTCCTTGCTCAACGACTTAATAACTTTCTCTCACAGCTTGTCCATTCCAACCAAGTAGGGTTCATTCTGCAGCGTATGGCGGCAGATAATATCCGAAAAGTCATTGATATCATTTGGTGGGTCCGTAGAACTCAGAGCCCAGCGGTCTTATTATCCCTTGATGCTGAAAAGGCTTTTGACCTAGTTCATTGGTCTTTTTTATTTTCCACTTTAAAACATATAGCATTTGGGCCCTTCTTTATGCAATGGGTGTGACAGCTTTATGACAATCCTTCTGCTCGGGTTAAAGTGAATAGTGGTTACGGCCCCGCTTTTCCCATAGGAAGGGGCACTAGGCAAGGGTGCCCACTATCTCCCTTGCTATTTGCATTGTATCTTGAACCCCTAAGTGACCAGAATCCGTAAGGCCGCTGATATACATGGAGTTCAATTAGGCACTGAGGAGTACAAAGCATCACTATTTGCTCACTATATTCTCTTAACATTAACGGATCCGGTACTGTCAATGGAAGGGGTTACACGCGAATTACACAATTTTGGCACCGTAGCTGGTCTCAAGGTGAACCTCACTAAGTCGGAACTGCTCAATGTGAACCTGGGACCAACTGAAGTACAAAATATTCGCAGCAGGTTCCCGTATAAGTGGGCAAAATCCCATATAACAGCCAACTTAGCCGACCTCTATAATCTAAATTATATACCATTGCTCAACAGCCTAACATTAGATATGAGTCGGTGGAATAGGGGCATGTTCTCATGGCTGGGAAGAATAGCAATTACCAAAATGACGGTCTTGCCTAAATTTATTTATTTATTTTCTTCCCTGCCGATAGATATTCTCTAAGGCACTTCAACGCTGGCAAAAAAGGATTTTTGATTTTATCTGGCGAAGACGGCCCCCCCCCCCGCCTAGCGTGATAGGTACTCTATCTTCCGAAGTCTCAGGGGGGGGCTGGGAGTACCCAACCTCTTATGGTACTACAGGGCAGCTCAGTTACGGGCTATACTTGACATCCATCGCAACATGGATACTAAGCAATGGATATCTATTGAACAATTCTTCTCGAATCCAATTAAATTATATTATAAAATGGCTCCCCACCTCAATATTAATAACTCAAATAAAGTACTCTAATCACTTGAGGTACACTGCAAAAGTAGCAGAATATAACGTAATTTCTTCCCTTACCCACAAAATTTTAAAAGAAAACACCGACAGAGAGTGGTATCAGACTCTTATATGGTGTATCCAATCTCATGGGCTCTTGCCCTCTACAGGGCTACAACCCCTCTCTTGATTCAAACACCAGTTGTTATCACCTCATTTACCAACTCTCCGAAGGTGACATTTTCATTTTATTTTATTTATAAGTGCAAAAACTGCCTCTCTTGCTTCACCAGTGCCCTTATTTATTAAAAACTATAATCTAATCTCCCGTTTAACCCTTAAAAAATCATGTTTTGTGTAATTTAGCTCACTTAGGCTATACTATGTTTGTACTTATCTTTATGCTATGATCCGCCCGACATTGGCAATGTTTCGGCGCGTGCCCAGCGCCTGCTTCAGGGGCTATTAATCGTTCTTAAGCTTTTCTAAAAAGAGAACATAGTTGTAATAATCACTTAATTTCCTGAAATTCTTTTCACTGCTCACGCAATAGTACTTACAATTCAGCGTATTCAAGCTCTTTCAGCTTTCTCCTCATTCAAAAATGGCGCCTAGACGCCTTCATTCTCCCTCTACCGGAAGTCAGCTGTTTTATACTCAATTCCTGAATGGATATTAACCTGTCAAACTATAAGTAAACTGACCAATCGACTTCCTTATTTAAACCCATGGGGGCAATGGTGTTCAATTTAAAGATCCAGCGTTGTTCACGCTGGAGTAAACAGAGATTTAAATCTCCTCCTCGCTCATTTTGCTCAACGCATTCCAGGACCGTACTACTTAAACTGTCAAAACTGTGTGATTTTTCCACGCAATGTTGCACCAATGGTGCCTCCATCCGACCACGTTTCAACGCACTCTTGTGTTCAATTAAACGCGTTTTCAACAATCTTGTGGTTTTCCCTACATATATGAGTCCACATGGGCACCAGATAGCGTATACCACGTTTCTTGAAACACAAGAAGTTGTTTTGAATGGTTTAAATTTTTGCAATTTACTAAGAGGAATATCTGTATTGGGATGGGCCAATGGACACATCGCGCAGTTCCCGCAAGGGAAATGTCCTTTTACCTCTTCAGACCTCTCCACTACTGTCTGAAAATGTGAATTTACCACCTGATCTTTAATACTCGAACCTCTTTTATATGCAATTAAAGGCTGTGCTTCAAAAACTGTGTGTACTTGCAGTACATTCCAGTGACGCCGAATGCTTCGTGCCACCTCATTTACCTCCAATGAGTATGGTAGCACACATGTCAACCTGTTGGTTGTCACTTTTTGCCTTGGTTGTAATAATTGTTCCCTATGATTCCAACGAGCTCTTTTGCACACTTTCCGTATCACAGATAAAGGATAACCCCTATCTGCAAACCTTAGGCTCATCTCCCTTGCTTTTATTTTGTACTCGTGGGTTGTAGAACACAACTTCCTGAGCCTTAAAAATTGGCCAAAGGGTATGCTGTTCCGTAAGGGTAGAGGATGACAACTCGAGTATTCAAGGATGGTATTACGATCAGTAGGTTTCTGAAAAATTGTAAAAGAAAATTTATTGTCCTCCAAAGATATCTTGATATCTAAAAAAGAAACAGAAACTTTATCAAAGGTATATGTAAACTGTAGGGCTTGTTCACACGAATTTAACCAAATCATAAATTCTTTGAAAAGGACCTCAGTCCCATGCCACACAATGAAAATGTCATCAATGAAACGGCGCCACACTAGGATATTCTTTTTATACGGGGAAATTGCTAGCCACTGGGATTCAAAATGTCCCACATACAGGTTTGCAACACTGGGGGCCATTGTGGCCCCCATAGCTGTGCCCCCACCTGCTGATAGTAGGTGTGATCAAAAAGAAAAAAATTTTTTTTTCAATGCCAGACTGGCTAATTCCACAATAAAAGCTATTGGTGGGCGGGCTGATGTTGTTTGTGATGTCAAACTTGTTTGCAATACCTCTAACGCCACTTCCTGAGGTATGTTGGTATAAAGAGACACAATGTCTATTGTCGCTAAAGAAACTTCTTCCCAAGGAACTTCCAGAGTCTCCAGGAACTGTATTAAATCTCCCGAATCTCTTACATATGATGCCAATAAAGGTACAAGTGGTCTCAAAAAAGTGTCAACGTATTGGGAGAGTGGTTCCAATAACGAACCTCGCGAAGAAATAATTGGGCGCCCCGGTGGCTGCTCGAGATTTTTGTGAATTTTAGGAAGGTGATAAAAGGTTGGTACCTTAGGATGATCTACTTTTAAAAAACGAAATTCTCTCTTGGTTATCCAGCCTTGTAATACGGCCTCTTCCAATAACTCATCAATTGATACCTTCAACTGGTCCGTGGGATCTCTCTCAAGTTTCTTATAAAACTTCTGATCTGCCAGCTGTCTCAATGCTTCTTGTTTATAGAAATCTTGATTCAACACGACCACTGCTCCTCCTTTGTCGGCACTCTTCACCACTATCGAGGAATCTCGTTTTATTTCCTGCAAAGCTCTATGTTCCTGTATTGTTAAATTCCACTGTCCCTTCTTAGATTTACTGCGTATGTTATCTATATCTTTTTGAACTAACTTTGCAAAGGTATGTATGATTGGATCGATATTGCCAGGAGGGCACCAGGTGGATTTAGGGTGCACGACCGAGTCATCCGTCACATTTCCGGGTGGTTGTTGACTAAAAAATAATCTTAAGCGAAGATTCCTCAAGAATCTTTGAAAGAATTTATTTAACTCGAAATGGTCAAATTTTACCGTCGGTACATAAGTTAAGCCTTTTTGCAATACCTGAATCTGCGTCTGAGAAAGAGAGCGTGAGGAGAGATTAATCACTGTGGAATCACAGCTCTCCCTTTTCCTTGCGATCGAGTCCACCGCTTCTGTTGTTTCTGCCCTGTCGGTGGATCTTGTGTATGCGATTGAAATCTGACCTTGCGATCTTGTTTCGCCTCGGAAAAAGGAGTAGTTGAAGATCTAGTATCTCCCGAAATAATTTGTCCACGTGTAGTTTCTTCACCTGAGGAATCCTCTGAACTGGATTCAAAAGTTTTCTTCTGCCCATACGTTCTTTTTAACTGCGGATTCATCCAATAATAAATGGACCCTTTCTTATAATCCTGTTCGTCCCGAACAAATTTATTTGTCTTGAACTGTTTCAATTCTTCAGTGAAATTATCGATGGTCTCTTGAAACTCCTTCCATTTACTGTCAAAATTTTCCAAATTTTGCAGTTTAATTTTCTCAACCAGCTGTTCGTGTTCTTTCTGTAGAGTTTCTGATAATGTTTTAGCTCTTTCTATAACCAACAGCATCAGGTCTAGAGAGCATTTATTGAGGATTTGGTTCCATTTAACCAAGAAATCCTCATGTTCCACATATAGCTTTGGTTCTTTTATGATTCTTAGCCCTCTTGGTATACGTTGGACTCTACAGTATTCTATCAGGGTTCCATAATGTAGGTTAGTCCGTACTAACCTTTTATTCAAACGAACCAGATTTTCCCAAGTTTCTCCCTGAATCCCTGGTAGAAACACCACTGGAGCTGACAAAACTTCTAGTAGATGTGACTGTGAAAAGCTGAATCATAGGGAGCAATTATTACAAGCTGAATCATAGGGAGCAATTATTACAACCAAGGCAAAAAGTGACAACCAACAGGTTGACATGTGTGCTACCATACTCATTGGAGGTAAATGAGGTGGCACGAAGCATTTGGCGTCACTGGAATGTACTGCAAGTACACACAGTTTTTGAAGCACAGCCTTTAATTGCATATAAAAGAGGTTCGAGTATTAAAGATCAGGTGGTAAATTCACATTTTCAGACAGTAGTGGAGAGGTCTGAAGAGGTAAAAGGACATTTCCCTTGCGGGAACTGCGCGATGTGTCCATTGGCCCATCCCAATACAGATATTCCTCTTAGTAAATTGCAAAAATTTAAACCATTCAAAACAACTTCTTGTGTTTCAAGAAACGTGGTATACGCTATCTGGTGCCCATGTGGACTCATATATGTAGGGAAAACCACAAGATTGTTGAAAACGCGTTTAATTGAACACAAGAGTGCGTTGAAACGTGGTCGGATGGAGGCACCATTGGTGCAACATTGCGTGGAAAAATCACACAGTTTTGACAGTTTAAGTAGTACGGTCCTGGAATGCGTTGAGCAAAATGAGCGAGGAGGAGATTTAAATCTCTGTTTACTCCAGCGTGAACAACGCTGGATCTTTAAATTGAACACCATTGCCCCCATGGGTTTAAATAAGGAAGTCGATTGGTCAGTTTACTTATAGTTTGACAGGTTAATATCCATTCAGGAATTGAGTATAAAACAGCTGACTTCCGGTAGAGGGAGAATGAAGGCGTCTAGGCGCCATTTTTGAATGAGGAGAAAGCTGAAAGAGCTTGAATACGCTGAATTGTAAGTACTATTGCGTGAGCAGTGAAAAGAATTTCAGGAAATTAAGTGATTATTACAACTATGTTCTCTTTTTAGAAAAGCTTAAGAACGATTAATAGCCCCTGAAGCAGGCGCTGGGCACGCGCCGAAACATTGCCAATGTCGGGCGGATCATAGCATAAAGATAAGTACAAACATAGTATAGCCTAAGTGAGCTAAATTACACAAAACATGATTTTTTAAGGGTTAAACGGGAGATTAGATTATAGTTTTTAATAAATAAGGGCACTGGTGAAGCAAGAGAGGCATTTTTTGCACTTATAAATAAAATAAAATGAAAATGTCACCTTCGGAGAGTTGGTAAATGAGGTGATAACAACTGGTGTTTGAATCAAGAGAGGGGTTGTAGCCCTGTAGAGGGCAAGAGCCCATGAGATTGGATACACCATATAAGAGTCTGATACCACTCTCTGTCGGTGTTTTCTTTTAAAATTTTGTGGGTAAGGGAAGAAATTACGTTATATTCTGCTACTTTTGCAGTGTACCTCAAGTGATTAGAGTACTTTATTTGAGTTATCTATTGAACAAGCAATTTTAGGGCCAATGGATTTACAGGCCATATTTTGGCAACCCCGGAATACTTGGGAGACCAGTTAAAGGCATTGCATGGTCCTTACAAGTTACCTTACAAATTTGGAAGCAGAGCAGTAGGCAAGTAGTTGGGGCCTATAAGTACTTTTATCAAACATCCCTTCTTCATAACAGTCACATGCTGACCTCCCAACTGAACTTTTGGAGGGATAAGGGGGTTACCACCATAGGACATATGATTTCACAGGGGTCGATCCTTTCATTGACGGGGCTGACGGATATCTTTCCCTTTAGCACAAAAGATTTTCTGGCGCACGCTCAAGTGGTACACTTTATCCAAACTCTGCAACGCACCAACTTGCTACGACCAGGACGTTTGTTGTTTGAGTTCCTAGTTCGGCACAGCGATAGAGTAAAGGGCCCCATTTCTAAGATATACCATGCCTTTTTCCCCAGACAAGTTGGAGGTCAGCAACTATGCGAGACTGTGGGCAGTGGACCTGGGGGAGCAGTTGAGCTCTCAGACTTGGGAAGTCATACTGCATTTTGCCAGGAGATGTTCAATCTCAGCCGGAAGAGTCACTCAGGAAATCTAACTGAAGTGTACATCTCCTAAGGGATTATTTTGCACTAATTTACCTTAGAAGCACATTATAAATTAGAAGGAAAGAGCTCAGTAACCCACATTCCAGTGGAAACACTGAGAGGAGAGGATCACCTTGCTGGTGGCTGAAAGGAATCAGTAAGTTTTTGCTTGGGACATTGACTTTTTTAAAAGTATTGGGGCAAAGTTAACTATTTGGGAATATTATTTAGTGTGTTTGTGTGCTTGTGCCTTTAATAGTCAGAAAGGCAGTGAATAAACAAGTTAGACTGTTTGCATTTGTAAATAGTCAGTCAATAAGGTAGCAGTAGGTAGGCAGTGAATAAACAAGTTAGACTGTTTGTATTTTTAGTCAGTCAATAAGGTAGCAGTAGATAGTGTGTTTATTTATTTTTAAAAGTCTGCAGAACTGAGTGTTCTCCAGACTTTTAAAGAGCTGACTGTTTGTTTTTAATACTAACTGAGTGCATTGTATTGAAAAAAAAAAAACCACAAAAAAAAACCCCACAAAAAAGTAGCCAGAAGCTAGAAATAAGCTAGGAGCAGTATATACCAAAGTAAAAAAGTTGAATAGTTCAGCTCAGTTACTCACCTTGGAAAGGAGTTGAGGTAGTGTGATTGGGTTTGAATAGGGACCAACATTTGTTAATCAAGGGAGCAGTGAGTCACTTAGGCTGACTAACTGAAGTTAGACTGTTTGTATTTCCCAACCCACCCCTAGCTCATCCCTTAATTTATAGGCAGGTGCCACTTTCACAAAAAAAAAAACAAAAAAAAAACATCAACAAAAACTTTATTGAGAATTCGATCAGACCCTGGTAGGCCACTACCAGACACATAGTGAATTCACTAATACATTTATTTATTTATTTAAAAAGTATTTATATACCGTTTTTTAAAAAAGAAATTTTATCAAAAACGGTTCACAGATTTAAAACCAAAAATAAAATAATCAAAATAAAATGGAATTTTTAAACTTTACATAAAAATTGGTAATAACTAGACAGAATGCTAGTATATAAGGTTATTAAAAATATAAAAAGTTTGGAGCCATGGGCTTATTGTTTTGGGGGAAAAGGGGAAAAAGGGGGGGAAGGGGAACGGGAGGAGGAAGGGGAAGTGGGAGAAATAGAGCGTAAAAATTATATGAGATAAAGGGAAGAAGGGAGAAGGGTATGATAGTTGGAAACGTGTGAATGAGCAGGTATGTTGTAGTTATGTGTAGTATAAATGGGATTGTAATGGGTGTAACTATGTTTAAGAGGGTAATTTCGGTATTGATGATTAAGTTTAATTAGAAGACGTGTTGAATGCAAGTTGAAAAAGATATGTTTTGAGAGATTTTTTGAAATGTGCAGGGTTGGATATCGAGCGAAGATGGTTTGGTAAAGTGTTCCAAAGTGTTGGACCGGCTATTGAAAAGGCTCTTTTTCTAGTGAGGTCTAATCTGGCTTGTTTAGGAGAAGGGATATCTAGTAAATTTTGGTTAAGTGATCTTAAGTGTCGCGTCGGTTTGTATATGCGCAGTATTGAACAAAGCCAGGTAGAAGTATGATTATGGTTATGAATTAAACTATGGATAATAGAGAGAATTTTGTATTTTATTCTGAACTTTATGGGTAACCAGTGTAATGATTGTAGAATAGGGGTGATATGATGACGTAAAGATGTTCTGGTTAGTATCCGGGCTGCAGAGTTTTGGATCAGTTGAAGGGGGTATAGTGAAGAGTCTGACAATCCTAGGAAGAGAGCATTACAATAGTCTAAGCCAGAGAAGATTAAGGATTGAAGAATGGTTCTGTAATCTCGGTAAAATAGTAGAGGACGAAGATGTTTTAACAGACGTAGTTTGAAAAACGATTTTTTTGTAAGTGAGGATATGTGTTGTTTTAGAGAAAGATCTGAATTAATGTTTACACCTAGGCTTATAGCAGAGCGTGTTATGGGGATAGTAACATTATTGATTGTAAGATGTGATGGTGGACCTAATGAAGAATCAGAGATGGAAGTTAAGTATACGAGCTCAGTTTTTGCTGGATTCAGTTTTAATCGATTGTGGGAGAGCCAAGAGTTGATTGTAGATAAGTATAGAGAAACTAAAGATAGAGTGTCTGACCAGGATGATTTATATGGGACAAAAAATTGGATGTCGTCTGCATAAATTTTGAACTGAAGATTAAGAGAGGATAGAATGTAGCATAAAGGAAGTAGATATATGTTGAACAGAATAGGAGAAAGAGATGAGCCCTGAGGAACGCCGGAATTAATGATATATGGGGAAGAGCAGTGCTGACTATAATTGACTTGTTGAGGTCGGTTGGAGAGGAAGGATGTAAACCAGTTCAAAACTGTACCTGTGATGCCTATGTTTTGAAGACCTGAAATGAGTATCTGATGATTAATGGTATCGAATGCTGCTGATATATCTAAGAAAACTATAATGTAGTCTGTATATGAGTCGAATGCACGGAAAAAAGTATCAAAAGAGGATAGAAGAAGTGTTTCTGTGGAATGACCTTTTCTAAATCCATGTTGATTAATATGAAGAATATTGTGCTCTGTAAGAAAATCGGTTAACTGATGGAGTAATACAGATTCTATTAGTTTGGCCAGGGAAGTAAGAGATGCTATAGGTCTGTAATTGTTGAGATCAGATGTATCTTTTGCTTTAGCTTTTAAGATTGGTAGTATAGAGGTCTTTTTTAAAGTGTGGGGGAATTCACCTGATTCTAGAGATTGATTAACTAGAAGAGTAAGAAAAGAGCAGGCTTCAAGTTTGAGAGCTTTGAAAAAGGCTCCAGAGCATGGATTATAAGGGGAGTTGGAGGGTTTTTGTTTGTTTATAATGGCTAGAATAGAAGTGTCTGAGGTAGGGGTGAATTCTGACCATGATTGACTGGGTACTTCATTTTTTTGAGTGGGATAAGGAAGGTTTGAGAATTCAGCAGAAATGTTAAGTACTTTAGTTTCAAAATGTTTAGCGATTTTATTACAGAAGTTGGTATCGACATTTATGAAGTTTTCATTTTGGGAAGAGGTTAAGGTTTTTACTATATTGAATAGTGTATTTGGATTGCCATTGGCTTTGGCAATGATGTTGGCATAGTAGAGTTTTTTTGTTTGATTTATTTCTTTATTATAACGGCGTAGGGTACAGCGATAGTTGTTTTTTAGTTCTGTGGTTTTATTGTTACGCCATTTACGTTCTAGTTTCCTAAGGAGAGTTTTAAGGGTGTGCAGTGATTTTGTGTACCAGGGAGCGTCTATTTTCTTTTTATTTCTATTTTGTTTGATCTGCTTAAACGGAGCAATTGTATCGAGGGTGGTTGTAATTGTAGTATTCAAAGAGTGTATTGTATCATTTATGTTGGAGAGAACTGTGGTAGGTATGTTAGGGGCGATTGTCTCTACAAATGTGTCTGCGCTAATGAATTTCCTTCTATGTATTATTGATTGTTTCTTTGTTGTTGTATATGGATTTTTATTTAAATTTAGAGTGAAATGAATTCTGTAGTGATCAGACCAGGGAATGGGTACTACTGTGATGTTGTTCGGAGTTGGAAAATGTTGAAGTGGGTTGAAAAATACTAGGTCTAATGTTTGACCTTTGATATGCGTAGGGGTTTTGATGAGTTGATCCCAGCCGAGGCAAGACATGGCATCCAAAAAGGAACTAGTGATTATGGAAGGATTAGAGATATGTAGATTAAAGTCACCCAGCAGTATTGTTTTGTTTAGATCTATAGGAAGTGTATAGAGATAGTTTCTAGAAAATTTGACAGTTCAGAGTTGAGACAACCAGGGGGACAATAGATAATTCCTATGTTTAGTATTGTAGTGGCAATCAAAAGTATTTCAAACGAACCTGATGATATTATTTGTTTTTTTATTGGATTCAAGGAGGATTTGATGATAGCTAACAAACCTCCTCCTCGGCGGTTTATTCTGGGTTCAGATATGGTCGTATAACCTGTGGGAGTTAAATTGTTTACTATAGCTGTATCTGATGTGGTTAACCAAGATTCTGTAATAAGGAAAAAATCGGGCTTATTGATATGTAAGAGGTCTTTCAGAATGGGGACTTTTTTTCGAACAGATTGTGCGTTACAAAGAATAAAGGATAGAGTAAACATAGCTGCAGTACAGAACGTGGATCTTATAGCAGTTAGGGTTCGATTTATGTATTTCTTATGTCCAGACTGATATGACTTTGGTTGTGCTTGACATGGAGACATATTACCATATTTTCCCTGACCTAACATTGTGGGGATGTTCATTGCGACAACGGGTTACCGGTTACAGTAAAGGTTAAGCCAGAACCAGTGGGGAAACGAGGGGAAAAACGAAGGGGTAAAACAAAGGGGCATGCCCCTTTGTCGCGCCCCTTTGTCGCGCGGCGCTTAGGAATTCGTGGCGTTTTATGCAGCCGTCGCCCTCCGATGATGTCAGCAGGGGGGCGTGACCAGGAAATCGGTCCGGCTGGCTTGCCGCGGGTACAGGGTGCAAAGTAGGTGCAAAGTCCAGGTTTTTCCAGCAGAATAAGGCTCTCAGGATGTTGCAGAGAGCAGTCGGAGGCCCAGGCTCGAAGCCCCTCCGAATTCGCCGCGTTTTATGCAGCCGTCGCCCTCCGATGATGTCAGCAGGGGGGCGTGACCAGGAAATCGGTCCGGCTGGCTTGCCGCGGGTACAGGGTGCAAAGTAGGTGCAAAGTCCAGGTTTTTCCAGCAGAATAAGGCTCTCAGGATGTTGCAGAGAGCAGTCGGAGGCCCAGGCTCGAAGCCCCTCCGAATTCGCCGCGTTTTATGCAGCCGTCGCCCTCCGATGATGTCAGCAGGGGGGCGTGACCAGGAAATCGGTCCGGCTGGCTTGCCGCGGGTACAGGGTGCAAAGTAGGTGCAAAGTCCAGGTTTTTCCAGCAGAATAAGGCTCTCAGGATGTTGCAGAGAGCAGTCGGAGGCCCAGGCTCGAAGCCCCTCCGAATTCGCCGCGTTTTATGCAGCCGTCGCCCTCCGATGATGTCAGCAGGGGGGCGTGACCAGGAAATCGGTCCGGCTGGCTTGCCGCGGGTACAGGGTGCAAAGTAGGTGCAAAGTCCAGGTTTAAAGGAAGTTAGACACATTCCTACTCCCATAGCAACCTAAAACTTAACTAGGAACTGATCAAAATTAAGATGAAGGCAGCAGTCCAGCAGCAAGAGGGGGGCTTCCCAGTCTTTTGCATCGAGTGTCACATGTATGATTTTTTACCCACCGGTGAGAAGTTGTACATGTGCATGCGATGCAAAGAGCTCCTGGCTCTCAGAGAACGAGTCCGATCTCTGGAGGCTAGAGTGACAGACCTGGAGGAGCTGAGGCAGACAGAGAGGTATATAGATGAGACCTTCAGGGACATAGTAGTCAAGTCCCAACTTCAGACTGGCAGCCCTGGTGCTGCCTTGGAGGAAGAAGGTCTCATAATGGGAGAGCACCAACCAGGTGTAGCAGGAAAGGATCCTGAAGCAAGGACCTGCTCTCTAAGTGATGCATTGTCCTTTCGCACTGAGGATATCTCCCCAAGGCCTACTGCCCAGGAGGGAAGGGTTAGGTCGGCCGTCATAGTTGGTGATTCGATTATTAGGAATGTAGATAGCTGGGTGGCTGGTGGGCGTGAGGATCGCCTGGTAACATGCCTACCTGGTGCGAAGGTGGAAGACCTCACGCGTCACCTAGATAGGATTTTAGACAGTGCTGGGGAGGAGCCGGCTGTCATGGTACACGTGGGCACCAACGACATAGGAAAATGTGGGAGGGAGGTTCTGGAAGCCAAATTTAGGCTCTTAGTTAGAAAGATTAAATCCAGAACCTCCAGGGTAGCATTCTCTGAAATGCTCCCTGTTCCACGCGCAGGCCACCAGAGGCAGGCAGAGCTCCGGAGTTTCAATGCGTGGATGAGACGATGGTGCAAGGAAGAGGGATTCAGTTTTGTTAGGAACTGGGGAACCTTTTGGGGAAGGGGGAGTCTCTTCCGAAGGGATGGGCTCCACCTTAACCAGGGTGGAACCAGACTGCTGGTGCTAACCTTTAAAAAGGAGATAGAGCAGCTTTTAAACTAGAACAAAGGGGAAAGCAGACAGTCACTCAGCAGGGCATGGTTCGGAGAGAGGTATCTTTAAAGGATACTAATGATGCATTAGAATTAGGGCATCCCGACAGTGAGGTTCCAATAATTAGAAAAGTAGTCCAAGTGCCTGTAACTAAAAACTCACCTGAGCTAAAAAATTCTAACTTATTCCTATCAATTAAAAAGCAGAATAAAAATACAAACAAAAAACAAACTTTGAAATGTTTGTATGCTAATGCCAGAAGTCTAAGAAGTAAGATGGGAGAATTAGAATGTATAGCAGTAAATGATGACATAGACTTAATTGGCATCTCAGAGACATGGTGGAAAGAGGATAACCAATGGGACAGTGCTATACTGGGGTACAAATTATATCGCAATGACAGAGAGGAGCACTCGGGAGGAGGTGTGGCGCTTTATGTCCGGGATGGCATAGAGTCCAACAGGATAAACATCCTGCATGAGACTAAATACAAAATTGAATCTTTATGGGTAGAAATCCCTTGTGTGTCAGGGAAGACTACAGTGATAGGGGTATACTACCGTCCACCTGGTCAAGATGGTGAGATGGACAGTGAAATGCTAAGAGAAATTAGGGAAGCTAACCAAATTGGTAGTGCAGTAATAATGGGAGACTTCAATTACCCCAATATAGACTGGGTAAATGTATCATCGGGTCACACTAGAGAGATAACGTTCCTGGATGGAATAAATGATAGCTTTATGGAGCAATTGGTTCAGGAACAGACGAGAGAGGGAGCAATTTTAGATCTAATTCTCAGTGGAGCACAGGACTTGGTGAGAGAGGTAACGGTGGTGGGGCCGCTTGGCAATAGTGATCATAATATGATCAAATTTGATTTAATGACTGGAAAAGGAACAGTGTGCAAATCCAAGGCTCTCGTGCTAAACTTTCAAAAGGGAAACTTTGATAAAATGAGAAAAATTGTTGGAAAAAAACTGAAAGGAGCAGCTACAAAAATAAAAAATGTCCAAGAGGCGCGGTCATTGTTAAAAAATACCATTCTAGAAGCACAGTCCAGATGTATTCCACACATTAAGAAAGGTGGAAAGAAGGCAAACCGATTACCAGCATGGTTAAAAGGGGAGGTGAATGAAGCTATTTTAGCCAAAAGATCTTCATTCAAAAATTGGAAGAAGGATCCAACAGAAGAAAATAGGATAAAGCATAAATATTGGCAAGTTAAATGTAAGACATTGATAAGACAGGCTAAGAGAGAATTTGAAAAGAAGTTGGCTGTAGAGGCAAAAACTCACATTAAAAACTTTTTAAAATATATCCTAAGCAGAAAGCCTGTGAGGGAGTCAGTTGGACCGTTAGATGATCGAGGGGTTAAAGGGGCACTTAGAGAAGATAAGGCCATCGCAGAAAGATTAAATGATTTCTTTGCTTCGGTGTTTACTGAAGAGGATGTTGGGGAGGTACCCGTAATGGAGAAGGTTTTCATGGGTAATGATTCAGATGGACTGAATCAAATCACGGTGAACCTAGAAGATGTGGTAGGCCTGATTGACAAACTGAAGAGTAGTAAATCACCTGGACCGGATGGTATACACCCCAGAGTTCTGAAGGAACTAAAAAATGAAATTTCAGACCTATTAGTAAAAATTTGTAACTTATCATTAAAATCATCCATTGTACCTGAAGACTGGAGGATAGCAAATGTAACCCCAATATTTAAAAAGGGCTCCAGGGGCGATCCGGGAAACTACAGACCGGTTAGCCTGACTTCAGTGCCAGGAAAAATAGTGGAAAGTGTTCTAAACATCAAAATCACAGAACATATAGAAAGACATGGTTTAATGGAACAAAGTCAGCATGGCTTTACCCAGGGCAAGTCTTGCCTCACAAATCTGCTTCACTTTTTTGAAGGCGTTAATAAACATGTGGATAAAGGTGAACCGGTAGATATAGTATACTTGGATTTTCAGAAGGCGTTTGACAAAGTTCCTCATGAGAGGCTTCTAGGAAAAGTAAAAAGTCATGGGATAGGTGGCGATGTCCTTTCGTGGATTGCAAACTGGCTAAAAGACAGGAAACAGAGAGTAGGATTAAATGGGCAATTTTCTCAGTGGAAGGGAGTGGACAGTTGAGTGCCTCAGGGATCTGTATTGGGACCCTTACTGTTCAATATATTTATAAATGATCTGGAAAGAAATACGAGTGAGATAATCAAATTTGCAGATGACACAAAATTGTTCAGAGTAGTTAAATCACAAGCAGATTGTGATAAATGGCAGGAAGACCTTGTGAGACTGGAAAATTGGGCATCGAAATGGCAGATGAAATTTAATGTGGATAAGTGCAAGGTGATGCATATAGGGAAAAATAACCCATGCTATAATTACACGATGTTGGGTTCCATATTAGGTGCTACAACCCAAGAAAGAGATCTAGGTGTCATAGTGGATAACACATTGAAATCGTCGGTTCAGTGTGCTGCGGCAGTCAAAAAAGCAAACAGAATGTTGGGAATTATTAGAAAAGGAATGATGAATAAAACGGAAAATGTCATAATGCCTCTGTATCGCTCCATGGTGAGACCGCACCTTGAATACTGTGTACAATTCTGGTCGCCGCATCTCAAAAAAGATATAATTGCGATGGAGAAGGTACAGAGAAGGGCTACTAAAATGATAAGGGGAATGGAACAACTCCCCTATGAGGAAAGACTAAAGAGGTTAGGACTTTTCAGCTTGGAGAAGAGACGACTGAGGAGGGATATGATAGAGGTGTTTAAAATCATGAGAGGTCTAGAACGGGTAGATGTGAATCGGTTATTTACTCTTTCGGATAGTAGAAAGACTAGGGGGCACTCCATGACGTTAGCATGCGGCACATTTAAAACTAATCGGAGAAAGTTCTTTTTTACTCAACGCACAATTAAACTCTGGAATTTGTTGCCAGAGAATGTGGTTAGTGCAGTTAGTATAGCTGTGTTTAAAAAAGGATTGGATAAGTTCTTGGAGGAGAAGTCCATTACCTGCTATTAAGTTCACTTAGAGAATAGCCACTGCCATTAGCAATGGTTACATGGAATAGACTTAGTTTTTGGGTACTTGCCAGGTTCTTATGGCCTGGATTGGCCACTGTTGGAAACAGGATGCTGGGCTTGATGGACCCTTGGTCTGACCCAGTATGGCATTTTCTTATGTTCTTATGGATTACGTGAGAATTGCTATAAAATGATATATAGATGGTATTTCACTCCAGATAAAATCCATAGGATATATCCGGCGACATCGGACTCCTGCTGGCGAAACTGTGGCAGTAGGGGAACCTATTTCCATATCTGGTGGACTTGTCAGAAAATACAGACCTTTTGGGAGATCATATTCACTTGGTTAAGTACCCTTTTCCAAGTTACTCTTTCTGTCTCTGCTATTATCGCCCTGTTGCATGTTTATCCTGATGACCTACATAAGACCCAACAGCGATTTTGCTCACATACTTTCATAGCTGCCCGTAATTTGATAGCAGCACGGTGGAAGACAGAACAGGTGCCTCAGTTACAGGAGGTTATAGATAAACTTCATACATACTATCGGCTTGCCTCTAACGGCTACCAAATATGGGAGAAGGTCTTCTTTCCTTAAATCTTGGCAACCATTTCTTGATTATATTGCTCAAATGTAACTTGATATTGTTTGCAGTTATCAGAAGATATCTAAGGGAATGTTTGCATCTCGGGTGGGAATGTATCACACTAAATTGTCCTTCATGGTGCGTTAGAGGTGGCGCGTCTTTTATAAGCAATACACACTTTGACATTCTGGTATGCATATGAGAAGCCACTCTCTACTTCTACTGACTTTGGATCCTGAAGCAGACTGGCCACAGCTCCACTACGCCTGCAGGGGCAAGGGAGGGAGGGGGAAATTGGGGAGTTTTTCTGTATTCTGTATTCATAATGATACTGTTCTAGCAATGTTACGTTGAAAGTTAATAAAATCATTAATTTAAAAAAAAAAAAAAATACAAATACAGTGCTTTGTAAAATCTTCACACCAATGTACTTTTTTTATATTAAGCTGGCTGAAAAATTACCATTCAAAATGCATTAAAGTAGGAGTCTCACTGCACAATATTTATTTTATTTATTTGGTGCTTTTTAATATACCGGCATTCATGACAGTGTCATATCATGTCGGTTTACAAGAAACTAGGGTATAATAAACTTAAACATTAACATAGTAAAGAAGCAAAATAGAAGCAAAAAGTTACAATAAAACAGGGGTGAAGAACTGGGGTAAGAAGAAGGCAGAGCATAAGTAACTTAAATATAAGGACAGTTATTTGATGTGTGTTAAGAGTTCATAAGAGTTTGTTGTGGTGAATCCGAGGTATTAGCTAAGGGTATCAGGGAATTTATGGGAAGGCTTGTTTAAATAACCATGTCTTAAGCCTTTTTCTAAAAGTCAACGGGCAGGGTTCTTGTCTGAGTTCAGCCGGCATAGTATTCCAAATGGTTGGTCCTGCTGTAGAGAAGACCCGTTCTCTTGTGGCTATGAGGAAGGAATCGCTTCCAGTTCTTTCAGATCAAGGAGTCCCTCAAGGATCTTCACTCTCACCCACCCTCTTCAATATCTATCTCCTCCCTCTTTGCCACCTGCTCTCAAACCTCAAGCTTATCCATTACCTCTACGCAGATGACATCCAAATCCTTATCCCTATTTCAGAATCCCTTCAAAAAACGATCAGCTACTGGAATGACTGTCTACAGCCAATTAAAGACTTACTCTCAAGCCTCAATTTAGTATTGAATGCCAACAAAACTGAAATGCTCATTATCTCCCAAGATCCCCTCACCATCTCTTCAAGCTCCTCTCACCCAAACTCAATTAGCAAGTTCTCACCAGACGTCAGGGATCTTGGAGCCTGGCTAGACAACAATCTAAACCTAAAAAAGTTTGTAAACAATACCGCAAAGGACTGCTTTTACAAACTGCAAGTCCTCAGAAAGCTAAAACCCCTCCTTCACTTCTCTGACTTCCGGCTAGTACTTCAATCCATCATACTATCTAAGCTCGATTATTGCAACTCCCTCCTTCTCGGTCTACCCTCAAATACCATCAAACCCTTACAAATGGTTCAAAACGCCGCTGCCAGAATACTTACAAACTCTAATAAAAGAGATCACATCACTCCAATCCTTCGTAACCTACATTGGCTTCCTATTAACCACAGGATCCTCTATAAAGTGCTCACAATTATTCACAAAGCAACATACAATCTTGCTCCGATCATATTAAGCACCCAACTCCAACCTCATACTTCATCCAGACCAATTAGAAGCGCATACAAAGGCACATTGCAAGCCCCTCAGGTAAAATCATCACTGAGCAAAAGAGCACTATCTTCAGGAGGCCCCCACCAATGGAATTCGCTCCCCCCAGATCTAAGACTAGAACCAAGTCATCAGGAGTTCAAAAAAAAGCTAAAAACATGGCTTTTCCGTCAAGCCTTCCCAGATATCTAATGCTACCTAATCAAGTCTTTTAACCCAAATCATGGGTTATCTCACTGTTTTTTCCTATTACAATTTTTTTCAACTGTACCTTAATTTTTGAGCTCTTTCATCTTTGTATTTATACTTTACTCACACTCCATTTACTCTATCTCTTTTATATTTTTTTTTTTCTATATAATATTTATTACTACATTACTATGTTTAATTGGTTATCTATTAAACATTTAAACATTACTATGTTTAATTGGTTATCTATTCTATTTGTTCCATAATTTATTGTTAGTTCTATTGTTACCTGTTTTATTGTTCAACTGTTCTATGTAAAGCCCACTACTCTTTTTGGGCATTTAAAAGTTGTATGTAAACCGGATTGATTTGTAGTTCCTACAAGAACTTCGGTCTATAAAAATTAAAAATAAATAAATAAATAAATGAGGTGAGTAGATTTGGTAGGAGGGGCGTGCAGGGATCCTCTGTAGGCTTCTCTGATCGGTCTGGATGAGGTGTGTAGTCTGAGTGGGATTTGAAGGTTAAGAGGTGCTTGATTGTGGATGGTTTTGTGGATAATGATGAGGGACTTGTGTAAAATTCTGAAACGTATTGGTAGCCAGTGGAGATTTTTTAGGATGGGGGAGATGTGTCTTTTCTGCCTGAGTTTGTTAGTATTCTGGCCGCCGCGTTTTGAAGTATCTGAAGCGGTTTGATTGATGAGGTGGGTAGACCTAGCAAAATGGAATTGCAGTAGTCTATCTTGGAGAATTGGACCGCTTGTAGGACCGCTCTGAAATCTTGAAAGTGTAGAAATGGTTTAATTCTTTTTAATACTTGCAGTTTATAAAAGCAGTTCTTGGTTGTGTTGTTGATGAATGTTCTTAGATTTAAATGGTTGTCAAGTAATACTCCCAGGTCTCTTGCTTGGGTGGCAAAGGTATTGTTGAGTAACTTTTGAGGGGTATCGTTGTCGTCTGGGGAAATGAGGAGGATTTCAGTCTTGGCTGAATTGAGTATCAGGTTTAGGTTGGAGAGGAGGAGGTTGACCTCTTGGAGGCAGTTTTCCCAGTACTTGAGTGTTTTTGTGATGGATTCTGTTATAGGGATCAGAATTTGAACGTCGTCTGCGTATAGGAAGTGTTTTAGTTTTAGGTTGGTTAGTAGTGGTGTTGGGATAGTCTCAGCTCTTTTTTGGCTGCTATGAGAAGGCCACCGCCTCTTAAGTTGGGGAATAGAAAAAATGTCATAAAGATGTGTGGGGAGTTGATTTATCAGGGCTGTATCTGTTGGTTTAAGCCATGTTTCCGTTATGGCGCAGATGTCTGGTTTTGATTCTAGCAGATAGTCGTTGAGGATAAGTGATTTCTTGGTGAGGGATTGTTCATTGAAGAGTGTTACGGAGAATAATGCGAGACCTAGGAGTTGAGTAAAGGGTGATGTCATGATTGGGATGAGAGACTTGATGGAGCGCGATCGAGGTTGCATGAATGCTTTTCCAGTGGTGAGGGGATTGTGGTGTAAGATGGGTATTGGGACTCCAGATGTCATTTTAGTTTTGTTGTGGGGAAGAAGAAAGGGATGTATGAGAGTTGGATGTGATGAGAGCAGGATGACTGCTGGAAGGAGAAGAGAGCTGGATGACTGCTGGAAGGAGAAGAGAGCTGGATGACTGCTGGAAGGAGAAGAGAGCTGGAAGCCTGTGAAGATTCCGGTGTAATAGATTGAGAGGGTAGATGCAAGCAGCAGGAAAGGGCTCTGGCCCTGGGTCCTGGGGCTCACGAAGGGGTGCACTAAGGGGCAGGCCCCTTAGGTCGCGCTCCTTCGGGCGCACAACGCCTTCGGGATCGCCACGGTTTTTAAAAGGTTCCCAGATGGCTCCTATTAGGACGGCAGAGGCAGAAAGGGGCGCGGTTAACTCACCACGCGGTTCCTTCCCTTGTGGCTGTGTCCGTAGTACTTTTTTGTTTGTTTGTTTAGATTTCTTACTTTCCTCTTTTGTTTTCTCCGCGCGGCTCACACTCGGGGTGTGAGCGGGCTCTCGCCCCGGGTGGGCAGCGCCAACCGCGCGAGCCCCAGCAGAGGAGGAGAGGTAGGCAGATTGCAGGGAGGGTGGTCGCCGAAGAATATACTCCAAAAGTAATTAATATAAGTATGAAAAAAACCTGTTTTGATTGCATACATTTTCAAATCCTCTATCATAGTGAATCCAAATTAGTTCTGGTTCAAAATATTGCTTAACAATCCCATAAGTAGTTAAATAGAACCCAACTGTGTCCAGTCATAGAAGTTGAGTTGATTCAAATATTGATGGATAAAGAATCAAACCATTTCTGTTGAATGAAGTGAATTTGAAGCAAACATCAAAACATGCCAAACAAGGAGCTGCCAAAATAACTCTAGGATAACGTTATTCAAAAGAAAAGATTGGGGGGAAAAGATATAAAAACATTTCAATGTATTTTAATATCACTTGCAGTATTGACAGGTCCATCATTGTAAAGTGGACACAGTTTAGCATCACCAAGATAATGCTGCGATTACACTGCTCCTCCAAAGTTAAGGAAACTACTGCAGAAGGTCATTGTGAGGCCTAAGATTATTTAAAAAAAAAAAGAACTAAAGAGGTCTCTGGATGAGACTGGGGAAAATGTTGACTGTTTAACTATTTCAAGATTAGTCCACAAACATGGCCAGTATGGGAGCACGGCAAGAAAGAAGTCACTGCTGAATAAAAGTCATATGATCTGTGTTTGCAAAGAAACACTTAAGGGACACCACACACATGTGGGAGGTGATTTTGTGGTCTGATGAAACCAAAGTGGCCCTCTGAATATTCCATGTTAACAGTCTGGGGTTCTGCAGCTCTAAATGGACTAGCAATACAAAAACTAGCACAGAATACACAACCAATCTCTTTTCAACAGAGGCCTTAGAAAGGAAAATAGTTTAAGGTTTAGATGAAGTTAATGCTACTAGGCAGTAAACACTACAATTAACTTAAAGAAAATATGATGGCTTTCCAAATGACGGTATATAAAACTCAGCAATAAATAAATAAATAAATGTCAACTTGGTTAACTAAGTTGATCAGGTTGAAATTCCCAAAGATGCATCATTCAAAATAAAAAAACTTTACTATATACTCCTAAAAGAACAGAAATGCATCAAGGGAACCCTTTCTCAGTAGTATGACATTTTCTTAAGCTCAATGGGGGTGCAGTCAAATGGGATGGAAAATTTCAAATTAAAGGGAAAGTAATTTTATTTATAATTGAGTGGAGGAGTAGCCTTGTGGTTAGAGCAGCAAACTACAACCCAGGGAAACCAAGGTTCAAATCCCGCTGTCGATCCTTGTGACCTTGGCCAAGTCACTTTACCCTCCATTGCCTCAGGTACAAAATTAGATTGTAAGCCCTTAGATATTTCCCTATCCCCAATCGTACCTTAATGTTATCCGCTTTGATGTACACTTTGACGTGTCGAAATGTGGAATATAAAAACCTAAATAAATACAAATATTTTCTCCCTTTAGCGGTATATAGTAAGTATCATAGACCTGCAGGATAGAAAAGGGATAGTGGACATTTCAACTTGGCTAACTTTTTATGTGAAGGACATATTACGGATGATAGATGATGTGAACAATTACACAGCAAGCATTTCCCAAGTTATGGGATAATACAGACCTACACCTTACAAGTGGCAGAAAATAGAAGCTGAACCACCACATAACATGGACCATATAAATCAGGGTCACTAGCCTCCTGTAATTGCAACAAAGGCCACAAAATTCTATCTTTACTACAGAATTGTAGAAGTCCAAGGTCTTGAGGGGTAATATTTTATGGTTAATATATGGTGAATATTTTATGGTTAATATATGTAACGAAGTTAGCATATTTCCTTTGAAACACGTTTTTATTGTAAAGCCCGTCGCTGTTAAATGTTCTAATGTTTATACTGTTATCTGTAAAGCCTGTTGCTAATTTATTGTTTTACTGTAAACCGAGGTGATGTATAACGATACGTACCACGATATAAAAGAATGAATAAATAAATAAATAAATAATTAATAGCTAGCCCAATTGAGCTTGTGGGGGGTGAGCACAATCCTTCACAGCATTCCAATAGTAGGACATCAGTGGTGCTTTCAGCCATGTTCTCCTCTTCTTCTGTTGCCCGTAATCTAAGAGCGTTCCACTCAATACAAACCCAGAATTTGGCCCTGGGCGGCAGAAGAGAATGCAGCCCAAAATAACTATTCTTCTGCAAGCCAATTAGCACAGTGTGCATATATTGTAAGGGGATGATGACGAATGTGTGTGAGAGACAAAGTAGATGCTGGGAGTGTCAGAGTGAATAAGTACCAGGTAGAAAAGTGGAGTGAAGGAACAGCTCCCCTATGAGGAAAGGCTGAAGAGGTTAGGGCTGTTCAGCTTGGAGAAGAGACGGCTGAGGGGGGATATAATAGAGGTCTTTAAGATCATGAGAGGTCTTGAACGAGTAGATGTGAATCGATTATTTACACTTTCGAATAATAGAAGGACTAGGGGGCATTCCATGAAGTTAGCAAGTAGCACATTTAAGACTAATCAGAGAGAATTCTTTTTCACACAACACACAATAAAGCTCTGGAATTTGTTGCCAGAGGATGTGGTTAGTGCAGTTAGTGTAGCTGGGTTCAAAAAAGGTTTGGATATGTTCTTGGAGGAGAAGTCCATTAACGGCTATTAATGAAATTTACTCAGGGAATAACCACTGCTATTAATTGCATCAGTGGCATGGGATCTTCTTAGTGTTTGGGTAATTGCCAGGTTCTTGTGGCCTGGTTTGGCCTCTGTTGGAAACAGGATGCTGGGCTTGATGGACCCTTGGTCTGACCCAGCATGGCAATTTCTTATGTTCTTCTGAACCTAGTCCTCCTCCTCTCTCTCATCCCCCCCCCCCCCCTCCCAATCTCTAATCCTTTTCTTCCCCTCCTCCTTGCCCCATCCCTGAGATCTACTCTCTTCTCCCTCTGCTCAACCCATGCCCATGTTCCTTCCCTGCACTAATCATTAAGATATCTTTTCTCTCAACCAAAACCTGAAAACAGATAGATAAACATCCAAGACATGTTGGAAAGATATTTTTATATAAATTAAAATAAAGTGTATATTTAACATGCAAATATAAGCAAATTTTTGTAAATGTGCCACAATTTCTTACCCTGCCATAGAATTTTCTAACTCATTACAGAATCTTCACCTGAGATGCTGCAGAAAACTGTGCTATACATATTATACACAAACTAGGGACACCCTATGCTGCTGCTGGTATTGGAGGCACTAAATAAATCAGGTACACTGACACTTTGCTGGTCCTGCAGTTTCTTACCAAACACATGCACATTAATAGTACATACATGAATTGCTCTAACCTTTTTAACTGTTTTTGTTTGAACGCTGATAAGGACTCCATTTTCTGGATCATACACAGTCAGTTTCACATAAGGATCACTATTAAAATAAGCAAAACAAAAATAGGAATATCAAAGCACTCTAAATATATTTCAAACTCAGTTTAAACAGATACAATACAAATTCAAAACACACATTTTCACCTACTCACAAAAAATAGGCTGGATTTTACATACTCCCCGCGTGTAAAAAAAACGGGGGTTACGTGCGTGGCTGGGCCTTGCGTGCACTGCGCGCATTTTAGAAAAGGCCCAGTTGTGCACGTAACCCCAGTTACGCACACAAGAGCCAGGCCTCTGTGAAGGGGCGGTCCAGGGGGTGTAGTGGGGCGGCCCAGGACAGCACCATTCCTCACTGTCCCGGCTGCTGGCGTGTGCAAGTTACTTCAGGTCGGGCCCTGAAGTAACTTGCAAAATAAAAGGTACAAAAATTTTAAAATGGGTTTTAGAGGGTGGGGAGGAGGGGAAGAGAAGTTAGGGTAGAGGGTAGGAAAGTTCCCTCCCAGTCCGTTCCTACATTGGAGCAGACTGAGAGGGAACTAGGGAAGGCCCCGATGCGTCGCCGCACAAATGTTGTCAAAATCAAACCCCACCCCCCTTGTGCAGGCCTTCCCCGATTTTATAACATGCGCACATTTTATAAAACCGAGCGTTCACGTGTATGTGCCGGGTAGCGCGCGCACATGGATGTGCACGGTATTTTTTTTTTAATCTAGCCCAATATATTTAAGAAGCAGCACTGTACTATGATGATGATAGCAAGTAGGTTTTGAAAACAGTGCCAATAGCCAAAATATCATTAATACACAGATAATTTGAGAAATATTCAAATTCTTATTGCACACAAACATTTTGTTTAAAAAACAAATTTGAAATAATATACGTTAGGGCAATTATTTGCTTATGATAATCAAAGCAAGGTAAGTTTTGTTAATGCAAACAAATTTGTACTACTGAAAAAAAATTTCTCTTTCGGCCATTTGATCTTAAAGATGTACTGGCAAAACATATAGCAAATTCTGATATGGCTTTCTTTCTTCCTTCTACTTTTTAATTCTCCCTCCCCAAATGGCCTAATCAGACAACATAAATTTCCTGCTGATAGACAGCTGAAGAGAAATCTCCTGTGAAACCCTCAGCATTAGTTTTGCACCTGCAAATGTTTCTACAGTAACTAGAGCCACCTCCTTGTCCTTCTCAAAGCTCAAATAGAGCATGTCTATGATATGCCCAAAGCCTTGTTTACCTCAAACCTGAACCTACTGATAGGCAAATTCAGCTAAAATCTCAGGGAAATCACATCACATTGTGATATACAGCATTTTGAAAGCTGCCCTGCTACTGGTCAAACATCATAATCATATGCAATTTTCTATAATCAAAGGAAAAAAAATCTAGGCCTCAAGCAAAGTTCATCCAACTTTTTTTAGTCCATCTCCTTTATCCTTGTTTTTCTTCACATCCCAGTGAGAAGATTCACTGAAGAAAAGCCTCTGACAGCCAGAAAAACCTATCTAATCTCTATGGAATTTTCCAGTTGCTCCACAGTGGCAAGCTAATAAAGAAATTATCTCACAAATTTATTGAATACAATGAGGCACTAGATGACATTTAAGAACATAAGAACATAAGAAAATGCCATACTGGGTCAGACCAAGGGTCCATCAAGCCCAGCATCCTGTTTCCAACAGTGGCCAATCCAGGCCATAAGAACCTGGCAAGTACCCAAAAACTAAGTCTATAATATGTTACCACTGCTAATGGCAGTGGCTATTCTCTAAGGGGCGGATTTTAAAACCCCTGCGCGCGTAAATCCTTCCGCATAAGCCGCCGGCGCGCAGAGAGCCCCGGGACGCGCGTAAGTCCCGGGGCTTCCTGTCGGGGGCGTGTCAGGGGGCGTGTCGGGATGACGCGGCGTTTAGGGGGCGGCAACAGGGGCGTGGTTTTGGCCCGGGGGCGTGGCCGCGGCCTCCGGAACAGCCCCCGGGACCGGACCACGGAGCGGGGCAGCCGGCCGACGCACGCAAAGTTAAGGGGGGGTTTAGATAGGGCCGAGGGGGTGAGTTAGGTAGGGGAAGGGAGGGGAAGGTGGGGGGAAGGCGGAGGGAACAGGCAGCGAGCGCTGGGCTCGGCGCATGCAGTTTGCACAAATGTGCACCCCCTTGCGCGCGCCGACCCCGGATTTTATAAGATGCGCGCGGCTACGCGAGCAAAAGTACGCACTCGCACAAGTATTTAAAATCTGCCCCTAAGTGAACTTAATAGCAGGTAATGGACTTCTCCTCCAAGAACTTATCCAATCCTTTTTTAAACACAGCTATACTAACTGCACTAACTACATCCTCTGGCAACAAATTCCAGAGTTTAATTGTGCGTTGAGTAAAAAAGAACTTTCTCCGATTAGTTTTAAATGTGCCCCATGCTAACTTCATGGAGTTCCCCCTAGTCTTTCTACTATCCGAAAGAGTAAATAACCGATTCACATCTACCCATTCTAGACCTCTCATGATTTTAAACAACTCTATCATATCCCCCCTCAGTCGTCTCTTCTCCAAGCTGAAAAGTCCTAACCTCTTTAGTCTTTCCTCATAGGGGAGTTGTTCCATTCCCCTTATCATTTTGGTAGCCCTTCTCTATACCTTCTCCATCGCAATTATATCTTTTTTGAGATGCGGCGACCAGAATTGTACACAGTATTCAAGGTGCGGTCTCACCAAGGAGCGATACAGAGGCATTATGACATTTTCCGTTTTATTCACCATTCCCTTTCTAATAATTCTCAACATTCTGTTTGCTTTTTTGACTGCCGCAGCACACTGTACCGACGATTTCAATATGTTATCCACTATGACACCTAGATCTCTTTCTTGGGTTGTAGCACCTAATATGGAACCCAACATTGTGTAATTATAGCATGGGTTATTTTTCCCTATATGCATCACCTTGCACTTATCCACATTAAATTTCATCTGCCATTTCGATGCCCAGTTTTCCAGTCTCACAAGGTCTTCCTGCCATTTATCACAATCTGCTTGTGATTTAACTACTCTGAACAATTTTGTGTCATCTGCAAATTTGATTATCTCACTCGTCGTATTTCTTTCTAGATCATTTATAAATATATTGAACAGTAAGGGTCCCAATACAGATCCCTGAGGCACTCCACTGTCCACTCCCTTCCACTGAGAAAATTGCCCATTTAATCCTACTCTCTGTTTCCTGTCTTTTAGCCAGTTTGCAATCCACGAAAGGACATCGCCACCTATCCCATGACTTTTTACTTTTCCTAGAAGCCTCTCATGTTGCACTTTTTTTCACACCTCTATCATATCCCCCCTCAGTCGTCTCTTCTCCAAGCTGCAAATGCATGTTGATGGCCCTATTAGGTATTCCCGCGCAATTCAGAAAGGAAAATGTGCAGCCAAGCCGTATATTTTACTTTCAGAAATTAGCGCCTACCCAAAGGTAGGCGCTAATTTCTCCGGACACCGGGAAAGTGCACAGAAAAGCAGTAAAAACTGCTTTTCTGTGCACCCTCAGACTTAATATCATGACGATATTAAGTCGGAGGTCTCGAAAGTTACAAAAAGTTTAAATAAATAAATAAATAATTTGAAGTCAGCCCGCGGGTTGAAAACCAGACTCTCAATTTTGCCGGTGTCCGGTTTCCGAACCCGTGGCCGTCAGCGGGTTTAAGAACAGACGCCGGCAACCCGCTGACAGCCGCCGCTCCTGTCCAAAAAGAGGCGCTAGGGACACACTGCTGTCCCTAGCGCCTCTTTTTACCTATTTTTTACCGCCGACCCTAATTTGAATACTGAATCGCGCGGACAGGAGAGTGGCCTGTGCGAGCGCTGGGAGAGCAGGCGTTCGCCTGCTCTCCCGCAGACTTTACTGTATCGGCCCATAAGTGGCTTAAGCAGAAGTAGGCTCACACTACTGATAGCCTGGTCTGTAGCCTTGACCCTGAGGATCCAGACTGGTCCTCAGCAACTCAGAAAAGATATTGAGATGCCAACAGGGTATTTCTAGCAACTTAATGGCCAAGAGGGCCAAGCTGAGCTAGCGGACCTGGAGACCCATGAGTGATCGCACTGTTTCTGGAAGAAGAGTATTGTGAAGTCTGTCTGTGTAAAATATGTGAAAGATTGATGTAACTGGATTAACTGCCCCAGACAGAATCTTGGACTGGGTTGTTCTATGCCTGTGTATTAACCTGCAGAAATGTAATTCAGGTTTACATTGTATTTAATACCTTTAGAATACAGCTACTATAGTATCTGCATGTAATCCGCTTTGAAGTATCTGAAAAGTATCTGAAAAGCGGAATATAAATCAAATAAAATAAAAATATTCTGCAAAGTACTTAACCTATTATTGTCTAATATAGTTCAGTATAAACAAATGTAGTTTATATTTGTTTTAATACCATTCAGTGAAAATTCAGGAAAATGAAGTCTGATATCATGTGGGCTAGTGCCTGAAGCATGAACTACTTATTGACTGCTTTGGAAGGCAACAGTGCACACATTCAGAGAAAAAGAAAAAGATAACTCTTTGACCATCAGGATTGTTTTCCAGTCAGCAGGCTACCAGAGAACTACAAGGGCAAACTGCCAAGACAAGAATAAGCTGTTTCTGATGCACAATAGTTCCAAACATAGCAAAATAATAAATTATTTCATAAAGCACTAATCATCCCATCAAATTCTGGGTCAGTTAATTTAAATGCTATTTTAAAGAGAAGGATTCATCAAACTTGTACTCTTATGGGTATCATCTAATGTGAAAATCTGCTAATTACTGCATTTTGCTGTTCTATTTTTAAGCATTAGTTTGCAAAATAAAGAAAAGAACACCCAATGAGGAGAGTGTGTTTATCCATTTGTGACCTTGCATCAGCATGCAAACCAGTGAACAGATTGCAGTGAAATTAAAGATGGAATAGTTAGGGAATTAGGTTAGTCGTCTTGATTGTGGACCCTTGCTGCTATAGGGAAGTGATTGTAGGTCCTCCCCAACAGCTGGTGAGCCTGGGCTGATGTGAGATGGGTCTAAGGCTTTACCTTTACCAACCCCTTAGTTGAGCCCTCGGGTTCTGGGGCTAGCAGGTCTTAGGAGAGAGTCTCGTGAAGAATAGTATGGTGGGAAGTCCCAATTGTGGCTAGGGTCAGAGGCTGGCAGCAGGTAAGGATGGTCATGATTCAGGATGAGGTCAGAGGTCGGCAGCAGGCAAGGATGGCCATGGTTCAGTCTGAGGTCGGAAGCTGGCGGCTGGCAAGAATGTTCGCAGCCTGGACCTGGATCAATCGGAGAGTCAGTCAGAGAAGAGGCTGGGCTACAAGGGGTGAGGCGGGCCGAGGAGGCTGGAACTGGAACGCTGACTCAGACAGGCATGCAAGCAGGAACAGCAACACATGCAGCAGCAACTCACACAACAAGACAGAAATTGACCCATTGCCGAGGCAGTAATCAGTTGCACGACTGAGGTTTAAATACCCAGCCGTGTGATGTCATTTGCTGGTGCCAGTCGAGGCTATGCCTGCTGCAGGACCTATAAGTTTATGCACGCACCTAAGGGTAGCCCCAAAGAGAAAGGCAGCAGCGATGGCATCCTGCCACAAAGCAAGGCAGAGTGGCATCTGGATGAATGCACCAGCTTGAGGAGGCAAACATAACAATATGATACTTTAAATCTCAAGGGTGGGGAGTTCATTTGCAGTCCTCTGCTTCTGTTTTGTTACATTTGGATCGCCATTAGTGAGCTGTACATGCTGTTATGTGCACTAAACTGGTTTTATGCTCACCTAACTGTTGTGTGCATTAAAACTTGTTACTGTAGAGGAAGTGAATTACCAGGGGTAGCTGCTCGAGAAATTGTCCATGTCAGCTGTAGAATTACAGCACCAAACAATCACCACTCCCACATATATGTAGACCTGACAGAACATAAGAAATTGCCATGCTGGCTCAGACCAAGGGTCCATCAAGCCCAGCATCCTGTTTCCAACAGAGGCCAAATCAGGCCACAAGAAACTGGCAATTACCCAAACACTAAGAAGATCCCATGCTACTGATGCAATTAATAGCAGTGGCTATTCCCTAAATCATGCTCAAGTCTATTATAAATTAGCTTACTGCTGCGCCTCAAAATATTTTTTTTGCATATAGAAGTATTCATTCTTATCACTTACAACAGTATAACAAACAACTTTCATAATAATCTGAGAATTTTTCAGCTTTACTAATCCCTTTTTACAATCTCAAGGCTTTCTACTTTTGTTTAAACTGTTGCCTTTAAATATTTTTCTCCTACTCTGTCTTCTATCCACCTCTTCTCTTTTACCCCAATCTTTGCCTTCTAGAGCCACACTCCCCTCTCCCAAAGGGTGCCTCTTCTCTTGCCCACCTTCCTTCATTCTCTCAAACAATCCTTTCCTTTGCTTGTCCTTCCCTTCTACCCTCTTATATTTGTGCAATTCAGGTTTTCTCTCCCTCTGTTCCAGTGGCCATAAATCACTTATTTCTCTCTAATACTCATCTCTTTCCCTTTCACTTTTCTCTTATCCCCTCATTTAAGTTACATTATAGACCGCTTTCTTTAAACAAAGTTCAACCCACAGCAGTTACAGTACAAAATACAATAGATACATAAAATATTTTTCTGCCTCCTCTTCTTTCTTGGTTGTCCTGAGAACATCCTTCTCAACCTTCCTATCATCACACACACAATGCATCAGAGGAGATGAGAGGCTCTTGGAAACTGACATAACCACCCTCATGTCACCATATCATTGCTCTTTATACTATAATATTTTGATCAAGAAGCCAGGCGAAAATTATCAAAACACCTCAAAGACCTAAATCAAGGGCAAATATGTTTACTTTTATACTTTGTAGTTCGTTAAACTTGATATACTACATAACTGTCAAGCATTTTGCAAGCATTAGCAAGTTACAACTAGTCACTTTGGCAATAGGAAGTGGTCAAGGACATTGCAATTTCTTCTCTTTATTCAGATGAACAAATAGTTGTGCAAATGGAGAAATTACTTACCTGATAATTTTGTTTTCCTTAGTGTAGACAGATGGACTCAGGACCAATGGGTATACTGTACTCCTGACAGCAGTTG